>NC_060142.1:629403378-629720976 GCF_021461385.2 Schistocerca piceifrons
GCTATAGTTTGGTACTTATTTTCTGATTGCGGCTATCGAGACGAATCCAATGTGTTAACAGTAAGGTCTTTGAAGGGATAACCATAGATACATGAAAATCGCATCCAGCCAGAAATCTGCGAAATTTGCACCCAGTTTTGATGGAAGCTGCCCTGGAGCAGGTAGAGCCTACCTGCACCCCCGGGAGTTGTAATCCACCGGAAACGATCCCTGTGCGGCGCGGCCCACTTACACTCGGAAGTCCTCGTCCACTCAAGTGACTGACCGCTTGGCTAGTCACTGTGCACTGTCAGAGTGAGTAACTTTCAGAGCGTTCAGTTCGTTCGTCTTGTGTCCCTGTGTGCTTATACGTTCGACATGGAACTATCAACAACCACCCATGGTAAACCATGTGCCCACTATGGTGGTTACTCGTACATCGTAAAGAGAACCAGAGCAGATGGGACTGTGACATGGCACTGCTAGAAACATAGAACAACATATTGTCGAGGAATGCTTAAGAGCAAAGATTGTATCGTGCTTAGTTCAAACGTGCGTCAATGTGGGGGCACAGGATGACACTTTCTTGGAAGTAAAAAAGACGCTGAATCAGGCGAAGGAGAGATCAAGAGAGGAAGAGACTTCGATTTCTAAAATATATACCGACGAGTTAGGCAACGTTCACAATCGAGGGTACGATTTTGTTACCGAAATGTCAGGACAGCAAGCAATGAAGAGGATATTATGCATGCTCTGGGCCAAGTCACACGGCAATCGGAAAGAGCCACAAACACGACAAGAAGTTGATCTTCAAGCAGAGTTACTAAACATGAATGACGGCAGCAGTTTTCTCTTAAGTAATGATAGCTTTGGAGATAGGATCTTTGCGGAAAAGCAGGAAAAGAGGCTCTAAAGACAAAACAAGACTTTTATGTATAGACCTTCAAACGTTGTAGCAAGTACTAAACAAACATGTATCCGGTGGTTTTGCATTCTTACTACACAAAAGAAAAGAAATATATATTCGTCTTTTCCGCAATGTTGTGGATAATGTACCAAAATGAAAACCTAATAATGTCACCGTTGATTCCGAAACAGCTGCCATTTCTGCTCTAAAAATTGTGATCCCGTCGGTTGAAGTGCATGGCTGCCATTTCCATATTAAGAGATCTCTCTGGAGGAAAGTGCACGGCTTGGGACTTACTTGCGAACACAGAGAAAACGAAGAACTAAGGCTGCAAATTCGCATGTGTGCTTCTCTGACGTTCCTTCGACCTGAAGATGTCTGCGATGGTTGGCTCGTGATACATTCACAAGAACCGGATATCGCCAAGCTTTCCCAGTTTTTCGACTATTTTGTAGATAAATGGTTGGAAAATGACGAAAACCCGATCAGTCTTTGGAAGTGCTACAGAACGGCGCCATCGTACCACCATCGCTGTAGAAAGTTGGCACAACAAAATTAATAATCTTCTCGGAAAACCGAATCCTAAAGTTAAAGACGTGATCGAGTGAATGTAGACAGAAGCAGAGAACTCGGCATGTGCATTAATGAGGTCAGAATTAAGTATGGAAGGCAAACGAAAGAAAACAACTTATGCGGAACTTGATGAAAGGCTGGAAAAAATAGCAGAAAAGTATGAAGAGGATGGTGACATCAGGGCTTGTTTGAAAGCAATCCCTTATGTCCAAAAATTTGATTGAAGCCATATGTTAGTGTTGGGCGATATATACGAAAAGAATATACAAAATGTAAATACCCATAGTAAATTAAAAATAAAATTTAAAAATTACATACAAAAACTAAAAAAATACAAGAAACTGATTTTAAACACGCCGAAATGACAGTTTGCTCTTGCCACTTAGCCAGTCCAAAGCCTGGGTAAAGTGTGATGGGAGTCTGTTTATTACGAAATTCCATCACTTCCTATAAGTAACGACGTTTCATGTATGGAGTACCATGAATGACTGTTTGATTTTTTTTTTTTATTTTCTCTCTCACGCAATCACAAAATTTTCGCATATGGTCTGTATCAGCCAATTCAAAACGTATATATAAAATGACAAAAACATATAATTTAAAAATAGTATCTCTTTTACTTGTCGAAAGCATACTTTAAAATAAACATAAAATAAAGTATGGCTGACAACTACAGATGGGATATCATGTATACATAATGTAAAATACATAATACACGATGTCGCATAATGTGCGAAGATGAAGGGCTGCGCCTATGTAGAGTTAGGTGTGACTCGAGAAGCCGTGTACAGCTAATTTCACCTATTTATCGCGCCTAATCCTGGACTTTTAGGTAGTACGACAACGCGTCTTTGTTACATTACATGTACCATATGCTGATCCACGGCTGTGGACCATAATTTAGTTTATGTTAAAGTTTATTTTAGAGTATTCTTTGTGAAGTAGAAGTGGTTATATCTTTAAGCTCTTTTTTTGTAAATACGTTTTTCTGTTTTCGATTGTAGTCCCTGAAGACAGTACTAAGTAAAAATTATCTAACACAAAAAATGATCACTTCTCTTATTCGATCATCACTAGTCCCCTTCACCTGTACACCACGTAAAAGTACGTTTACACGAACTGTAAAAATTGTCTATTGATGATAATATAGGCCGGCAGTGATGCCTGGCAATATCACGGCTACACGAATTACAGCCAAAAGTATGGCAGCATTGCCAGCCACTGTTGCCCAGCAATGTCTGCGGCAAAACATTTCCGGGCCAAATGTGTTTACATGAGCATGCTATGGCCACATACTGATGTGGTTGTGAGTGGGGCTCTCCTACATTTGCATTCTACAAGGAAAACAATTAACAAGAACAAAAGAAATAGGGCATCAAGGAAGTGTTCTTTTTTTAAAGCAGGCGAACTGCATCCAAAACTTTGGCTTTCCCAGAATGTTGAAATCAGATTTTGAAAGTACTGGGGCAGTGTGGGATCTGGCGCACTCTGCATTGTTGGCAGATGTATCCAAGATCGATGACGTCATCCAAGATGGCGCCGAGTAGACTTGGCAACGTCGCATGCCGTCATCCAAGATGGCAGGTGTGACGTCATCCAAGATGTCGGATTTTGGCGGGAAGATAGGTCAATTGGGCAACCTCCACTAAGCTAACCCCCTCCCCTCCCCCAGAAAAATGGCGCGAAGTTCAAATTCCAACAGGATAATGCATCACATCACGGTTATCTATACTAACCTAAGAAAATGATGGGAAGATAGGTTAGATGGGCTACCTCCACCAACCTAAGTCATCCGACTGCAACCTTGTCCTACGGATTGCTGGGAATTTGAATTTTGGCAGGAAGATAGATCAATCATGTATCTATACTAACCTAAGAAAATGGCGGGAAAGAAAGGTCACCTCCACTAACCTAAGTCATCCGACCGCCACCTCCTCTTGGGGAAAGGACTCAGCCAGTGCTGGACATAAATCTTTTTTATTTTGCAAGCACTAGTCTTTATTTAAACAATTAGCGGCAGTACCACCAACCAGTGTGTTCGCCACGAGGTCCGGACCTAGTACACAGTAATCTAAGATGGTGGGGGAAATGGTGGGAAACAGTGTGGTTGCCATGAGTTCAGGACATAGTACACAGCACTGCCACCAGAGGGTGCTGTCATCCCTCCTGTGACATAGCCCAAGATGATGGTCTGGAGGGGGAAAAAGGCACGAAAATGACTGAGCCTGCACTGGGGTGGTAGAGTGAGTAAGGAAAGACTGTACTTTATTTATTTTACAACAATTGATTTAGAGACGGATTTTGAGAGATAGTATATTTATTACACTGATACAAAATACACACTCTGACATGCTGGGGGTCACGCCACATAGCCCACAGACCTGTAAACCACTCCTAAATAACGCTCTGCAGACACACCAACAACTCCTAAATAACAACTCCTAAATTACCGAAATAATTTCAGCACAGATATGCGAACTCCTCCTAAATATTGCAGTACACTGACGTGTAGACACGTTCAGTACTCGTAAACTGTCCAATTACTGCAGAGTGCAGCCTACACACCTGCTCGCAAAAATAATTCACCAGACACATGCAGGCTCTGCCCACCGCCCCCTGTCCACTAGACCACACAGGAGGCTAGTGGAAGCCCCCGCGAAGTGATGTGGCCGTCAACTGCCAAGCCATGCACAGGTGCCCGTTTAAGTACATCAAGCATACTTGACACCTGAGAAATTCCTTTCGAAATACGTGATCACCTAGGCGCCACTGATGATGTGACTGGATGGGAACAAAGACCTATTTACAGAGTGCAGACACTCTAAGGTGGCCCACATGCACATGTGTTTGGCCCTGCTGGTGTGAACCCTCCCTCTACCTGCAATCCGGCGAAGAGCTAATTGCTGTGTGATGCTGCAGTAATCTGTTCCAGAATAGCACAAGCTGCTTTCTCTGTATCGATTCTATTGGACCATGCATGAAATGTGGCTGACTCATCGCTGTGTGTAGCTACATACCATCGCAAGTGCATCTAGCAATGTTCTCAATGTTATACTGAAGTTACATGGATATATAAAATAATAACCAAGTCGAATTCTAGTAAATTGCATAGTGTCCCAGAAATACTTAAAACGCACTTTTGGAGGAGTTTCCATGATGTCTCAGCTTGTATGCACGAAAATTCTTGCCCTAACAGAACCTGAGTGCAGAATAACATCGAATGCACTCTTCCTAGCAGTCCTAACGTGATTCCCCGTCCATCATGTGTTACCCTTCCTGCTTTGAACACACACAAACATTCCCACTGCTATATAGAAACTCCTATATCCCAGCACAAAAGATGTCTTGTGAATGACTCGAGCATTATGATTGGCTCTTATCGAATTTACCCGCTGAATTACTGATGCCACCGGTATCGAAGCACCGTCCACCTTTTCTTTCTTTCTGCAGACGAGACTTTCAGAGGTAAAAACTAATTTACACAGATCGCCATATTGCACCGACAATTAAACATTGCGAGGTGTCCCTACATATCGTCAAATACGGAAAGACTCTTGCTCAATTACACTGCTCTCCCACTGAGGACAGAAGATTGTATATTACAGCGTGAAACTGTTCTCCAATCCAGCAATACATCACCACCTACCGTCTCGATGTAGTAAACACACAATTCGTAATCCTGTACCATACAAAATCAGCCCTTTTCCACCACTCATACATATACTGCAAAGACAGACAGTGTTGTATATACCCCTCACAGCAGTAGATATTTATAACCAGGTCGGGCAGGTATCCACCTCAACGCATGACCAGAGCACCCTCAGCAGAAACGCATGACCAGAGCACCCACAGCAGATCGAAGTCACTCTCAGAACTGCTCTAAAAATTCGGGCTCGCTTCCCCTTGGCACAACGCATAACTGTTTCTGGTCTGGACCTGATTGCTTGATTGCTTTTCTACACCCATCTCCGGACTCTGGGATTACAAGAACAGATGTATTTTCGCATTGTTTGCGATATTACGATACCATTTCCGCGGTACTTCTCCATATCAAGCACATGGCAGCATCCTACCGATTGCTCGTGCAACATAATTCCCAAGATATAGACTAGAAGTTATTTCTCTGCAAACCCTAAACTTTAGCGAGGTGGAGTATACTCTAGACCACTGAGTAACTAGAAACTTCTCCCGTGTCTGAAGACCTTTACGTGAAAAAAACTCGACAAAAGAAAAATAGAGGAAACTGATATTTCCACTCGCTAATACCGATGTCGGTGTTTTAACAGATTCCAATTCATCCGTATAATTTACAAAGTCAGATAACGTGTTTCTCATATCTAGAGAAACACCAAACATGTCTTTCACCTGCTAGATGCACACACCACAGTCCATGTTCCTTCAACTAAATAAAGGCGCGAAATGTGCAGAAGCAATGAACTGAACAATTTACGTAGGCGGTAATAATGGTCCAGCGCAAACACAACTCCATTGTCAATTTTCTCAATTATACAGGTGATTACGAAAGGTATCCAACGCATACTAACTATTAGTTCGCTATTTGATCGTCTAGAGGACAACGTGGTTAAATCATTTACATTCGCTCGGCTCCTACCATTAACGGGAAACGTGAATCATTCAAGCACAGATCACCTGCACTGCACGCATAGACAGAATCTTCATCCTAAGAAACCAACATCATATATATTTTATGACATGACTTACAACTAAATGTTAGGATTGCAGTCTCTATTGAACGTCATTCGACAATGAGCGAAGTATCAGAAATACACCCTGCTGACGGCAGTGGCTCTGAAAATAGAAATATCTGTACCATTCTTATGACCTGACATACTCTTCCCTCTGCTATCACAGTATTCCTTTGCACATGTCAGAACACAAACACATACTTTGTAAGCCTAATGCTCAACGTGAACCTATCACGCATCCCCTACTACTACTACTACTACTACTTGGCTAATAAATGATTCCATATGATACAAAATAATACTGAGATAAAATCAGCGATGGGTGGACATGTCTCATAAGTTTTTCTTGCGGGTGTTACCACTGTGTCTTAGAAAGAGACAGATGTTAAAATAGCCGATCACCACAACTACTGTATGTTACTGTCAAAAGCCGTCTTGATTCTACAGGTGCACCCAAGTATCCATGCTGAAAGCTATACTGGCTTTATAAATCGAGTTATGGCATTACCCCCGCATGAATTGGTTTTCCAGACTGTGATCGTAGGAGTGTGTATTATGAGACCAGCAGTCCGCTTGCACATTACCCACAATGCAATCTCGTCATAAAATTGCACAATTTTGAAAGTGTTTCAGCTAAGGAGCGTGGTATGGAACTACTATCTGCAGCTCCCTCACGCCGCTAGATATTTCTCCAGTATGTGTAACGTATTCTGTCTCAATACCATGTCAGAGGTTCTGCATTACATCCACTGAGTTATAGGTAATGACTGACTGAGAAGGATCACAAACAGTAGCAGATGGTGTGCCGACTGAGGTCGTAAGAAATGTACACTAGCTTTTCAGATCTCTAGTGCTACGCTATCCACTATAAATGATTATGATTTGAAATCAAATCCTTCCATTCAACCACATACCTGTGTGGGATCACGGCCACAAGTTAATTATATTTCTGTCACTCTCATATCTCGAAACAAGTCACCTTTCTCGAACCTATCTGCTACAGAAAAATTCCAATGTGGTTTTAGTCAGTCCCTATGCATCCTGCAACTGTTCCCATTTCTGCAGCTTTGCAGATGTGATCGTTCCAATTTAAGTCAGAACTGGGCAGAAGTCGGAGAAAGCCATATCCAGCACCTTCTGCAACCTGTGTAGAAACAGAGCGACCTGAATTAGTGCAACAGGACAATGTTTCGACCATTCAGTGGAAATGCGTGCATTGTGGTATGACTCCAAACTAGAAACAGACGCTACACTCCGAAGCAGATCCGTGTCCATTCACATCTATCAGCCCAACATGTTACTGTTATTCTGTACCATCCAACAGAGAAAAATTACGAACTATAAAAGCTCCACACCTTCATCCGATATATAGGACTATGCTTCCCAGAATAGCATTCCTAACGGGACACCCTGTCCATCATCAAATTACCTCTAGAACTGCTGCTGCTGCCGATGCAAGGCGATCCTATTAAATATACAGCTTTTGATCCATTGCAGAGGGCAGTTTAAGGTTTCATCGCCCTTACTGTAGGAGGATGACCTTATTTCACACACTATACTGTAAGTCGCAAAAGGCGATCCCTGTGACCCTGTGTCATTGTTTGAAACATTGTTTTCAAACACGCTTTGCACACTGCCATATATTTTGTTTTTCTGACAACTTCGATGTCTGTGTCAGGTCCTAAACTGACATTAAGACACTCTGATCCACGGCCTCTCGCAGAAAACTAGACATCACGGTGTAAATAATTTTGTTCCTGCAGCTACCATAACACGCGACACACAGTAGATGATTGTAAATAAAAGACAGTTACAACATATGGAAACTACAAGAGTTTGACTGCATTGTGGAGAGTTTCCAAACTGATGTCCGAAAGTGATTGATAACCTCTACATTTAAACTCGTCTGTCACAGTGACGGAATAGATTATGGCCTTGCATTCCATTTCGACTGATTCCTCATACTGCACTCATGTATGCGATCACTGTTCCGGTGCTAGCAACCCCCAGAAGGTGTCATCCCTCCACAAAACTCATTCCCCAACTCAAACAAGCGCTGTCAGTCACTCATAATGTGGTAACCAACAGCGTGCCAGTGCACGGATGGGAAGGAAAAGACACCACAGATATACTGTAATAATAAGCATCACAGTTGATAGTGTGAACAATTTTACCAATTTTACAGTAGTTTCAACACCAGCCAATGATATGACAGCATGTTTCCCCTATTTCAGTATCACAGCTAAACCGTCCCTTCTCTACTTTGCGAGTATCATTGTGAATGTAGATAGATGACTGCACAGCACGTCCAATCAGTATTAATTCTTAAAGACATAAATCATCAAAGTATGACAGAAAGCACTCTACATATTTGTAACACCTCGAGCATAGTGCTTAATTTACGATCCATCTCTCTGCGTATGGGAGTCACAGAGCATTCGCGCTGCCTTAGGGTAATATTAGATAGTGAAAGACCCTCCTCCCACTGTCATTGACCAACCCGCCCTGCAGCACTGTTACCGAATTAATCTGCAACCGACCAGAAGTAGACCGGCACACTCCATGTCTCGTGAATTAGTGGAGCTTTCCGAGTCCCCCACCCATCCAAGAGCATAAGATTTCTCGAGGTGCGCCCCTGTCGAGATGGTTAGCACTCCTCATCGATGTATAGCAACAGATTTCAAAGTGTTGGGGTGTAACAGCAGACGATTAAGAAGAACAAGAAACTGATGATTTTTATGCGTGATGGAGCTCCAGATGGATGAAGTTCCACGCATTTTTACGTAATCAACCAAGCTATCAACTCTAAAGTATTGTTCTGGAGTTTAGGATCGGTATCTGGAAGGTATTGGTAAGAGAGAACACAAACACACGCACTCCTAAGGCTACAACGTTCCGCACTTAAAATGGGCTATAATGTTAGATCGCTTGCGTTTCCGATCTATCACTTGTATGGAATGTAGCGCTGTTAGTATTCCAATGTAAGAAATATATTTCAAGCGGATGGCATACATCCTTCTTACCATTTTTTCTACGATAAACTATGTTCTCGAACCATAAAACGAAAAAAAACTGCATCCTTAAAACATTGGCTCTGTGTGATACGAGTACAAATAGCTTTCCGGAGATGTATAGCACCCAATATACACATCCGGTCACGGTTCGGAAATTATACTATGCCTGCATCAGCACTATATAAAATGATCGTTAGTAACGGCGAATACCTCTTACAAGGAAACAGATAAATGCTTAGCAGCAGCGTCAGACATGTGAAAATTACATCATTCCGTCACTAACTCTGTATACAGCACACCTGTCAGGAAAAAGGAAACACGGGGATTGCAGCACCGCACAAGCACCTATCGCTAACTTAGTTATGAAGCTCACGTCTTGATTTTACACCCAAGATGCGACAGGGGGATGGAGTACATCACATAAATCATTGTTCGTTTAGAGGAATGTGCCATGTTTCATCATACAAGATGAAAGTCCTCTTATGACCGACAGGTTTACCGTTAACGATCGCAAGCCGACAGTGCTTTAAATCACATACAGAAGACGTGGCTGTATACGAGTCGAACACATGCTATGTCACACGACTGATGCATCCTGACAGAACAGTGGAAAAATTGACCTGCAGCAACTTCACACCTCTCTAGAATGCATCATCAATCTACCATTAAATCGTACTTCGTTACAGCTCCATCTCAATCTATCACCCCATCCACTCTGCGTTATCCTATAACACGGATGCATTTAAGTGTAGAGACGGATGGTTCTCGCTCTTCCTGAAAAGCGTCAAATACAGTAGTCAACTCGTGTGTATCACTGCTACATCAATAGACATACTGTATAATGCTGCCTCGACGGAGAAAACGTCGACTGCTTCCCCAATTCCCTTTGCTTTCGTGTCGACGTTTCCTCGGATTACTCTTGCTGCCGCATACTCGTCCCCACGTACAAACTGTTCCGCGCAAACCAGAAGATACGCATGTACTTCAAGTACCCCACATTTTGGTGTATATTCGGTCAATTTATAGCTATTCGCCCGTCATTTTTCGCAATTCTATCGATTTTTCTATGTCAGTTCTATCCACGCAATCATGACATAACCTCTCGTTCTGTGTTCTAAAATTGCTTGTAAATGTAGCAAAGCTGCCGAAATCTAGTCCAAATGCACAAGTCGGGAGGTGTAGTATAGCAATGTACTCGAGTGTGTCCAGTCACCTCCACATTTGGAGAGCGTTTGCTCCGTTTTCTGTATATCTGTGTATATGCATGTGTCGCGGACGGCTACCAGGACCCGTAGTAGACCCGAGTTAGGTTCGAAGGTGGATCCGCCGCGCGTTATATCCGGATCAATGTAGGGATGCGGATCCACAATATGCCACGCATGGGATGGCGTTTGAAGGTGGATCCGTCGCGCACAATGTACGAAGCGGTCTTGGGATACAGATCCACAATATACCACATCCGAGTTAGCGTTCGAGTGTGGATCTGCCGCGCACTATATATCCGGACTGATGTTCGGAGGCGGATCCACCACACGTCACATCTGCGATAGGGTTCGCAGGTGGACCAGTCACGTGTTACGTTCGGACATGTATTCTATGTTCGAAGTTTGGTCCACCAGTGAACCTACAAAAGTGGCCTTCAAACAAGTTTTTCCTGAATAACTCGAAAACCGTGGCCTCCAGCGAAAACGTATCCCACAACAAAATTTAACCACATAAAATTTCGTACAAAAAATCCTGTTCATTTTTTTTCGGTAGGACTAATAGTTTGCGTGACGTGAATGAAAGAATATGGGAATATCGTACGGGGTTTGTCAATGTGTTGTGGGTGGCACAAACCCCTTTAAAAGGGCAGCTGAATCACCACGTACATTCTTTCTCCTTATATATAATTTCCAACAAAAATTGCATGCATATGAATGTGCTTTTTGTTTTCTTCCTTGGATTCAGTTTTAAAGGAGAACAGGAAAGCTGTCTTTATTGCTTATGACCTGAATACTATAATGGAATCTGATTCGTCTGAAATTTTGTAATCCCACCCGTTTGCAGAACAAAAGAAAGCAGAATGCTGTCACTGAAGCTGCTATCCTCACAGACCAGACAGCTGGAGAGGCCTTTCTCCAACCAATGATCCAACCGATTTGCCCATTCATTTCAAACGACTTCAATTCGCAATCCAGGTTTCGTTTGTAATGCCAGTAACCAAGGCCCAAAGTGAGAGGTGAAAGGGAATGGTCTTAGAGAGGGTTGAAGGGGGAGATAGAGGGGAAGGAGGTAATGGACAGAGAGAGGTAGAAGAGGAGGAGGAGGAGGAGGAGGAGGAGGAGGAGGAGGAGATAGAGAGCGCGGGGAGGAGTAATTAGGTCATACATGAAATTCCCATACATACATATCAATTGCAAAGCACTGCCGGGTTTGCTGGTATCCTATCTACACAAACCTTCTTTCTTAGCCAGTCCACCTATTAGTTGAAACCGTATCAAAATCCCTATACTAGTCTCTGAGATCAGCCAGAATATACTGATAGAAGCAGCATTGGGACACTTATGTATTTGTGTACATCTATAACGTCTATAACATACAAATATTATCTATTTTAACGCTTTTGCTCTTATTGTATTTTTTAACTACTTCCTTCAGATGCTGCAACTGATAATTACTAATGATTTGACGGCATGAAACCTTCCTTTACCCTGATGTATTGTTCATCTCCGAGTATCTAGTATATACCATGGTTCATTGCGATAGTTGTTCGAGAATAAACACGCGTTTCCGTGATGTTCTTTAGTAGCAAATTTAAGATGCTGAGTATGTGAAAAGAATAGTCACGACTTGAGGACCATAGTTAGACTTACATTGAACGTTCATATTGCTGATTTACGTTTAACGTGCATGGACGTCATTTTGCACGGTCGCTATGTGCAATGAGTAGTAGTTCTAACTGTGGCGACGATAGGGACTCCCGCCGTACGAAGGAGTGATGCTGTCCTTCGGTGGCGCTGATTGCAGACGAAGCACTAGGACTCTTGACAAGAAAGAATCAGCTGACGGAAGCATTTTACAAATACTGGGCGCTCGGCGCAGGTTGTTTACGGATGTTGGAAAATTACGATACGGGCCTCAGGGCTATAATTCGAAAGAGATTATTTCATGTTACGTAACCAAGGTTTATTACTGTGAACAGTTTTAGAAATGTTATTTGCAGCAAAAATACGTATATGATTTCTGAGAGAAAAAGTCGACTGGTACTCATTTTCAGAGAGTTTTAAAAAAATGTAATTGAGTCTACACGTAACTCAGCGTGAATGGGAAACAAGAAAATAAATTGGATTATGAATTATTATATTAGTCCACAAGTTTTCATTGTCGTTATTCCATTATACAGCTGATGGTAGTCCATATTTGCAACTGCGAATACATTTCATATGTGTGTTTCAGCTGCAACTAAAATCAAATTTACTACCTTCAGATGTGGATCTCTGGTAGCGATAAACAATATCGAGAAAATAAGGGAAAAAATGAAGTAATCAGAGACAGAGTAAACGTACAAAAAGCAATTATTGATTTCATTCAATGGGTATATCGAAGAAGCAATGCTTCCAAAATGCATCATCGACTGATACCCAAGAGAAAAGAAAAAAACTAGGGCGATCGTCAAATGCGCAAGGAATTTAGCCAGTGGCCGCTATCAGTCAAGTAAAGCCAGCAATGAAGAGTGGGAGATCTGACGTGGAGGGGAGGGGTGGGTGGACACAAAACAGTCGGTGTCAGGTTACGCTGGCCGCGCCAGGATTATTGGGGGCCCTGCGTTCGGCAGGATGTGCTGGACCAAACAATAAACAGGACACAGCCGGCTCTGCTCGTTCCAATTGTATCACTTAGCAGTTAATGTAACTACATGACAATCTCCCTAGAAATTACGAAACCTCTTCCTATCTAATAAAATACCGAACTCTCAAACAATTCATTCCGTAATAACTCGCGTTACTGTGAAACCCAAATGAAACAAAAATTACCAGATTTTTAGAAAATTATTCGGACTACCTACTACTAGCCCTTTGAGAAGACCAGAAAAATGAGAGTAATGATATCTGATTTGTATTTAAATGTTTTACGGTAAATTTGGCGGTAAGGCGGTTGTCTGTTAGAATACGAATTTGATTTATGGTACGTTGGGAAAAAATGGTTCAAATGGCTCTAAGCACTATGGGACTTAATATCTGAGGTCATCAGTCCCCTAGACTTAGAACTATTTAAACCTAACTAACCTAAGGACATCACGCACATCCATGCCCGAGGCAGGATTGGAACCTGCGACCGTAGCCGTCACGAGGATCCAGACTGAAGCGCCTACAACCGCTCGGCCACAGCGGCCGGCGAAAATTTTACAGTTTTTTCCGTTACTTAAGAATATGTTTCACTGAGTTCTTTTGTGGAAATCACATGGTAATTTTTTTTCCAACTGCGGATATTGTAAATATTGCGTTAATTTTGTACCGCCGGGTATAATAAACGAGGAAATTCCTGCGTTGATGACGAATGAATAGTCTTTTGAACTCATACTAAGTCAAAAATATGTACATTGCTGAAGGAGCCTTACGCTAAAAAATTCAGTTTTTTCAGCAATGCAGATCTGATACACTATTTTACAAACGTTTCACGTGTCATTGGTACAAGTATTTTGCCAGAAGCAACTTAACATGGAAATCTCGCACTTGGTTGCTGGAAAAATGTAGACCAACGGCGAATCTGCTCAATCTATTGTGAACAGAAATAGTAAGCCAGCAAGAGGGAAGGTAGGAGAATTGGAGCTTAACGTCCCTTCGACGAGAGACTCTTTAAAGCTAGCATCTCCCCGATTTTTTGTATGAGGGTTATTACGAAATCCACTGTAGCCCACTTGCGATCACAGCCATCAGGAAAAATGTCCTATCAGGCCTACTGTTAACTCTAGGAAAAGCCTTTCATGTAGATTAAATAACGAACTGCTTGCTCTGCTTAATACCCACTATATTTTTGAAAACAAGTTCTCCGTTAAGAACACAGATTGACTCATTCACAAAATTAGGGATGTGTACATTCCAACGACAGCCAGATTTGCATCGCTTGACATTGTAACCCTTTGTACCAACATCGCTATAGAGGACACCATACACAAAGTCAGGAATAATGTACTTAAACTTAGCATGGCAGGGATCTGTGAGCTCATTGAATGCTTTAGATTGTGTGTGTACTTATATACAGGGTGGAGATAAATTATGCCACGAAATTTTAACCCTGGGTAGCTGATGCCATTAGGAACCAAAATTACTAATGTTGTGTAGGTCGACAACGAAACGGTTTTGAACTAAGGAAACATCGCGTAACGCCGTGGGATTGTCCTGTTGCCGTTCGTCGATTGACGGGCAGCGCTATGGTTGTCGGAGCGCATGGCGCCAAGTTTCCGTGGTTTAGAAATGGTGCGTTGACGGCCTAAACAACAATAGTAATTTTGGTTCCTGCAGGCATCAGTTATCCAGGGTTAAAGTTTCTTGACACAATTTTTCTCCACCCTGTACGTAAGGAAAGAGTTTCATATACAGGGTGTTACAAAAAGGTACGGCCAAACTTTCAGGAAACATTCCTCAAACACAAATAAAGAAAAGATGTTATGTGGACATGTGTCCGGAAACGCTTAATTTCCATGTTAGAGCTCATTTTAGTTTCGTCAGTATGTACTGTACTCCCTCGATTCACCGCCAATTGAAGGAAGGTAATGTTGACTTCGGTGCTTGTGTTGACATACGACTCATTGCTCTACAGTACTAGCATCAAGCACATCAGTACGTAGCATCAACAGGTTAGTGTTCATCACGAACGTGGTTTTGCAGTCAGTGCAATGTTTACAAATGCGGAGTTGGCAGATGCCCATTTTATGTATGGATTAGCACGGGGCAATAGCCGTGGCGCGGTACGTTTGTATCGAGACAGATTTCCAGAACGAAGGTGTCCCGACAGGAAGACGTTCGAAGCAACTGATCGGCGTCTTAGGGAGCACGGAACATTCCAGCCTATGACTCGCGACTGGGAAGACCTAGAACGACGAGGACACCTGCAATGAACGAGGCGATTCTTCGTGCAGTTGACGATAACCCTAATGTCAGCGTCAGAGAAGTTGCTGCTGTACAAGGTAACGTTGACCACGTCACTGTATGGAGAGTGCTGCGGAAAAACCAGTTGTTTCCGTACCATGCACAGCGTGTGCAGGCACTATCAGCAGCTGATTGGCCTCCACGGGTACACTTCTGCGAATGGTTCATCCAACAATGTGTCAATCCTCATTTCAGTGCAAATGTTCTCTTTACGGATGAGGCTTCATTCCAACTTGGTCAAATTGTAAATTTTCACAATCAACATGTGTGGGCTGACGAGAATCCGCACGCAATTGTGCAATCACGTCATCAACACAGATTTTCTGTGAACGTTTGGGCAGGCATTGTTGGTGATGTCTTGATTGGGCCCCATGTTCTTCCACCTACGCTCAATGGAGCACGTTATGATTTCATACGGGATACTTTACCTGTGCTGCTAGAACATGTGCCTTTACCAGTACGACACAACATGTGGTTCATGCACGATGGAGCTCCTGCACATTTCAGTCGAAGTGTTCGTACGCTTCTTAACAACAGATTCGGTGACCGATGGATTTGTAGAGGCGGACCAATTCCATGGCCTCCACGCTCTCCTGACCTCAACCCTCTTGACTTTCATTTATGGAGGCATTTGAAAGCTCTTGTCTACGTAACCCCGGTACCAAATGTAGAGACTCTTCGTGCTCGTATTGTGGACGGCTGTGATACAATACGCCATTATCCAGGGCTGCATCAGCGCATCAGGGATTCCATGCGACGGAGGGTGGATGCATGTATTCTCGCTAACGGAGGACATTTTGAGCATTTCCTATAACAAAGTGTTTGAAGTCACGCTGGTACGTTCTGTTGCTGTGTGTTTCCATTCCATGATTAATGTGATTTGAAGAGAAGTAATAAAATAAGCTCTAACATGGAAAGTAAGCGTTTCCGGACACATGTGCACGTAACATATTTTCTTTCTTTGTGTGTGAGGAATGTTTCCTGCAAGTTTGGCCGTACCTTTTTGCAACACCCTGTATATCGAAGAGTTAGGCAACTTCCACAATCGAGGGTACGATTTTGTTACCGAAATGACAGCAAGCAATGAAGAGGATATATGCATGCTCTGGGCCAATCGGAAAGAGCCAGAAACACGACAAGAAGTTGATCTTCAAGCAGAGTTACTGAACATGAATGACGGCAGCAGTTTTCTCTTAAGTAATGATAGCTTTGGAGATAGGATCTTTGCTGAAAAGCAGGAAAAGAGGCTCTAAAGACAAAACAAGACTTTTTATGTATAGACCTTCAAACGTTGTAGCAAGTACTAAACAAACATGTATCCGGTGGCTTTTGCATTCTTACTAAACAAAAGAAAAGAAATATATATTCGTCTTTTCCGCAATGTTGTGGATAATGTACCAAAATGAAAACCTAATAATGTCACCGTTGATTTCGAATCAGCTGCTATTTATGCTCTAAAAATTGTGATCCCGTCGGTTGAAGTGCATGGCTGCCATTTCCATATTAAGAGATCTCTCTGGAGGAAAGTGCAAGGCTTGGGACTTACTTGCGAACACAGAGAAAACGAAGAAGTAAGGCTGCAAATTCGCATGTGTGCCTCTCTGACGTTCCTTCGACCTGAAGATGTCTGCGATGGTTGGCTCGTGATACATTCACAAGAACCGGATATCGCCAAGCTTTCTCAGTTTTTCGACTATTTTGTAGATAAATGGTTGGAAAATGACGAAAACCCGATCAGTCTTTGGAAGTGCTACAGAACGGCGCCATCGTACCACCAACCCTGTAGAAGGTTGGCACAACAAAATTAATAATCTTCTCGGAAAACCGAATCCTAAAATTAAAGACGTGATCGAGTGAATGAAGACAGAAGCAGAGAACTCGGCATGTGCATTAATGAGGTCAGAATTAAGTATGGAAGGCAAACGAAAGAAAACAACTTATGCGAAACTTGATGAAAGGCTGGAAAAAATAGCAGAAAAGTATGAAGAGGATGGTGACATCAGGGCTTGTTTGAAAGCAATCCTTTATGTCCAAACATTTGATTGAAGCCATATGTTAGTGTTGGGCGATATATACGAAAAGAATATAGAAAATGTAAATACCCATATTAAATTAAAAATAAAATTTAAAAATCACATACAAAAACTAAAAAAATAAAAAATACAAAAAACTGATTTTAAACACGCCTAAATGACAGTTTGCTCTTGCCACTTAGCCAGTGATATTACTTGAATTTGTTTGGATATTTAGTGTGGTTTTCCAATTTTTCATTACTATGTTTAGGAACTGTATCAATTTAGGATCTACTTTGTATATTTCCAATATCTGTAGTAACCATGAGTGGAGTACACTATCAAAAGCTTTTTGGTAATCAATGTATGCGTAGTGCAGCGACCTTTGCTTAGTTTTAGCTTGATATGTCACCTCTGTATCTATTATCAGTTGCTCTTTACATCCTCGTGCTCCTTTGCAGCAGCCTTTTTGTTCTTCATTTATAATTTTGTTCTGTGTTGCATGTGTCATTAATTTCTGTGTAATGACTGAAGTTAATATTTTGTATATTGTTGGTAGGCATGTTATGGGGCGATATTTTGCTGGGTTTGCTGTGTCTGCTTGATCTTTAGGTTTCAGATAAGTTATTCCTTGTGTAAGTGTATCAGGGACTGTGTATGGGTCTGCAATGTAATTGTTTAATAATTTAGTTAGATGTGAATGTGTTGAGGTGAACTTCTTTAGCCAGAAATTTGCTATTTTATCATTTCCAGTGGCTTTCCAATTGTGTGTAGAATTAATTGCTCGGGTGACTTCAAGTTGCAAAATTATCACTTCAGGCCTTTGTGGTATCATCTTGTATGTGTCTGTTTCTGCTTGTATCCACCGTGCATGCCTGTTACGTTGTACCGGGTTTGACCATATGTTGCTCCAGAAGTCCATGTCTGTTATGTTTGGTGGATTGTCTATTTTAATGTGTGTATTATCTAATGTCTGATAAAATTTCTTTTGGTTTGTGTTGAATGTTTGGTTTTGTTTCCTTCTATTTTCACTTTTTTTGTATCTTCTAAGTCGTTTGGCCAATGCTTGTAATTTCTGCTTCTTTTCATCTAATTGCTCTATCGCCTCTTGTTGTGAGATTTTACCTAACCTTTTTCGTTTTTTGTCTGATATTTCATTTCTTATAAATTGTGTTAGCTGTTCGATGTCTTTTCTCAGTTTTTCTACTCTGATCTGTAGCCTGTGTTGCCATACTGGTTTTGTGGGTTTCTTCTGTGTGTTGGTTGGTTCTGATCTCTGCCTAGTGTGTATATTTAGTGTAGTAAGTGCTCCTACATAAACCAGTAGTTGTAACTCTTCCATAGTTGTATTTTCATTTATTTTGTTGTGTATGATTGTGTTGATAGTTGTTATTGTTGTTTCGACTTGTGGGTTATTTGGTGGTCTATGCAAGAATTGTCTAATGTCTGTATTTGTGTCGTTGTATTCTATATATGTCAACTGAAATTTTTCTTCTATATCTAACCTGTGTGTCACTTCATGTTCTATTTGCGCTTGTTCTGGTGGCTGTCTTAAGATTTCGGTTTCCTCTGATTGTTTAATTGATGCATATTGTTCTTTCTTTGTTTGCTCTGGGATGTTTTGAGTCCATTACTGTATTTTCTTCTTCTTCTGATTGCACATTATTTTGTTCCAGTATTTGTTGTACTTGTTGTTTGATGTTTTCTAATTCTGACTGGGGTATCCTGTTATTTTTTATTATTACACGAATCTGATCAGCTAGTCGTTGTTCTGTTAAAAATTTTAATTCTCGGTATCTGGGAATAAATGTTGTGTATACTTGTGATCTGTATCCAGTTGTGTTGGTTCCTAAGTTTGTTGCTTGGTAATAACAGAACATGAGGGGTCAGTTAACTTCATCTGACCATCTCATCCTCTGTCTTTGTTTTCCTTCTAGAGTGGTTGCAGGAAGCACATCCTGCAAAACACCTCTATTTGGATTTAAATAATTTTCCGTGTAGCTAGCAGTGTCGTTACCATTGTGGACGGGCATAGGGTTCAAGCGTCGTCCCCGACCATGACAGCGTTTGTCCGAGGCTTCATTAGTTCTGTCCTGAACCAACTAATCACACTAAAAGGGGGGGTTAGCCCTATTAGTGGTTTGTTCTTTTCGTCGCCTTTTACGACTGGCAGAACATACCGGAGGCCTATTCTTTTCCCGGGCCTCCACGGGGTTTATTATTATTATTATTACTCGAGCCTAATTAGTAAATAATCTCAGAACAGCCCAGACTGAACTACTGCATTAGACTGTCAATCACTGAGATCACGTCACATATCTCACACTAAACGAAAGATGAGTGTTTATCTTATATTTTCAAAAATGATTGCTACTTGTTACATATGGTGTTTCCAACGTTAATTGTGTATTAGTTTTCACAGCCCTGTGACGATATTAGTTGCAAGCGTTAAGCATGACACCTCAGCACAGCAATTGTGTCTTTATGGTAGGGGGTTCGCTTCCTACTACCTTACATGTTGGCGCCAAACTTCGTTGGTTAATACAACATTTTTTGTGTGCGATCTCCTTTTTACATGCGCTACATGTTCTCAGAATTCTCTCAGTAGATTGAACGCGGGCTTCAGCCTTCCCTGTAGCTGATGTTACGTGCACACCCAATTTCGTACGGGGAACCAGAGGCTAGGTATATTTCACTTACTGTTCCTGGACGGGAAATCTCAGAATGGAAAAGCCATTAGGGGCCTCGGTATTTTCTCTACATGTAGTTATGATTCCATGCTGTTTTTCCGCAGAAAATGGGCTTTTGAGACAAAGCCCCCCCCCCCCCCCCACACACACACACGCACACACAAAGCAGTGGGCGGCTGTTACGCACATGTGGACGTGAAATCAAACGCGGACATGTAGATGGGGGAGTTTTATGACGTCACAGTGTATAGTTTCACGTTGGGCAACATACCCAAGCTCATACCCGCCAACTTTCAAAAACAGAAATCCAGAAGACCTCAAATCTCAAAAATTGTGACGCGTGCATGCATGACAAGGTGTTCAAACATAGTGAGAAAGACCGCTACGGTCGCAGGTTCGAATCCATCCTCGGGCATGGCTGTGTGTGATGTCCTTAGGTTAGTTAGGTTTAAGTAGTTCTAAGTTCTAGGGGACTGATGACCTCAGCAGTTAAGTCCGATAGTGCTCAGAGCCATTTAAACCATAGTGAGAAAAGACTATGAAAAATGCTAACACATATAATGCAGGCTACATTTTAAGACCACTATTTTCGAGCTCTGAAGTTAGGTACTTACACAAGTTACTTGCTGATGAGTATTCATTTGTTGTCCCTTATCACAGAACAGTTCGCACACTACACAAAAATTAGCTTTTCTGCACTTGATCTTGCAAGCCAAAATATAAAAAACACTGTCAAAACTACTAAACTGAACATTTATTTACACTTATTTACAAAATTTTCTCAAGTTCACAAAACACTGGCTATATTCCATCACAGGTTGCAGAGGACAGATGGAGATGAGTAGCTTCCTTCGCTTTCTTCAGAAATTCTGAAGGAAAACTATTCATGTGACATGGATCACTGCTTCCTGTTTTCAAAACAGGCATGGATCCAAGAGTTTCATTCGACGTGGAGGACCTAAACTGCTTGCGAGTCTTCTTCACCAAGCTGAAGACACGCTCACACTCAGTGTTGCTGTGCGGTAGAGTCAAAACAGAAAGCATTAGCCTGGATAACCTATCATACTTAGGAGTACCATCAGCTCCACGAATGCTAATCAAGCGAACCTATTTGGTATCATCTGTCAAGTTCTCGTTCTCAACAGTAACAGAGTCATCAACCAGCAGGGCCACAAATTGGCTCTGAAGCACATTCATTGCATCCTCAGCTGACTCACTGCCCTTCATTGGCAGCAATGATGGAAACCTTTCCAGGAGAAATTATACAGAAGAAAACTTGGTATCCTCGATTTTGGAAACTTCTGCAACCTTTGCATGCTTCATTACTTCATCACTGAGGGGAAACTTGTTTAAGATATAATCACATGCAGAGCAAAAGTCAGTCCTGACGGAAGAAAGTTCATTTGTCTTTATCATTAAGTTTCTTTACCAAACTCATTGCCTGAACGCCAATAGCTAGATCATCATTGTCTCCCGATTCTCAACAAGGTAGTATTGAACTTTCTGTAACAAGGAACTCTTTATAACTTTTAAGTTTAACAAACCTGGAAAGAAGCCGCTGCAACAGGTCCGTCATGAAATTGAGGGGGAGCACTCTGAAGTGCAGAACTGAGATTCTCAAATATAGGAATGACTGCGCACGGGAAAGCAGAGTATGCCTTGTTTAAGCCTGAAGAGAGAAACATAAACAGTTTTTGTAACAAGTTTGAATAATGTTCTTCAGCACAGGAGTGACAGATTTTGTGGCAGATGCAAATCTCTTTGGGGGCAACCAATTCCGATGACTCGATAGCCTTCCCCTTTCCATGACCTTTAGAACCAACAAGTTCAGCTTTTGGGACTGTAAACGATGATAAGCTACTTGATGCACATTGAGCACTAACAGGCACCTCATCTTTAAAGAACCCAACCAATTGATCCCAGTGCTCCAACAATCTCTGTAGACACTTTTCTAAAGATAGCCATCTTGTGCCGACATGTTTTAATGTCTTCTTAGTTTCCTTGTCGTGAAGCTCTTGGGACTTCTTAAGGCGTTCCTTCCTCTTGCAACTCTTTTCTAAATAATAGAAAATGACGACTAAAAGTTCATAAATTTTAACAGGCAACCTGTTTGCATCTTTCTCAGCAGCCAAGTTAATCAAATGACATGAGCAACCCAGACATATGGCTGTTCTTCTCTTAAAACAGCAGCAACCCTACTTTTCTTTCCAATCATGAATGGAGCAGTGTCTAAACAGAACGTTACACAATTTTCAATTGGTATTTTGTAATACTCCAACTGTGAAATTAACAAAAAAAAAAAAGGTTCAAATGGCTCTGAGCACTATGGGACTTAACTTCGGAGATCATCAGTCCCCTAGAACTTAGAACTACTTAAGGGGGTAGGAAGTCAAACGGGTCGACTTGGAGCAGGAGAGGCACCACAGGACATTTTAATTTCCACTGTCTATACTTTTACAAATAAATTCATAAAACTTTGAAAGCATGATCAGGAAGGATTCAGGATTCATACTCATAGCAGTGGAAGCTCAAAAACGTAAGTAAATACTTTTTTTACATGTGAACTTTCATTATTTTCTTCACTTAATACTGGCTGCATTTGTTGCTATAGGTACACTTTTCTTCCTAAGTAATAGAGATTCTTCGACGAATTTTGCACAGCATACAAACTATAGTTACATGTATATGAAACTCTAGAGTTTATTTAATTTATGAAAAAATGAATGAACTGTTACATTTTAAACTTCTTGTTTAGAAAAACTAAAATTTTATAGTTAATTATCTCACTTTTTACCGCAGTTTTTAATAGATTTGGAAAATTCTAGAGTTTCATACATCTGTATGTTATAAATACAAAGTCAAATAGGGGTAATGCAGGAGTAAATTTAATAATGAATAAAAAAATAGGAATGCGGGTAAGCTACTACAAACAGCATAGTGAACGCATTATTGTGGCCAAGATAAGACACGAAGCCCACGCCTACTACAGTAGTACAAGTTTATATGCCAACTAGCTTTGCAGATGAAGGAATTGAAGAAATGTATGACGAAATAAAAGAAATTAATCAGATAGTGAAGGGAGATGAAAATTTAATAGTCATGGGCGACTGGAATTCGGTAATAGGAAAAGGGAGAGAAGGAAAGGTAGTAGGTGAATATGGATTGGGGCAAGAAATGAAAGAGGAAGCCGCCTGGTAGAATTTTGCACAGAGCACAACTTAATCATACCTAACTCTTGGTTCAAAAATCATAAAAGAAGGTTGTATACATCGAAGAAGCCTGGAGATACTGACAGATTTCAGATAGATTATATAATGGTAAGACAGAGAATTAGGAACCAGGTTTTAAATTGTAAGACATTTCCAGGAGCAGATGTGGACTCTGACCACAATCCAGGAGCAGATGTGGACTCTGACCACAATCTATTGCTTATGAACTGCAGATGAAAACTGAAGAAACTGCAAAAAGGTGGGAATTTAAGGAGATGGGATCTGGATAAACTGACTGAACCAGATGTTGTACAGAGTTTCAGGGAGAGCGTAAGGGAACGAATGGCAGGAATGGGGAAAAGAAATACAGTAGAAGAAGAATGGGTAGCTATGAGGGATGAAGTAGTGAAGGCAGCAGACGATCAAGTAGGTAAAAAGACGAGGGCTAGCAGAAATCCTTGGGTAACAGAAGAAATATTGAATTTAATTGATGAAAGGAGAAAATATAAAAATGCAGTAAATGAGGCAGGCAAAAAGCAATACAAACGTCTCAAAAATGAGATTGACAGGAAGTGCAAAATGGTTAAGCAGGGATGGCTAGAGGATAAATTTAAGGATGTAGGGGCTTATCTCACTAGGGGTAAGATAGATACTGCCTACAGGAAAATTAAAGAGACCTTTGGAGAAAAGGGAACCACTTGTACGAATATCTAGAGCTCAGATGGAAACACAATTCTAAGCAAAGAAGGGAAAGCAGAAAGGTGAAAGGAATAGAAGGTCTATACAAGGGCGATGAGCTTGAGGGCAATATTATGGAAATGGAAGAGGATGAAGATGAAATAGGAGATATGTTACTGCGTGAACAGTTTGACAGAGCACTGAAAGACCTAAGTGGAAACAAGGCCCCGGGAGTAGACAACATTCCATTAGAATTACTGACAGCCTTGGGAGAGCCAGTCCTGACAAAACTACCATCTGGTGAGAAGAAGAGAATAGAAGCTTACGAAATGTGGTGCTACAGAAGAATGCTGAAGATTAGATGGGTAGATCACATAACTAATGAGGAGGTGTTGAATAGGATTGGGGAGAAGAGAAGTTTGTGGCACAACTTGACTAGAAGAAGGGATTGGTTGGTAGGACATGTTCTGAGGCATCAAAGGATCACCAATTTAGTATTGGAGGGCAGCGTGGAGGGTAAAAATCGTAGAGGGAGGCCAAGACATGAATACACCAAGCAGATTCAGAAGGATGTAGGTTGCAGTAGATACTGGGAGATGATGAAGCTTGCACAGGATAGAGTAGCATGGAGAGCTGCATCAAACCAGTGTCAGGACTGAAGAACACAACAACAACAACAACATGTACTGCTTGTATGATGTGCAGAATACATCGAAGAATCTCTTACTTAGGAAGAAAAGTGTATCTACGGAAACAAATGCAGCCACTAGTAAGTGAAAAAATAATGAAATTTCACATGTAAAAAAAGGTATTTTGCTACGTTTTTGAACTTCCACTGCAATGAGTGTGAGTCCTCAATCCTTCTTGGTCATGCTGACAAAGTTTTATGAATTTATTTGTAAAAGTATAGTCAGTAGAAATTAAAATGTCCTGTGGTTCCTCTCCTGCTCCAGGTCGGCCCGTTTGACGTCCTACCCCCCTTAAACCTAACTAACCTAAGGGCATCACACACAGCCATGCCCGAGGTAGGATTCGAACCTGCAACCGTAGCGGTCGCGCGGTTCCACTCTGTAGCGCCTAGAACCGCTCGGCCACCCCGGCCGGCTGAAATTAATAGATTCCCAGTATTATGTACTGTTGAATCACCCACCAAGGCTGGGACGGACAGAACCTAAGTAACTAGTTTTTCCTGGGTTTCCTCAAAACAGTTTACGACTAAGGGGTAAAGCTTAACATGTCATTGCTCCCGTCCGTAGCCAACGTAAATGGTTCACGTTACAAGCAACTAATGAGTTCATTTCTTGAATCTGCAGCCATTTCCTTCAAAATATGTGAAGTCTTTGTACGACCACAAACGTATATTTTTGCGATTTCCGAACAAGAAAACATTTTCTTAAAACGGGAGCCAGCATGATCAGCAGAATCTAACGAAATATTATGTTCAATTAAAAATGAAGTGAACAAACATTCTGCTCTTATTACACAAGGTCAGCTCCAGGAGTGGTAAAAATGACTCAATTTTCCTACTGCTATTTTTGATTTTCATATTGGAGACGTGTTTAAGGGATTTAATACGATTTATTAATTCAGTTTCCCTCTGTAAGCAATGTTTATATCACACGAACACATGGAACAGAATGCGAATGTTTCACCTTTCCGCGATCGCATAATACAAGGAAATTCAGCAAAAATATGCATCCCTGTAAGACAGATGATATCGCCTGCTAGTTGAACTCATGACGAAAACACTAAATCGCACAAAAATTCGTCACACAATTGCACGAATACCACTACCACAGCATAAAACCAAGCATAAACAAAGCTTTCCCGCCAACACAGTCGAAGCGCAAAGAATATGCACCGATTATTATCCGAGAGATGTAATTATCGATACAACGTTCGATCGACTTTCGCCGGTGGTGTTTCAAAAAACTAAACTCCGTCCGAAATGGCCTTTGAAGGCCCAAAGGGACCGACCGGCCGCCGTGTCATCCTCAGTCCACAAGCGTTAGACCGTGGATATACATTGTTTCAAAGCGCTTGCACCTTCAAGATCTCTCGAAAACGCGTGGTACTAATTTTGAAAATAAATTGCTAAAATGCAAGATACAAAATATTAGTAGTTTAAGGTTTTTCGTGTTGAACTAGTGTGCTATGAAATTATGCCATTTGCAACGGCACTTACGAGAACTATAAAAAACGCGTAGTTATGGTATTATTTGTTGCAACCAACTGTCAGGTAACGACTGCGGTTAAACCCCGTTAGAACATTTTAAGGTTCAAGGCACAGACTCAAATGACATACTTCATGTCAGCTGTAATGTAGTCGATACAGAAGCGGACTGTGAACTGTAAGGTGGATGGAGGTCTGCGTCCTGCTGGCTACAAGTATTTTTATTTCGCCTTCATGTTTTCTAAACGATTCTAAAAAAAAAGTAAATTCTGATATATTCGATGTTATCTACGTGTAAGAGGATTCTCTGTTCGGGGGTGTTTCTTTTTTTTTCTCCTTCTCAGTTTAGTGAATGAGTCAGGTAAAGCGAACCATAAAAGTGCAAAACGGCTGCTCAGTCTACTACAGTCAGAAGAACATGGACTAAGGAGCAGATGTGCGTTTCAACAGATGAAAGGTAGGGTTTGCGTAACCTTAGGCTCGATTCACACGTTGGGCAACGTCACGTCAAAGTCAGTGACGTCACAAACCGTCAAAAATCCACTTGCATTCACACTGGACTTAACGTCAAGCGACGGCAAAACGTAAACCACGTTTTGGCGCGCTGTTAGAAACTCGCAGAAGTGTTCACGAGATAGGACGGCGGAAATTATATTTAGTCTTGATATACTTGCTACGATTGCAATTGCTTTAGATGATTACGTAAGAGTGGAAATTGGCAAGGCAATCAAAACGAACGTGGATGAAGAAAATGATTTTGAAGAGAATGTGTGAAGGCGAATATCACACATTGTATAGAGAGCTGGAAGAAGAGGAGACGTCATTTTATAAATTTTTACGAATGTCGAGAAAGCAATTTTTTAATTTGCTGTCTTTGATAAGCAGCAGCATCAAGAAAGCAGACACAAACATGCGCCGTGCAATTTCTCCACGAGAAATACTAATGTTTTGTTTGAGGTGAGTCTGATGCTACAGCTTTACCAGTTCCTTTGAGGATTCCTGTTCTGTACCTTTACGTATTTTATAGAACAGAATATTTATTGTAATACTGCACACTATCAACAAATTGATCTATAGGCTAAACATTCACAATTTATGGCCCCTTGTTATGTAGATCTAAATCTGCTACAGTTCGTCCTGCATAAACTTTGGCACTGCAGAGAACCAACTGCACACTGTTTATGAATGTGGAACATCTAACTTTTTACTGCAGTTGTACTTAAATAAGCTGTGTCCATACGAAATGTTGAGTGAGACTCAGTACCAGAAAGTATGTAAATAAATACTATACATAAGTAAACTACTAGCCAAAAACTAATAATAAACTTTCACGACTCGTGAATAATTGTGAAATTGGAAAGCAGGAAGGCTCTAACCTCTGCTAAGCGTTTTCACCTCCTAATCGTGAGTACATAACATACATAAATAGATGGAGGTGCGATGTTATACATCTAAATACATTACATACAAAATAGACATAATCTGCAGTAGGCCTACAATATTCATACAGTTATTTATCCGGGCGACCGATAACCAATCCAATTTTCTTCCATATATCTTCTTTAAACAAAGTGTTGCTGTATTTTTTGCAGCTCATGTCATACAACTCCACATTTTGGCGAACAAGTTCTATTAACTTCTTGTCGTTCATGTTTTTATATAAACATTTTATAACGAAAAACTCAGTAGATATTTTCGATGTGGAGAACACTGCTAGCAGAATCAAACTCGTGCCATGCAGGCAGCCGCAGAACAGACAGAAAAGTAACAGCCAATCGTAAGCAGTTCGCCAACCATGTGACCCCCACCGTCAACGTCAAACTATTCTTTCGAAGTATACCGGCCGGCAGGCAAACTGACGTTGACGTGACGTTGCCCACCGTGTGAATCGAGCCTTAACAGTAATGTATGTAGCGTTCCTCTACCATCAATGCTTCGCTGTTTAGTCTACAGAGGTGTCCATTATCTTTTTGGTGGTGTTGTCTGCTCATCTCCGACGATCACTAATACAGCTATGTAACGTGGCTATCTCACGTGCGTCCACTCTGGTGCACAAACTGTGATGTTTGTGCGGCGCATACAGCGGATAACTGCCGACGGAGAGCATGTTGCGTGCAATGTGGCAGCTCGTTTGCGACCGCGCACGAACCATTCTAGGAACCACGCTCTGCGTGCTTCGCGCTGACAAACGCGGCCCGTGTGAGGACGGTCTAAGGCGCAACTGGCAGCGGGAGGGCACGCTTTGCTGATCGGCCCATAGCAGAGCAGAGAGCGGCGCGGCCGTTACGGCCGGCTGGTGCTGGGCTCCGCCCAACACCGCAGCACGGCGCCGCACTGGACAAAGGCCACCGCTCAGCAGCTGCGCGCCGGTGGGTTTGCTCAGCGACAGAGCACTGATATGTGCCTGCTCCTCGTCACCACTGCACCGTGTCCTCCTCTCTATCGCAAGCCAATAAGGCTAACTCCTGATTATAAGGGTGCGGATTACCCGTGCATAGTTGGGCTATTATTGGAAAAACAAGTCTGACGCAATCCGTTATAATTAGAACTAATGGAAAATTGAAGAACGCACACGCGAATGAGCAAGGCTAGCTGGTAAGTTTTATGGGAGTGTTACAGGAGTGATATGCAACTTCAAACAACTAAGGATTTTGCGCTGGGTCATGAAGGAAAGGAAGAAAAACGAAAGGCGGGAACAAGTGGGACAAAGTTAGTCACATAGGTGCAACAGAACAGGTAAGGATAAGAAATGAAAGGGTTAGGGGGATACCTCAGCGGAAGCCCTGGTAGAGCTGAGATAAACACAATAAAATGGGTATTTGAACAGAATGGATGAGACGAGGGTACCTAGGAAGACGCACGAGATGAAGATCTGAAGGCAGGACATCAAGCGGAAAGCCAACAGACATATGACGTAGCTAAAAGGAATGGAAGAAAGTATCCGGAGGAGAAGAAGGGACTGAGAGGTGCAAGGAAGACGGGAAAAGATGGAGGGGTCTTAGTGCCAAGCTCTTACTGCCAGTGGCGGGAAACTGTGCAACAGGAAGATGACGACGACTTTCATTCAGCATAAAAATGTCTCTTTTTTTCCAGACTTTAGGGGGGAGAAAAAATCGGGCGGGGGTTTAAAACAGCGGTGCCTATGAAGAGAGATCCGAGCAGCTCAGTAATGCGGACTCAGTGAACAAACTGTATTCGGTAAAGAGAGAAAGCAAAGACGACGCGATTGAGGACCCCGTTAGCACGCACACCGACCGCCCTGGCACGTGTACATCTGTTCGTGAAGCGTGCAGGACAAAATTCGTTTCACTATCCCCAAAGTGAGCTGAAAGCAGCTCACAGTAAGTACAGTGTGTTTAAACTGTAATTTTGTAAATAATTTGTCAGTTTCCAGTGGGCAACGCATATCGTATGCAATGTACTTTTACAAAAGTGACATGTAGGACGTCTTGTAGATACAGCTGTTGACGTGTCGAATAAAAGGTTATTCTCTGTAAAGGTAAAACTGTGGTCAGCCCAAAGGTAGGTTCGAACGCCACATCGCCATACTGGGTACGGGCCTGCTGCATGTGGCATGGTCTCGCCTACGTAAAACCTTCCAACAAGAGTCGCCCAGCCTTGGCGAAATGAAAACATGACATTTCAACTCAGAAAGACGGTGCAACTTGGCATTCCTCACAGTCACAATTTATTGCCGTTTTCTCGGGTGCCTTCGGGAGGTAAATAAGAAGGGCTTATTTTTACACTACTGAGACCAATATGTACCCCAAAGAGGCAATTTGGCTTGTAGTACCAAAGCTCTTCCAGTGATTCTGGTTCTCATCTGACCTGCAGGGAGAAAAACCAAAATAAAGACATTACAGTGATTCGGATTCCCCGGCCAGTCCAAGTACGGACATGGCAGGGAGGGGGGGAATGGGTTGGAGGAGGGGGGGGGGGGGATGAGTGAACCCGGGCTCGCAGCCGGCCCCGTGGCCACGTCACATGGACCCGCCCACTGTACATGCCACGGCCCCGCACTGGTGCTTTGTCAAGCTTTCTGTACCCGCCAATGACAGCAGAGTGAGTGAGTGACTGATCTCACCTCTGTTTACGTTTTCCGAACCGGGTCGCTTCCTGGACTGTCTGCACGCGCTTGTGACGACTTTAGCGACACTGGACCGTGTTTCTGAAGAACCGTTCACTGTGTGAACTCCGCCCTCATCGACCGCAGTTACTGCCCGTTTATTCCATCGGTCTCAGCATCACCGACACTGTGAGCGATCACAAACTGTGTTCTACCTATACCGAGCAAGACAGAAAATATTGCATCCAGATCTTTGGAAACTCTCAGCTCCAGGCTGTGTTGGCTTCGGTTACACAGCTTGAGGCTGCAGTGGATAGGCATCACTATTGTGGGCCGGCCATTGGTATCCAACGGACGTCCAGCAAGACTCACGAGTCCGTCGATCGGTCCGCACCAGTGGGCTTGCCCATTTACTGCTCGCATTGAGGCTGGCCCCTCGCCCGTGGTCGAGTGGGAGGTCACCTCGGGGCGTGACAGGCGGCGAAAGACTTCCCAGGGAAGGTTAGTCTGAAAAACAGGTTCCAAGTGTTGTCTGCGGCTGACACTGTCTCCCAGCCAGATACAGTCGCCTGTCCTGTTTCAGAGGGAACACCTCAGCCTGCAAGATCCAGGCAGTCACAGAAGGAGGGATTACTGGCAGTTGGGAGTCCAATTTGGTTTAAACAAGAGTCGAGATCGCAAAAATATTGTTTATGACCGGTTACGGCTTATGTTAAAAGACATTTTCAGATTTTTTGAGCCTCCCTATTGCCGGTGGCTCCTCGGTTTTTCACGTGATACCGTGATCGTACCATCCTTTTCTTCCAGCGCCACTGTATGACATCTGCATCGCGTTGTCGACAGTACTTGACGGACTACTGAGTTTCATTTCTTTCTGTCACTGTGGACTCACCAGCGACTCCACGACAGAATACCGGTCTGCGACTACGCGAGCGTATCAAGTGACAGGCACGCCGTTCCTTTGAGTTGTGGGAAGTCTGCGAGAGGCGCTGAACTGCTGCAGACGGCAATCCGGTGGACCACGAAATGGCACAAGGTGCTCGGGGTCGCCGCTAATCTCGCTAACGACCGACCGCTGGCTGGCACACCGCCGCAGACAAGAGACACCGCCCGGGCTCGTGGTCTCCGCGGCTTTCTCTCCGGTAGCCGGTCACGTCACGTGGCGCAATGGCGGCGCAGAGAAATGCATTTCTCAATCCGCTTAATTGCTCCCCATTAGCGATCACTACCCTTTAACAAGGCAACTCGCGTCGTGCTGCACGCCAAATCGAGCACGGGAGAATCTGTGCTAATGGAAGCCACATTTGGAACGATTCCTGTCCTCCGTGCTTAACACGCATTTACTGTCATACACAGCACATTGGCTACGACGGCCTCGCAACGAGAAGTCATTCCCAGACGGGTGGCCTACTTCAGAGGTACTCTGCTACAAACAGCCGATTAAACTTACGTGAGAAAATATTAGGGTCCCTCTTAAAGTCGAACAGCGGGAGCCGTAGATATTACAGAACTGCTACCAGGCAGACACGTGACACTCCACCGCTGACTAGTGAAGTGGTGTAAATGTACCGTACAGTTGTATGGGATCAGAGCAGTAATATGAACCGACAGACTGTCACTGCATCCCGTTATTGTGTAACTTTCCTTCTACATTAGCTTGCAAGACGAAAGAAAAGCCCCGACAGTTAAAGCGGACCTGGGGTACCTGCTTCTCGCGTCTACCACGGCCAATCACGTAACTCGGTTCTGCATACGTCTCTATGGCAATGCTTCAGTGCTCTACAGACGACTATTATTCCCAATCTGCGTGCATTCGGTATCGTCGGTACACTTCTGCACTTTAAGTTGAAAGCTGCCACGATTCTTCCTGTAAGAGTCCTTCCTTCGCCGCACGGGTGGGTCTATCACGACAAGTAGCAACTTCAAAATATGAAGGTAATCCCAAAAGTAAGGTCTCCTTTTTTTCATAAGTACATAGACCTGTTCATTTCCACAATGGTTTACATCAGTTTACAGCTTGAACATTTGGCTATTTTTCGACATAATCACCATTTCTGTCGATGCATTTTTGTAGACGCTGTGGCAGTTTTTGTATGCCCATGTCAAACCAGCTCGCCGCCATGCTGCTCAGAAAGCTATAAACCTCTTCTTTCACCTCGTCGCCGGAGCTGAATCGCTTTCCGACCAAATGTTCTTTTAACGTAGGGAGCAGGTGATAGTCTCTGGGCGCCAAGTCAGGTCTATAGGGTGGGTGGGTGGATGATTATGTTCCACTGAAACTGTTGCAGGGGAGCAACGGTTTGCTGAACGATGTGTGAGCGAGCGTTGTCATCGAGAATGTGTACGCCCTAGCTCAACATTCCTCTTCTCCGGTTGTGAACTGCCCGTTTGAATTTTTTTCAGAGTCTCACAGTACCTGTCAGCGTTAATTGTGGGTCCCAGTGAGCATAAAGTCGACCAATAACACCCCTTTCCGATCCCAAAAAACCGTTGTCGTGACTTTACCGGCAGACTGTGTTTGTTTGAATTTCCGCGGCTTTGGCGAAGAAGGATGCCGCCACTGGCGTGATTGTTGCTTGGTCCCAGGTGTAAAGTGGTATGCCCAGGTTTCGTCACCCGTGACAACTGAGTCCAGAAAGTTGTCCTGTTCGGCTGCAAGGCGGTGAAGAAATGCGCGGGGAGCATCAACTCGTTGCCGCATGTGGTCCTCAGTCAGCATGCGTGGCAATCATCTCGTGCACACCTTCCGGTAGCTCAATGTTTCCGTTAAAATTCTGTGACCGGTGCTTCGAGAAACCTCAAGAACCAACGTGCAGAGATCATCCAGAATGATCCGCCGATCTTCATGCATGCTTTGCTCAACCTTCAACACTGTCTCCTCAGAAATTGACCGTCTCCCGCTCCTTTGTTCGTCGTGAATTTCGGTCCGACCAGCTGCAAACTCTCTACACCACTTAACGAATATTTTTGACATCCATGCACGACTCACCATATAATTCCGCCAATTGGCGATGGATTTCAATCGGCGCAGTGACGTTTGCGTTAAAAAACCGAATAACTGCGCGCAATTCGCACTTGGCAGTAACGTGCAACGATAGCTCCATTATCAACGGCTGCCAAGCCAAGACTGAGCGCCTCAGCGCGGCGTGCGCATGTTTACACACAGCGCGTGAGGCACTCTTCATAACATTGTGACCAACTGCCACACAAACAAAGTTCTGTGCTTAGCAAAAAATAGGAGACCTTACTTTTGGGATTACCCTGGAGATATTTTTCCTATATTTATTCGTAATTTATAGATACGTTGTGGTCAACAACATAAGCGACAACCATTTACTGTATTCCTTCTAAAAAAAGTTATTAATTACAAAGGTTTGTCATTACACGATGATATGCGTTTAATACGGAGGTTTTTGTATTTGGTACAAATGTGAGGAATGACAATGCCAGTTTAGGGTTGCTGTACTTAAAAGCTTATGGATAGCTGTTGTCGCGGTAAATGTTTTCTTGGAGTCTCTACATTTCGATCACTTTGACTGATGATCTGACAGGCATACAAATAGGAGTAAACAACAATAGTGCCCGGTTACTGTCTTAATTTCAGCAATGTATTCAAATGGCTCTGAGCACTATGGGACTTAACATATGAGGTCATCAGTCCCCTAGAACTTGAACTACTTAAACCTAACTAACCTAAGGACATCACACACATCCATGCCCGAGGCAGCATTCGAACCTGCGACCGTAGCGGTCGCGCGGTTCCAGACTGAAGCGCCGAGAACCGCTCGGCCACACCGGCCGTCTCAGCAATGTATTCTTTGTATTTCTATAAAACCAGTGTTTCGGTTTAAGATTTCGGCAAAATTGCAATCTTTATAGCTTTAATACGCTAATACATTGGCTGCACTACGCACTTTGCTATATTCGCGTTAAGAAAATATCGTCGAACTGTTAACTCCTTGCGACAACGTCAAAAAATTGTAATCTCCGGATTTTGAAGAACGGCTTAAAAATGGAGCTGGATAACCGGGGAATGTCTCGCAGTTTTTAAGAGTTATTCGGGAGGAAGCCTTTGGAATCTCGCACGAATACAGTGTATTATAACAAGCTTTCCTTTCCTTTCCTTTCTTGACAAACGACTACTACATGGAGTATGAGCCACAATTTGAGATTTGAGAACGACGTTCGTTGAGAATCGTTAACTGACTGCTTGGTTACACATGCTTCAAAATATGCGTATAATAGCCGGAAAGTGCCGTGCATGGTGGAACAATTTCGAACAAGAGAACAATGGTAGGTTTACAATGGACGTCATGTCACGTCATTTCACAGATCGCTAATGGTGACATGTTCACACTAGACACAACATCAACACCACGCCATGTCATAATTCCCAGCACTCAACAGCGAAAGTGAGGCTATGAAATGCGGTTTGCCGTGATAAAATGTTTGAATGTAGTCTCACAACTAGTAATTATAGTCGAAGTTACAGCAAATTTCATAATGAATACTCTTGACTAAGGTGTACGGTATATTTTATACATTGCTGGGTACTGAAACAATGGGGAAAGTATAAAACGCTCAAATACAATGCCCATTTATTTGCTCGTGAAAATACACATGCACACGAAGAGAATAAAACTCTTTAGAAAGCAGTATATGCTCGGTGGTGTAGCGGTAAAGTGCCAGTCTACGGTCGCAAAGGTCTGGAGAAAATTGTGTGTATTATCACTATTTCCACTCCTGGCTATGCTGTTTGATGTGAAAAATGCTGACTTGGACCTTAATTTGTAGTGAAAGTTACGCTGTAGGTCCCCTAAGTGGATGGGCAAGTTAGTTCAACGGCCGAAGGAAGAAAAATCATACCACCTCCGAAAGGACTACACACAGAAAAGGAATCTTGGGGTGAACCCAACCTTCGGGCTGCTAACGGCTTTATCCTTTTCTCTTTCTTTTTATACCGCTAATTAGCAATATCTTTCCAGTCTTGTTTTCTTTTTAACGTCAAACAGCTGAATTTATCCCCCCCTCAATGGAGCTGCCAGTTTCACCTCTGAAGCAGCTTTCATATTTAAAAGCTCTAAAGGACGTTCATTTATGTTCTTATTCAAGCAGTGTGTGAGGATTTTATTTGTAGAAGTATTGCAAATTAGAGAAATGTTTCGCTTTCAAATAATGCCCGTCTCTTGTTGGACAATACTCGTAGGAATAATAACGAGTACTTATGTAATACTCGGCAACGGCCTTGCCGCAGTGGATACACCGGTTCCCGTCAGATCACCGAAGTTAAGCGTTTAGCGGCTCCGGTCAAAGAAAACCATCGTAACGACCAGGAGAGCGGTGTGCTGACCACACGCCCCTCCTATCCGCATCCTCATTGAGGATGACACGGCGGTCGGATGGTCCCGATGGGCCACTTGTGGCCTGAAGACGGAGTGCTTATTTAATACTCGCAAACGTATCACAAAAAGTAGTCTAGTAATAATACAAAGATAAAGAAGACAAAACATAAATAAAACCCATTCACATAAAAAGAGCAAGCGCGACGAGAATATTAAGAGTCAGCAGACAACGCTGGCGTCTCGTCAACGTCAGGACGTCCTGTGGGGTATTCTTGATGCTGACGCTCGGTGTCGTTCGCGGACGGTCGGTGTCACCCGTATCACCTTGAGTATATTCAGGAATTCTGAATAAATTTCCACGGTACAGTGGAGTGTGCGCTTATTGCAACCTTCCCGGCAGAATTTGGATCGTTTTTACCCGACGCACTGTGCACTCCCATGTAAATAGGCCTTTGTAAGAGAGAGGTGGGATTACTTGTCTTCTACAACACCACGAGTGCCGCCGATCTTTCAGACACCCAACCATAGGAGCGACCATCTTGGGCGGACGCCCTCATTCCACAAAACGCCGCGGAATCACGTGCGCGACTAGGAACTGTGGTACACCGAAGCAATAACCCTCCCTCTGCCGGAACTACCTCCTCAGATTATTTACCGATGCAGTCTGCGGACGTCAGCCACAGGGAGTTTTCGCTCCCCGCCGCTGCCCTCAGTTACAGCAGTGCAGTTTCTGAGGAGGAGCCTCGATCGGTAGGAGAGACAGACGTGGCGGATAGTGACGAGCGCTCAGGGTCACGTTACACTAAAGGCGGCGAAAGTCACCCTTCTGACCTACAGTTCAGGTCCACGAAGTTGCGGAGCTTGGTCCCTGTCTATATTATTTTTATTTATTTATTTATTTGACGTGAACTGAATAGGGTCATCAAGCTCCCCTTACATCGGACCAGGCTTTCACACGTAAAGTGCTTTTTTTAACATCATAGTTACCTCAGAAACAAACATCATAGTTACCTATGCAACAAACATCGTAGTTACCTAAGAAGAAACAATTTTAATATGACAAATTATATGAAAAGGATCTGAGTCACTATAGTGACAATGTTAGTAAAAAATACTGTCTATGAACGAATAAACCTAATGCGACAGTATTTGTACTATTGCTGCCACTGCTTCGACTCATATGATAACTGTGGTAATAAAATTAATAATGACAGTGGCAGATATTAGAAGAATTTATGGGTGTACAAAATGGATGTTTTCTGATATAGCGAATTCTGGGAAAGGAAATTTAAGGAGACAGCCAGCGCCACCTAACAAGGGAACCTCCCCATCGCACCCCCTTCAGATTTAGTTATAAGTTGGCACAGTGGATAGGCCTTGAAAAACTGAACACAGATCAATCAAGGAAACAGGAAGAAGTTGTGTGGAACTATGAAAAAATAGCAAAATATACAAACTGAGTAGTCCATGTGCAAGATATGCAACATTATGGATTCATTAAGCTGAAGAGCGCCGTGGTCCCGTGGTTGGCGTGAGCAGCTGCGGATCGAGAGGTCCTTGGTTCAAGTCTTCCCTCGGGTGAAAAGTTTATTTTTTTATTTTCAGACAATTATTATCTGTCTGCCCGATGCGATCACTTTTTTGGGAGTGATTATCACATCCACAAGAAAACCTAAATTGGGCAAAGTAGAAGAATCTTTTTACCCATTCGCCAAGTGTGCAAGTTAGGTGGATCGACAACATATTCCTGTCATGAGACGCACATGATGCCACCAGTGTCGTATAGAATATATCAGACGTGTTTTCCTGTGGAGGAATCGGTTGACCTATGACCTTGCGATCAAATGTTTTCGGTTCCCATTGGAGAGAGGCGTCCTTTCGTCTACTAATCGCACGGTTTTGCAGTGCGGTTGCAAAACACAGACACTAAACTTATTACAGTGAACAGAGACGTCAATGAATGAAAGGACAGATCATAACTTTGCGAATATAAAGAAAGTAAACTTTCCACTCGAGGGAAGACTTGAACCAGGGACCTCTCGTTCCGCAGCTGCTCATGCTAACCACGGGACCACGGCGCTCTTGAGCTGAAGCTATCCTTGATGTTGCCTATCTTGCACATGGACTACTCAGTTTGTATATTTTGCTTATTTTTTTTATAATTCCACACAACTTCTTCCTGTTTTCTCGATTGATCTGTGTTCAGTTTTTCAAGGCCTATCCACTGTGCCAACTTATAACTAAATCAGAGGGGGGTGCAATGGGGAGGTTCTCTTGTAAGAATACTGGGAAATGAGGAAGATCCGGCTGCAAAGAAGGATGTACCACGGTGAAGAGTGCGTACAGGGGTACTGGTAATCGTTAAGGTTCTTTACTAAATATGTCATGAACCGTCGTTTGCAGCTCCATATGTTATTCAGTTCTCTAATATAATGCCGGAGGTTATTCCAGAGTCGGGTTCCTGCTACTGACAAGGTCTTCCGAGAAAGTGGCTCAACGATGGAATGGGACAGAAAGGATTTTGCTCTGATGCCATGTCGTTCACCCAAGATCGTTAAGGTAGAGGAAAGATGTGGGGGACAATGTACGCTGATAAGACAGTAAGGAAGACATAACGCCGCGCGGGATTAGCCGAGCGGTCAAAGGCGCTGCAGTCATGGACTGTGCGGCTGGTTCCGGCGGAGGTTCGAGTCCTCCCACGGGCACGGGTGTGTGTGTTTGTCCGTAGGATAATTTAGGTTAAGTAGTGTGTAAGCTTAGGGACATGACCTTAGCAGTTAAGTCCCATAAGATTTCACACACATTTCAACATTTGAACAGTCCACTGGCCCCGAGACAGGCCTTGCACGATAGCATCACTGTATTCAGCAACTAGAAGTATAAGTGTTTACCCAACTTCTTTTTCAGGTCAGTAGGGAATAGTTTTCTATATATCTGTAGGACACGGAGAGATGCTGATGTCCTCTTGCACATTGAAGTTACCTGTTCAGCCCAATTTACATTTTCATCTAATATTACTCCACTATTTCCTGAAGGGGAGAAGTTGATATTTGTCCCATTTAGGGGTTAAATATGATATGGATTCCAGATATTTCGGGCTAAAGAGCCTAGAACGACCACCCAATATCGCTTGGGTCTTAGATAAGTTGAGCTTTAACCCTAAAAGCTCATTCTGATAGCGCACACCGGCCGATATTTAGATTCTCGATAGCTGTCTTCAGGTTAATTTGTTTCGCACTAAGATACAACGGAAAGTCATCAGATGAGAGAGGTATCTGCAATAGGACGAAACTGATGACACATAACTTACGATCAACGAAAGGAGTATAGGACCTAGTACCGAACACAGTGGGACGCCTGATACTACCTGCCTCGATTGTGACAGTACAGCACCAAACATTACGCACTTCTGGCGAGGCGTCGGGTATGAGCGAAACCACCGTACTGCACTTGGTGAAAAACTTAAAACTGCTAAATTTGGTAAGTAAAATGTCGAAGCCGACAGTGGCAAATACTTTGCTGATGTCTAAGAAGCAAGTGATAGTTGCCTATAGTGCGTCCAAGGCCAGCTTCAGATCATCTGTTACCTTTTTTTACGGCACGCGTTCTGCTGCGATGCTTACGGTACCGCTATTAATTTTCATTCTAGTAGGTTGCTTCTAGTTATGTACTTTGTTAGCTGGTTGTGGACTACGTATTCTAAGGTCTTGGAAAAATGGCTCAAATTGCTCTGAGCACTATCGGACTTAACTTCTGAGGACATCAGACCTCTAGAACTTAGAACTACTTAAACCTAACTAAGCTAAGGACATCACACACATCCATGCCCGAGGCAAGATTCGAACCTGCGACCGTAGCGGTCGCGCGGTTCCAGACTAGCGCCTAGAACCGCTCGGCCACCCCGGCCGCCAAGGTCTTGGAAAGTGCAGGAAGAATGCAAATAGGTCGGTAGTCAAGAGGGTGCTGTGGAAAGGTCCTTTTTGGGTAATGGCTTAACTATTCTTGTTTCCAGGCCTCGGGAAAAACACTTGTGGCCAAGAAGCGGTTGAAGGTATCTGTGATAGTGGGCGGCAGTGGGTCAATAATAAGCGGCACCGTTTGGACTGTGATGGCATGGCGACCAGTAGACGCTGATCTGGTACGAGTAATGGCTTTTTTTGATCGTACTGCGGGTAACATGCCTTAGAAAGACTTATTCGTGGCTACAGTCGTTTACCCGCATGAAATAATCAATAAGTGTTTCGTTTGCGGTTCTGCTGTGGTTGCAGGTAATGTGAAATACCGGTTCAGTTCTTCGCGTGAGAGTATTGGATCAGCTGCATCTTTCGCTTTGCCTATACCAAGACCACGAAAGTTTGTCCATGGGCCAAATAGTCTATTCCTATTGTCGGTCAATGAATGGGCATACATGAGTTTTGCATTTCTCACAGCCAGACTGACTGTTCTGCTTTTGCTTGTAAGCAATGTGATTCTCGGGCGCGAGGTGGTGTTTGTATATCCGATTTGCAGTGTCTGCGTGAGTTTCACGAGTTGTTTTAGTTCATCGGTTAGCCAAGGTGTGGGTTTCCGTCTTAATTTTACGGTCTCCGAGGGAGCATATTTCTCATATAGTTGAGTAAGTTTGTTAACGAATCCATGAGGTTTTTCGTTTATGTCCGGGAAGGGAATACGAGACGTCCCCAAGACTATTTCTTGCGCCTCATTAGCAAGTTCAGCTTATTACTGCACTGATAACACACACACACTCCCTTCACATACAGACGTAAAGACGAGACTGAATGTTCTCGTTTTGAGAGTAATGAAGGTCGATCTGGTTTACTTCTAAAAGCTATTAAATGCGATCTTGGTTGTTGAATGGACTTTACAAGTAAAGATGAGACTGTCCCATCTCTATCACAAACCGCTGCTGAGGGATGCATGTTGATTGCCTATTAAGATTACCTGATATTTGTAAAAAGGATGTCATGAGCATGTTACACTCTTAGGTTCTATTATTGTAAGTAGGCTGTTTAGGTTTTTATGTAGGTAACGCCACGTAGCGCTCTGTATGAAAATCACTGACTGTTTTGAGCGGACGATCAGGACGTGTGTCCGCCAGCAAAAGGAAATTTGTTTAATTGGATGTCACAATATTATATATAATGACTTTTGAACGCATATAATGACTTTTTAACGCTATTAAGGTAAATACATTGTTTATTCTCTATCAAAATCTTTCATCTGCTAAGTATGCCTATCAGTAGTTCGTGACTTCAGTAGTTAGAATCTTTTATTTAGCTGGCAGTATTGGCGCTCGCTATATTGCGCTAGTTCGACTAACGAAGATTTTTGTGGGGTGATTCTTGAAAAGTATAGGTTATTGTTATTCAGGACCATTCTTTTGTAGGGATTATTGAAAGTCAGATTGCGTTGCGCTAAAAATATTGTGTGTCAGTTTACTGACGATCAGAAAAGTAAAGAGAAAACTGTCTGAGTACGTTGTTTTACTCAGCTGTCTTTGTATCAAATAACGTAGAAGTTTACCAGCAGAGTAATTCATAATTTTTCTAAGGAAACGTTTCATTATAAATCTGTAAAGGCCAATGCCTTGTGAATGACTATTCTTACATACACTCAATTCTTAGCCCTGGGGATCAAAGGTACAAAACATGGACACAATTTGCAAACAACGCGGAAATGACATCTATTAGTCACGCTCATTGTAAAGATTTATTTAAAAAATGCATCAGTTGAATACTCCTACTAATCTGCTGTGCAAATCTGGAGAAAAATATTACTAACCTTTTCTATAATACTGGAGTCCCATTCATAACCATGCGACAAGACTTATACTGCACTTATAAAGGGCAGTTAAATGAAAGCGAGACAGATGGAAAACAGTAAGTTGCTTAGCACTTTAAAAATAATCGCCATAATTGTTAATATATTCACCCACTGTGAGACAAGAGGTGATACCTTCATGGAAGAACGATTCCAGTTGGCTGAGGAATCGTGATTGTAGCCAGGCGTGTATCTGTTCGTCCGGAGAAAATCTTTCTTCAGGGCTCCGAATGTATGGAAATCGCACGGGGAAAGACAGGGACCGGACGGGCTGCCCACAATGTTGCCAAGGTTGCCTCTACTACGCTGCAGGTCTGGTGGGACGAGGCCCGAGGAAAGGCACTCGCAGCCGTCGACGTGCTTATGACGAAAAGGCACACGTCTGGTCACAAGCGCGTTTCCAGAGGCAACGAAGCCACTGGCCGTCTTGTTAGCACTAGGATAAATGTATCAATGTTGTGGCGACCACTTTTAAAATACAGTAATAAGCAGTTTGATTACTTTATTCCATATGCCTCGTTTTAATTTGACTGCGCCTTACACGTTTACCAAGGGCGAACAAACAAAACACTCAAAACATAGTCTATCACAGAATAGAATTGTGTTATAAACTGCGCAAGGAGATGAAAAACGTTACTAGAGTAAGTCTGTTTAAAAATGCATCTAAAACATATTTCTGAAGTAATAAACTAATACTAAACTCCTTCCGAACAGGCCATGAAGGCCCAATGGTAACCGACCGGCCGCCGTGTCATCCTCACACTATAGGCGTCACTGGATGCGGATATAGAGGGGCATGAGGCCAGCACACTGCTCTCCCGACCGTATGCCAGTTTCCGAGACCGGAGCCGCTACTTTTCAATCAAGCACCTCCTCAGTTTGCCTCACAAGGGCTGAGTGCACCCCCCTTGCCAACAGCGCTCGACAGACGGATGGTCACCCATCCAAGTGCTAGCCCAGCTCGACAGCGCTTAACTTCGGTGATCTGACGGGAACCGGTGTTACAACCGCGGCAAGGTCGTTGGCCTTTCTTACGTAATGCGCACTACGAAATTACGGATTGCTTAGGGGAAAGGGGCAACTACAAGGGCAAGTCACATTACGGAACACGATCACAATGTACTAATTTGTACAAGGAAACCATGTGCCAATACGTGTAATGCATCACAGTAATGTCTTGTCATTCTCACGAGATCAACATCTCACTCATCATGAAGAGATCCTGATTCAACTTTTCGCGCGAACTGTGGGCACTTGTTCAGTAGAAGACAAGTGTTTCAAAGTAGCGAGGATGGAGAAGTGCTCACAGCACTTAAGAAGTTTACTTGACTCTCTTGCTTAGAATGCTCCCTCCTGTCATATCCCTGAACACTGACCATTCCTCCTGAGACAACCTGTGTATTCTATGCCTGTGTATAATCTGAGCGATTTACTTTCAGTGTATTACAATGACAAATTCTCTATCATTTTGACATAATCCCCGGATGATAAAATGGCTCTGAGCACTATGCGACTTAACTTCTGAGGTCATCAGTCGCCTAGAACTTAGAACTACTTAAACCTAACTAACCTAAGGACATCACACACATCCATGCCCGAGGCAGGATTCGAACCTGCGACCGTAGCAGCCGCTCGGTTCCAGACTGTAGCGCCCAGAACCGCACGGGCACTCCGGCCGGCCCCGGATGATAAAAAGAAGTATTTTGATGAATTTACCCTTCTTCAGTTGAGCCAGAAGAAACATATAGAGCACGTAAGCAGACAATCCCTCTTCCTTGTGATTGCATAGTTGACGCGACACCGGCCTCCGTGGCCTGTGCGGTCGCGGTTCGAATCCTGGAATACGGGTGGTGGCTGAAATTTTCACTGTCAGCGAGGATAGGTGGCGGTGTAAATTTCCTAATCACCAGTCTTTGCGTCAATGTACACTATTAAATTTCAAACCTCTCCCCAGTGAGGGCATGTGACATTGTTGTGGTAATCCGTCCGTCGGAAAAGGACCATTAACTTCAACAGCTCCCTTGGTACTGCTCGGAACAAGTAGGCTCTGTACCGGCATCGGATTTCACCTTCTCCCTTCTATCACCACCACCACCATGCAACACACACACACACACACACACACACACACACACACACAGTCCACATACGACAACTCTCACATACCCGCAAGGAAAACGATCAAAGCGATAAAGAAGAACACCCCTTCCAACGAGCGACTGAACTCATCCCGCGGGATTCCCCAGCCAACAACGCCACACGTCACCACATTTTCACTGACCTGACAATGAAAACTGTTTTCCCACAAGCGGCTTTCTGCTCTGCGAGCACCTCTCGTGTCAGTGCATAGATAGGCAGCCAGCCAGTCACTTTGTCTAAGACGTCATTCATCTACAGGCGTGCTGGGCGTGGAGTTCTGAACTTCAGAGTACGTTGCACACTGCGCATTTGTCACCATATATCGAGCTTTTCGTAAAAAGGGTAGTCCCTCATAACCAACTTCAGCCGTTCAGATGCCAGCCTGCATAGCAGACAGCTCTCTCAACACACACAATTTTAGCCGCTGACGCGCAACGAAAATGGCCACTCGGGAGACGAGACTCACTACAGGAATAAAACGCCAGGGGCGCTGCAGTAGACTCACTTGTCTCGTGGAGTTACTTAATACAAAGTCGATGGTGTAAAAGGAGATTCAGGCTGTCAAATGCAGCCGTGCATAACAATAACGCGCTGCTACAACTTTTCCTTTCTAATTCAAGTCTCCAGATAACGTGTTCTGGTGGGTAGAGCAGAAGTTACGCTTCATCTCGAGTTGCAGCGCTAAGCACTGGAACTGCAGAGGAAAACCGAGTCGGTATCCGTTTTCCTCCTGGTGGCCACACCGCTGAGAACAACACTTCAAGGTCACCGCGACTAGCAGTTCCCAGCTCAGCTCACGCTGCAATCTCCCCCCCCCCCCCCCCATCCATGACGCATCGCATCGCCTTACGAGATGGCACATCGCCAACTCCAAGGGCTCCCCTTAATTACTGGCAGACACTGGAACACACACACACACACACACACACACACACACACACACACACACACACACAGAGAGAGAGAGAGAGAGAGAGAGAGAGAGAGAGTGAGTCTGCAATTGTCAATATGAAGGTTGGTTTTAATACTGCAGAGATATACAAGACGTACTGATAATGGAAACTGCCTTCCGCTGACATCTTCACATAGTCATGGAGGAAGCAAGGGAGGCATTGACGGGAATTTTATCTTGAAAGCGTAATCACGAACACAGGCTCGACACATTCCAAATACAAAAAACCTGTTTCCATAGCTCAGGCTTACGACAAGCACCAGAACAGGTGGATATTGAAGACTAGTCCAGTGTCTTATTATCTTGCGAATAACCATCGCTTCCAGCGTAGTACAAGGCATCATCATCATCATCATCATCATCATAAACTAAAGGCTATGCCTTGTCGATTTAGCCACGTCCCTCTCTCCATTGTCATCCTCTTCAATTCTTCATTAGATTTTATCCCCATATCTTCTTTGATGTTATTAAAATACGTTGCTCTTGGCCTGCTTCTTTATTTTTTCCCCTAAAACTTTTCCTTCAAATACATTCTTTAGTAACTGGTTGTGTCTCACTATGTGCCCTGTCATTTTTGATTTTCTTCTACCTACATAAAGTTCTGCTCTCATTCACTTCTCAAAAGACCTGTTCATTACTTTATCTACCTACCCAGCTTGTTTTCTTCTTCTTCTCCATATCCACATTTCCATTGCTTCCAGTCTCTTTTTCTCTGCCTTACCCAGAGTCCACGCTTCACATCCGTATGTTAAGACACTCCGGACAAAAGTTTTGACAAACTTTTTCCAACTTTCTAGGCTTATATGATTGTCTGTTAGTAAATTCCTTTTATTTTGGAAAGCTTGCTTTGCCAAGGCTATTCTTCTCTTTATATCTGTGATACATTTATTGTGCTCCCCAAATAACAGGAGTTCTCAACCTGCTCTAGATCATTATCTTGTTTAATATTAACTTTACGATTTTCTTTTGTCTTCCCTACTACCATAGTTTTTGTTTTCTTCTACAAGGCACAACCATAAATGTAAAAATGGTAGGGCCTTGCTCTGTTCGTCAGTGACATTCATAGCGTCGTGAACAAGACTTCCTGGTATTTAATATCTGAAAAAAAATGTCTCACACAAACATAAGTACTTTTTCAACGATAATTTTTCCAGCATGCTTTTTCTCCGCTTGCGGATGAATTTTTCAACAGAAGTCAATAATGTAGATAGTTTCCAGAACTAATTTTCCACTACGTAACTGAGTACGAGCTGTTTCCAAACTTTGTTGCACATTAAAAGTCTGTGAAGTGCCGGAATTCGAACATGGTCCCTTGCCTGCAGCGAGCAGCGAATGTGTTATTCTGACCCGACTCACTGCCCATCACCACAGCGTCGGTTATACCAATACATTTCTAAAGTTCACAGTTCTCATGTACAACTTGCTGAACTGTTTACACATCTGTTTCATGTGAAAACTGTTTCTCACTCACCACGGCGACAGATAAAGAAATTAACAGAAAAATCACTGGAGAGATAAAAGAAGATCTTACACGAGACCTCGACATTTGGGGAGCTTGCAGTTCTACCTGCTGAGAGGGACGTCGCAAATGGTAAAAAGCTTGCACTTCAAGCGAGAGGTGCCCGTCAGCCACAGCGCAAGCACACCGATTTAATTTTTCTATTCTAGCGTTCCAGGTGTCCGCCACTCGTGGTCTCACGGTAGCATTCTCGCTTCCCGAGCACGGGTTCCCGGGTTCGATTCCCAGCGGGGTCACGGATTATTCAGCTGCCCCGAGATGAATCTGTGTTGTGTCCATCATTCATCCCCATTACCGTCGGGGGAAGGCAACGGTGAAACACTTCCATTAGGACCCTGCCAAGTACGGCGGTGCGGGTCTTCCGCATAGTTCCCCTAGGTTCTGTCAGGAAGCATGGAATGTGTGTGAAATCTTATTGGACTTAACTGCTAAGGTCATCAGTCCCTGAGCTTACACACTACTTACCCTAAATTATCCTAAGGACAAACACACACACCCATGCCCGAGGGAGGACTCGAACCTCCGCCGTGACCAGCCACACAGTCCATGGCTGCAGCGCCTAAGACCGCTCGGCTAATCCCGGGCGGCAACAAGCATGGGACTTCACTTCGATTTCCATCGTTCCAGGGGCAAGTCTTAATCGCTCCTCCTTCATGACCTTCATGCCCAACTCGCCTCTGCGCGGGAATCGACTTGTCGTTGTGTCGTTCTGAAGTTCTGAAATTGCCAACATGTAACGTGTCGGAAGTGATGTTTCTACGGCAGGATCTAGAAATGAAATGTCGTGTGGCTAGGGCCTCCCGTCGGGTAGGCCGATCGTCTGGTGCAAGTCTTTTGAGTTGATGGCGATGAAATGATGATGATTATTAGGACAACACAACACCCAGTCCCTGAGCGGAGAAAACCTCCGACCCAGCTGGGAATCGAACCCGGGCCCCTTGGCATGACAGTCCGTCGCGCTGACCACTCAGCTATCGGGGCGGACAGGATTTATAAATGAAACGGAAAGACTGCAGCATACGTCCATCGTAGTACAAGGAACGGCCACAAATGTTAAAATCGTGGGGTCCCGCTCTGTTCGTCTATGACAGTCATAGCGTTGTGGTCGACGGCACTCAGGTCCACAACGTGTTCCTCGACTTTCCGAAGGCTTCCGATAAAGTTCTGAACTTTATGAGATGAGATCTTTCACAGGTTTAATGGCTTCCTTCCGAACATAATCAACACGTTCTTTATGGGACGGAATCGGCGTACGACGAAGTAATTCCAGCAGTACCCCATAGGGCCGTTAGTGTTTGCAATATATATGAAAAATCTGGTGGGTACCGTCGAGGCTCTTCACGGACGCTGATGCTGTCTACAGGACGGTTGCAACGCCCAAAGACCTGAGAAGCGCACGACTGCCTGCAGAGGACCAAAGCTAGTGCAATCACTGGCAAATAACGCGAACGCCCGGAAAAATGGAGTCAACTACTGTTCGATGGCACTACTGCTGGATATTCACTGGAAACAGTAACTACTGTAAAATTCTACGCGTAATTGTCCGGTATGACCGCTAAGTGGAATGACCACATATGAATTATAACAGATGTTGGAAAAGCTAACGTAAGTGGAAGAATCACAGAGAAACGTAATTCAGCCAAGAAAGAAGTCTCTTACTAAATACTTGTTCTATCGAATCTTTATGTCGGCTGTTGCAAAACCAATATAATACTTGGCACCTTCTGTCTCTATTCTTTTTATCCTTGCTTGAAAAATTACAATGCGCATCACTAATATTTGCACTTCTTGTCCTCTGTATGAAAACAGGCGATCATGAGTGATTTCCGTATGCTGAACTCCCATTCGATTTTAGTTTTTCTCCATCACGTGCAGTTTCTTCTGGATATCAATTTCTCCTCTGTTAGGACATATACAGGGTAATCACTTGCTAACGCAACCGCTTTCGCGGCGTGCAACCTGTCGGCGAGGCCGGCTGCTGGGCCCGTGGCCGGTTTCTCGCCTCAGTTGTTTCTAACACACACAACATAAAAAACTTTCAAGAAAAATGTAAATTACTTGCGAATATTACGCAAGGAGATGCTGGGACTCTCTTCGTTGTTCAAGCACTTCTGACTCCTGTTTACGATACTGATCATTATACTCTCCACTCCCCTCTGTGCAATGGCAGCAATTTCCTGACTAATGTTAGTCTTAAGTTCATCTACAGTGTGTACATATGATTTGTACATCTGATTTGGACACACTCCCTTTTAACGTCGCAGGGAGATTAAATAGGTGAAACGAGGCGGCCAATGTTGTTAGTGACAACTCTATCTTGAAACACGTCACGTCACGAATTTCCCATAGTGAAAAGGCCGCTGTATGTGCCGTCGCAGTGTCTTGCTGGAAGGTCGCGAAAGCACGTTGCCTCTGAGTTATTTCCAGTCCGAGCACTTCGCCCTCCAGCTTTATTGTTCAAGCCGCAAAATGTTTTCCACACATCTCTCAATGAACTGTTTCCGGGAACAGCATAGGATCTGTCATTCTCTCATCGCTGATATCGCAGCACACGCCTCGTGAATTACTGAACGAAGCGAAAATGAGCGTAAGGAAAGCAATTAGAAAATAGGTCATGACTTTAGAAGTAAAACTCTGTGAACCGATCTGAGTGCAAACCTTATGAGATTTTGGTTTTCCGTAAATTCAGTTAGAAGTTCGAAATCCTCCATTCATTCACTCAGTGACCATACTGGCACCGAAATGCAAGATAACAGGGACGAGGCCCGAAATATTTAATTCGGTCTTCCGAAACTGTTTCACCGCGGGAGATCTTAAGACGGTCGCTCCTTTCAACCACCGCATGAACGCCGAAAAGGCAGATACTGAGACAGCCGATCGTGGGACAGAAAAGAAAGTACGATCGGTTAGCAGTATAAAGTAGTCAGGACCAGATGAGATACCTGTAAGATTATACACACATTATGCGAAAGTGTATCGTAAATCGCTGGAGCAACGAAAGGCACCTGGCGACCACAATAAAACGTAAGTCACTCTCGTTTTCAAGAAAGGCCATAGGACGTTGACGTCAATCTGTTTTAGAATTATCAACCATTTTTTTTGCTCAAGAATTATGACGTTTTTGGAGAACGAAAATCACCTGTATAAAAATCAACATGGATTCCGCTGACAGCGGTCTCGAGAAACTCAGCACTTTCCATTTCCGCAATATTTGTGATGCAAGTTTTACATACTGGCACAATATCGTTCCCGCGAATTCTAAGATAATATAAAAATCTCTTCAATTGTTCCTCAGACTAGCCCCGAAATACAAGAAGCGAGCAGGGGAGTTCAGTTTATGTATTTACGGAAAGAAGATTTAATAAAACATATTTTAATTTACTTACTGATGTGATAACAACTTATATTTTATGTTTGTATGCAATAATGTTCAAACGGCAAAAGACATTTTTATGTGATGTAATAACAAACTGACAAGTTTCACATTTTTTTACTTTACTCGTACTGTGAAAGCTTGCTTTTTTTCCCAGTTTCATGATTCTAGGTCAGCGGGAAGCACCCTATTGTTCCGATTTTACAGAATGATACAGGGAACGCCGAAAGTGTCCTGATGATTCCATGGGGGGCGCCAACGGGGAGGTGACCATGAGGAAAAAAATTAATAACTAACGAAAGGATAACGTTCTTCGAGTCTGGGCATGCAACGTCAGAAGTTTGTTTGAACGTGATAGGGCGGATCTAAATTCTAAAAAGAGAAATGCAAGGGCTTAATGTAGATGTAGCACGCTTCAGTGAAGTGAAATAGAAAGAAGACAAGGATTTGTGGTCAGATGAGTATAGGGTAATACCAACAGCTGCAGAAAATTGTGTAACTGAAGCGGGATTCGTTATGAATACGAAGGTAGGGCAGAGTGAGTTACAGCGAACCGTTCAGTGTTAGGGCTGTTCTCGTCAGAATCGGCAGGAAACCAACACCGGCAAGACTTCAGGTACACATGCCGACATCACAAGCAGAAGATGAAAAAATAGAGAAAGTATATTAGGATGTTGAACGGGCAATTCATTACGTAAAGGGAGATAAAAATCTAATACTCATGGGGGATTGGTATCCGGTTGTAGGGAGGAGGAGGAGGAGGAGAAAGGGTTACAGAAGAACACGGGTTTGGTAGTTGGAGCGAGAGAGGAGAAATACTAATTAAGTTCTGCAATAAATTTCAGCTAGTGATAGCGAATACGCTGGTCAGGAATCACAAGAGGAGGAGGTATACTTGGAAAATGATCGGAGATACTGGAAGATTCCAGTTACATTACATCATGGACAGGCAGGTATTCCGAAATCAGGTAATGAGTTGTAAGACGTACTCAGGCGCAGATACTGTCTCAGATCAGAAGTTAGTAATAATTAAGAGTAGGCTGAAGTTTAAGAGACTATTCTGGAAGAATCAGTGAGCAAAAAAGAGGGGCACGAAGTATTAAGGAATGAAGAGACACGTTTGAAGTTCTCTGAGCCCATAGATGATGCAATAATGAAAATAGATCATAGGCAGTTCAGTTGAGGAGCAATGGACAGCTTTAGAAAGGTCAATAACAGAAGTTGGAAAGAAAAACATACGTACAAGGAAGGAACTATGGGTAAAGGAAGAAACACTTCAGTTGATCGACGAAAGAGCGAAATACAAAATGTTCAGGAAATTCAGGAATACTGACGAACAAGTCACTTAGGAATGAAATAAATAGGAAGCGCTGGAAAGCTAAGGCGAAATCGCTGCATGAAAAAGCGAAGAAATAGAAAGAAAGACGATAGTCGGAAGGACTGTCTCAGCATATAGGAAAGTCAAAACAACCTTCGATGAAATTAAAAGCAAGGGCACTAACATTAAGAGTGCACTGCACTGGGAATTCCACTGTTAAATGCAGAGGAGAGAGCGGATAGATGGAGACAGTACACTGAAGGCCTCTATGAGGGGGAGGACAGAAGAAGAAACAGGAGTCGACAGGAAAGAGATAGGGGGTCCATTATTAGAATCAGAATTTAGAAGAGCTTTGGAGACTTAAGATCAAATAAGGCAGAAGGGATGGATACCATTCCATCGGAATTTCTGAAGTCGTTTGGTGGCGGAAGAGGGGGGGGGGGGGGGAGAGGTGGGAGCGGAGTGGCAACAAAACGACTAGAGGCTTAGTGTGTTACGAGACTGGCGATATACCATCAGACTTTTGGAAAAACATCATTCACACAATTCGGAAAACAGCAAGAGCAGGCAACAGCTCATGTCTCCAAGCCGCTGACAAGAATAGCACACAGAACACTGGAAAAGATGATTGACGATCTGATAGACTATAGGTTGGCTTTAGGAAAGGTAATGGCACCAGAGAGGCAGATCTGACGTTGCGGTTGATAAGGGAAACACGGGAAAACAAAAGAAAAAAAAACACGTTCATAGAATCTATAGACCTGGAAAAAGCGTTCGACAGTGTAAAATGGTGCTAGATGTTCGCCATTCTCAAATAGGGTAAGCTGGAGGGAAAAATGGGCGGTATACAATACGTACAAGAATAAAGAGGGAACAATAAAGCTGGAGGGCGAAGTGCTCGGACTGGAAATAATAGAAGACAGGGCTGTAGTCTTTCGCCCCCATTGTCCAATCTACACATCGAAGAAGCAATGGTGGAAACAGAACAAAGGTTCAACAGTGGGGTTAAAGTTCAGGGTGAAAGAATATCAATGATAAGATTCGCTGATGACATCGATGTCCACAGTGAAAGAGAAGAAGAATTACATGATCTGCTGAATGGAATGAACTGTCTAGTGGGTACAAAATATGGATTGAGAGTAAATCCAAGAAAAACTAAAATAATGAGAAGTGTCAGAAATGAGAACAATGAGAAACTTTACATCAGAATTGGGGATCACGAAGTAGATGTGAAGGAATTCTGCTACCTCAGCAGTATCGTAACCCGTGATGGACGGAGCAAGGAGAACATAAGCAGACTAGCACTGGCAAAACGGGCATTCCTGGGAAAAGAAATTCTACTAGTATCAAACACAGGAATTTCCGAGAATGTACACAGGTAGTCAAACACGGTCTGTGGGAAAACTGGAACAGAAGAGAATCGAAACACTTGAATTTGGTGCTGCAAAGGAATGTTGAAATTAGGTGGACTGATAAGGTAAGCACTAAGGAGGTTCTCCGCAGAATCGGCGAGGAAAGGAATATATGGAAACCAGTGTTAAGTAGAAGGGGCAGGATGATAGGACATCTGTTAAGATATCACGGAATAACTTCCATGGTACTAGAGAGAGCTGTAGAGATAAGCACTTTAGAGGAAGACAGAGATTGGAATACACTGTAACGTTCGAAGTGTAGCTTTCTTTAATAAAAATGTGAAATGGCTCTGAGCACTATGAGACTTAACATCTGAGGCCATCAGTCCCCTAGAACTTAGAACTACTTAAACCTAACTAACCTAAGGACATCACACACACCCATGCCCAATGCAGGATTGGAACCTGCGACCGCAGCGTCCAGACTGAAGCGCCTAAAACCGCTCGGCCACCACGGCCGGCGAATAAAAATGTGAAATAATAAACTTTACGATTATGCTGAATGAAGTCTGATCTGTGGAATGAGTACAGAACTCGAACTGTCGTGTTGCGTGTTGTAACTGCAAGTGGTGTGCTTGCTTACGAATCGATTGGGACAACTCCCAATACCAATAAAGAAATGCAGTTACTGCACAATACATTCAGCCCCTTAGGCACTGAATCTTCTGGCCCTGTTCAAAACTGGTAACTTCGGTTCCTATGCACATAACAAATAAATTGTCTTACCTCTAGAGTAGCAAAGGTGGAACGCGACAGATTCTGGTCTCTCTTAAAAAAAAAAAAAAAAAAATTAAAAAAAGAATGTAAATGCTAACTACAGGCTCAGCAGTGGGCAATGCTAGTAGCCATAATACTTGAAATGCACATGAAATTAATTTGGCTGATAAACGAGAACATTTAAGAAAATCCAACTTCTTTAAGAAATATATGACCTGGACTGGGAGGCGGTACTGATTATGGTGAATTACTAACACTCACTTCTTTTTAGCAAAATTATATTGCAAGTTAAGTTGGCTTTTCAAAAACATCTGACAGTTGAAGTTACATTACTCACAACTGATTCACAAACAATGAGATTTAAACAGCAAGTATTATATAACTTCATCAATCCAACATAAATGTAAATCATCAAATTACACATAGCCCTGTTAACAAATCTTAAAAGCATTACAAAAATGAAATATCTAACGAGCCTTTTTTTTTCAAAACCGTTTACGTACATTCTGGGGTTACTCAACAATTACAAATTATCAGCCAACTCATCTATACTAACGCGATGACAAAAGCAGAAACCACAATTATTTAACATGTTTACCTTATTTCCATGAAGACGTCTGCTTCCATGTTCAACAATATTGACATACCTACATTAATCTAACTCTTGGTGGCTTCACACAGCACACCACAAAAACTCCATCGTCTTTCCCTCACAGACAGCTCTCTCAACACTAGCTGCGTAGTATCTTTGGCTCTGCGATCGCGCACTGTCAGCGATCCGTATTATCAAGCCTATCAGAGACATTCATCGTTATAGTATACTAGTTTCATTTTAATTTATCAATATTCTTATCTTATTCTGGTGCCACATACAAGTGTGCCCCAGTATACTCCTTTCAACATCCGTCGAATAATTGAGGACGTAGATTGCAAGCGCTACTCTGAGAAGACGTTGGCGCAGGAGAGGAATTCGTGGCGGACCGCATCAAACAAGCCAGAATACTGATGACTCTTCAAACAGCACACAGAGGCTTACCGAGACTGTCTCTTCCCAACCGCCTTTCGCGAGTGGAACAGGGACGGGGGGAATCTGTTAGTGGTAGCAGAGAGTACTCTCCGCTACACACTGTTGGGGGTTTGCGGAGTATGGCGCGGATGTAGATGAGAAGTGGAGACACACTATTGACTCCTCGAAATCAAGTTTACAGGCAGTCCTCCTCCATAATGGTAATAAATATGCTTCACTTCCAGTCGGATACTCGCTTAACAAGAACTGGACTTACGAAACTACGCAAGACTTGATCATTTTCTTACACTATGATATGTATAACTGGAAACTGTGTGTAGACCTGAAAGTAAGTGCTATGGGCTGGCATGCAACCGGAGTACACGAAGTACTGCTCCTTTCTGCGCTAGTGGAACAGTCGCAACAAGGAAGGACATCAGGTACGTAAAGAGTGGCCTACTCAAACGCCTGTGTAAAATGAGTGTGTTAGCAAACCCTGAAGATGTATATCGTCTACGGCTGCCTTTAAAATTATGTTAATGGAGATATTTATAAAAGCGCTGGGCAGAAAAAAAGAGGCAACTCTTGCACACCTGAAGACAAAGTTACCCAATGTCAGCGGTGCAAAGATTAGAGGGGAGAGGCTGTGTATTTATTGGCCCCCAAATACGACAGCTTATGCAAGATACAAGTTTCATCCACTCGTTAAGTGAGGCTGATGAAGGTGCATGACATGCGTTCAAGTCAGCGAGTACGCACTTTCACGGAAATCACAAATGGCTATAAAGAGGCTGTGAATAACATAATATGTTTCCAGGGAACGAAGTGTCATGTCACCAAAGCCACATTTCCTTCACGGCCATCTTGAATTATTCCATCAGAACTTCACGGATACTAGTGATGAACAAGAGGAACGTTTCCACAGAGGCATTGTAGTAATGGAAATGAGGTTTGTAGGGCGGTGCAACTGCAATATGTCGGCAGAATATTGTTGGTCCCTAGTTAGACACACTGCAGAATACGAATACGTAAGAAAACTTCGAAAATGTCCTCCTAAACTTATCCTTGGATGAAATATTTGTTTTTCCAAGGTTTCAAAATTATCTACTATTCTAACAATGAAACTCTTACTTTTGGAATACCGTACGCGATATGAAATTTTTATTCCCACCTCCTACCTCCTTATAACCATGACAAGTGAAAAACTGTAGTTTTATACGGAGGGCAGACAGAAGCGTTAAGCGTTAAAATGAATTGTACACTGTTCTTTGTGTCAACTGTTGTTTAAGCAATATAATTTAGACAGCGCATCTTGTCTCTGTTTTTTATGCATCTCACTAATGTTTACACTTCTAGATAAAAACCAGAAAATAACCTAGATGTAGGGTCACGTCATCTGAGGGAGAGAAGCTTTTGTTGCTGTGAGATCCTAGTCCGCGTCTGGGACTATGATAACCTACACAATAGTGTAGCAGATGGGGCGGTTGCAGCCCTTGATCCTTGCTCACTCGTGAACAGCAACGGCTATGGCATTCTATAAATGCAAATTCTTTCCTGTCTTCTTAATATCAGTCCTCTTAAAGCTCGCACGAGGTTAAATTCCACTTTTACTTATTTAAAGCTGCAACTCTGTTAAAATACTAAGAACCACATAAGCTATGTTACGCACATGTGCAATTCAATATTTAAAAACTACGAACTGTCTTATTCACTTGGTGGCACGTCAAATGCCGACAGCAAGTAGAATGAAATAAAGTAATTTTTTTTACATATACTGAATCAGTACTTACCTCTTATAACCGAAAATTACTGATGAGTAGCTCTCACTTTTATAATGTTCATTTAAGTCGTTGCTGGTTTTATCATCAGACGACGTGGACTATTCAAACCTCATCAAATGTGGGGACAATAAAGTACAGACAGGAGATGCATAACCGTTAAACCGTCGATTTCAGCGTACAGCACCATAAAAATTTCGAAAGTAGACACGAAGTGCTTTTCCATTTTTGCACACCACGTAAGAAATTAATACGTTGCTCGTTTGACACTGACACCACACGTCTGCAGCATTGCATTCCATTCACGCAACAGATACTTTCTACTAAGAATACTCAACAGCTATTCCTGTTTACATAGATTAGTCTATTATGCGCAGCTGAAAACAAAATGCCACGATCATTTACTTACATATTTATTTTATTGTCACGCAGTCTTGAGTCAACCAAATCCCATTACTTTAAGGCGTACAGTGATCTTTAGTGTGTAAATTCTAACATATATTCATGAAATAACTTTTGATACAAGTCTGACTGGCAGAATGAAACATCGATGGCTTCGAACAAAACATGTAAAGCAAAATAATGTTTCTTGGCTCCTTAGGTAAGACAGTTTGTACACATCTAGATACCCTGGATAAAAATTATCTAACATACTGAGTCTTTCTGAGTATTTATTCCTTAATGAGAGAGGCAAGTTATAGCTCAATCGCGAGCGACAAGTTAATTCTAACTTGCTTACTCTTACGTTACACGAAAATACTTTTATATAATGCACAACTACCAAAACCTCTGGTTGACATTAAATTTAAAAGTACCCTATCATTCATACATGACAACATTTACCTCTGGACACAGAAATAAAGGAGTCAACAGGTCTCACCCCTCGCGATTATTTCTTGTGCTCTTTACGCTGCATATCAAGTCATATGACAATAACGGGAAATTGGCCTGCTTGGGTACTAGCTCATTCCTTGTTTGTGCATGTGGTTTGGATGGTTGAAACCGTGAGCTACAATACAAACTTTGATTTTGATGGTTAATATGTAACCTGCATGTTGCTTACGTGCATAAAAATACATCTACATTATTGGATTTAGCGCTGCAATTGCAACCTAATTTTTAAGATTTGTTTGTTTCCTCTCAATCCCACCATCGGTATCGTTTCTTCGGAACGCTTTTTTTTTAATCTCATCGTAACAGCAAATTTCTAACCGTTCGGAAACCAATTAAAGCAGACTGGTGGTTTGATTTCATGCAACCCTCTTGCCGTTACGTCTGCCAAGTAATGATTACCACATGAATCATTTCTATTTCTCTACCCCCCCCCCCTTTACCTCATCATAAGCTGTACGCTTCAATTGAAGACCTTGAAAGATGCCGAAGTACTCTCCTTCGTTATGCAACAAATTTTACAATGATTCTGACTGTAAAGAATTTTCTGGGTAACGTTTAACAAGATACTGCCTGTATTGCTGTCACGATTTGGTTAATTCTATATTCTGCAAAAATATTTGCACTATTTCGGGTTACAATAGCTCCCCATCAAAACGCAATGAGTGATCTTTATCTCCAGACAACAGTTAAATAATTGGTGGTGTGGCGCAACTTTCAAAAAGTTCGTCACTGATCATGCGCCGAAGCATTGAAATCTCCAAAGGCGAACTGTCTCGGGTTTCATCACAACATTCATGTAACACACCATTCTACTGACAAACTAACCGGGACACTTGTTAGCTTCAATGACACCCAACCGAATCCTTTTTATTTTGTAGAATAAACCGAGATTTTTTATGAAAGCAACTGCGTTTTATGGAACTCAATTAGGACCGTAACTTCCAGTTATAGTACGACAAATATTAGGCGATACACAGGAGAATAAAGGGGATCTAATGTCAGAGTCAAATATAGACGCGGTCAACGCCCAGCGCTCAGTTACCTGTGTTCCGTTGTGAAGTTCCTGCAGCTAGCCAGCCACTCCTTAGATGTTGCAATGTTTCTTTTTCCTTTTCACAGTAAATAAAACGGACACTTAAAGTATTTGACGCACTTGCGTAACGACTAAACGGACGTTTACCGTATCACTTCAACACAATAACTTCATTTCTTGCACTTGTATTCTCTTTTTGTTAAAACTTGTACCACTTCGAATTTAACACCACGCAACACACCGCCATACAATCCCACGCTGTGTTGGCAGAGCCATCTAGCGGTGGAATTCCAATTCTTGCGGCGGCGCGAGTCTTGCTGACAAAAGACTATCAAGGAAACATGCAGCGGTCAAGCGGAGCCAGTCCGTTATTTCGCGCTATCAATTTCGCACAAAGCGGAAGATTTTGGCCATTCTCTATTATAGGACTCACTTAAAATGCTTTTGTCTATTGTAAAGTACCGTAACTAGCACGACAACTCCAGATCAGAAATACACTGACGACATAGGAGTACGGAAAAGTCTCAGCGGAATGGACTGTAGCGAAAGAAACTTGATATTGCATTTGCAGTGCTGCAGATAGAATAATGAAACAACTCAATGGCATAATTGTAGCACCGTAGATTGAATAATGAAAGGTTAATTGCGGATGTTGCCAAGGCTTCTGATAATTTTAAATTTGTCTTAAAATTACGGAACTAAAACTGGCACACTACGTAGAAGAGCAAATTCAGTTTGTTTCGGACCTAAGTAATGTGAAGAAACACGCGTAATTAAAGTGGCTACAAAATAAAAGAAGATTCGACGTAGTAAATATAACAGTGAATTCAAATACAGCCTCGTGTCCCAATGATTAACGAAGGTAGTGGATGAGGAAGATAGCGCGAACTTTTAAAAGAAAAGAGGATCATGGAATCATCCGGACAAATAAAACAATATAGTTCGAATATTTGTTTGTACTCAGATCAACGTCTTGCATCTTGCAACGTTACTGTCCGATTGAAGTAGCAGACACTGGTAATACTGTAGTTTCAAACCTCATTGTGCACTTGTGATACGCTTATGTGTACAGAAAATCATGAAAAACTTATTTTTTACTGCTTAGAGACAAAAATTACATCGCAGGAATGTTGGTAAAACAGAGCCCTTTATAGGATAACTCTGTTGTCCATCCGTCCGTCCGTCAGTCTGTCTCTCTGTTGAAAGCACTTTTCCTCAGGAACGTATACACTTACAAGTTGGCAAGTAGTGAAGTCGACGGCCCCCAGGCGGTGTATAAAAAACGAAGGTGAGTCAAATGAAAACCTTAAATTTGTAATAACAAATCGAAATTTCGCGCCGTTATCCTGTAAGTTGGTAAGCTGGGTACAAACAGCGTGCAGAATGGCCTGTAGGTGGCAGCATAGAGCAGATGCACACATGCCGCTGCAGTATCAGTATGAAGATGGCCACCCCACTTGCGACTTGCGCCAGGGAAGAACAGCGTTCTGTTATTCGGTTTTTACGTAGTGAAGGTGTGAAACCTATTGAAATTCATCGACGAATTAAGCTTCAGTGCGGTGATGCATGTTTGTCACAGCAGAAAGTCTACGAATGGAGTAGAAAGTTTGCAAATGGTGTGACTTCAGTGGAAGATGCTCCTCGTCCAGGTCGGGCACAACTAGTTGTGACTCCTCAGAAAGTTGCAGCAGTTGAAGCCATAGTGAAGGAAAACCGCCGCGTGACATTGAATGACACTGCAATATGTTTACAAATTAGTCATGGGTCAGCACACCACATTGTGCATGATGTGTTCCAGTTTCACTGTGTCTGCAAGATGTGTGCCACGGCAGCTGACTCCTGAAATGAGAGAACGACGTGTTGATGCTTGTGAAGAACTTCGGCGCTTTGAACGAGAAGGTGATGGCTTCCTTGCAAGAATCGTTACTGGGGACGAAACCTGGGTTCACTTCCACCAACCGGAAACGAAGAGAGCGAGCAAGGAATGGCGCCATTCCTCATCACCCAAGCCAAAGAAGTTTCGAACAGAACCATCAGCAGGGAAGGTTATTCTGGCTCTCTTTTGGGACGACAAATGCGTCATTTTGGAGCATTACATGCCTAGAGGGACCACTGTCACCAGTGCATCATACACAGATCTCCAAAAAAATCATCTGCGGCCTGCAATCAAATCAAAGCGACGTGGATTGCTGTCAGCAGGTGTCCTTTTGCGACATGACATTGCAAGGGTCAGTCTGTACAACAGTTGCAACAATCACAGACCTGCATTTTGAGTGTCTCGCTCATTCACCATACTCACCAGACCTTGCCCCAAGTGATTTCCAAATGTTTGGACCACTCAAAGACGCAATGGGAGGAAAGAAGTTCCGTTCTGATGAAGAGGTACGCCACGCGGTGCATGAGTGGTTGCGTGGACTACTAAAAGAATTTTTTCCTAAAGCAATTTCTGCACTTTGTAAGCGCTGGAGGACTTGCATTGAGCGTGGGGGAGATTATGTTGAAAAGTGATACAGCTTTGTACCACTTCTGCACAGTAAATAATATTTAAAAACAATATTTAAGGTCCAGAATGCGATTTTCACTCTGCAGCGGAGTGTGCGCTGATATGAAACTTACTGGCAGATTAAAACTGTGTGCTGGGCCGAGACTCGAACTCGGGACCTTTGCCTTTCGCGGGCAAGTGCTCTACCACCTGAGCTACCCAAGCCAGGAAGTTTCATATCAGCGCACACTCCGCTGCAGAGTGAAAATCTCATTCTGGAAACATCCCCCTGGCTGTTGCTAAGCCATGTCTCCGCAATGTCCTTTCTTTCAAGAGTGTTAGTTCCGCAAGGTTAGCAGGAGAACTTCTGTAAAGTTTGGAAGGTAGGAGACGAGGTACTGGCAGAAGTAAAGCTGTGAGGACGGGGCGTGAGTCGTACATGGGTAGCTCAGTTGGTAGAGCACTTGTCCGCGAAAGGCAAAGGTCCCGAGTTCGAGTTTCAGTATTTAAGGTTGTCATTTGACTCACCCTCGTAGAAGCTTCTAAGTCAACTGCAGTAAAAAGATACGGCCATTTATTCTTTGACACTCGAAAACTCACTCATCAAAACATACTCTGAAGAGCCAAAGAAACTGGTACACCTGCCTAATATAGTGTTCGGCCCCTGCGAGCATGAAGAAGTGCCGCAACATGACGTGGCATGGATTCGACTAATGTCTGAAGTAGTTCCGGAGGGAATTGACGCCATGAATCCTGCAGGGCTGTCCATAAATCCGTAAGAGTACAAGGGGGTGGAGATCTCTTCTGAACAGCATACTGCAAGGCATCCCAGATATGCTCAACAGTGTTCATGTCTGGGGAGTTTGGTGGCCAGCGGAAGTGTTTAAACTCAGAAACGTGTTCCCGGAGCTACTCTGCAGCAATTCTTGACGTGTGGGGCGTCGGGTTGTCCCGCTGGAGTTGCCCAAGCCCGTCGTAATGCACAATGGATATGAATGGATTCAGGTGATCAGACAGGATTCCTACGTTCGTGTCACCTGTCAAAGTCGTATCTAGACGTATCAGAGGCCCCATATCACTCCAGCTGCACACCTCTCACACCATCACAGAGCCTCCACCATCTTGAGCAGTTCCCTGCTGACATGCAGGCTCCATTGATTCATGAGGTTGCCTCCATACCCGTACACGTCCATCCGCTCGATACAATCTGAAACGAGACTCGTCTGACCAGACCAGGCAACATGTTTCCAGTCATCAACAGTCCAATGTCGGTGTTGAAGAGCCCAGGCGAGGCGTAAAGCTTTGTGTCATGCAGTCATCAAGGATACACGAGTGGACCTTCGGCTCCGAAAGCCCATATCGATGATGTTTCGTTGAATGGTTCGCACGCTGACACTTTTTGATGGCCCAGCACTGAAATCTGCAGCAATCTGCGGAAGGGTTCCTCATCAGTCGTCGTTGGTCCCGTTCTTGCAGGATCTTCTTCCGGCCCCAGGGATGTCGGAGATTTGAAGTTTTACCGGATTCCTTATAATCACGGTAGACTCGTGATATGGCCGTACGGGAAAATCCTCACTTGATCGCTGCGTAGGAGATGCTGTGTCCCATCGTTTGAGCGCCGACTATAACACCACGTTCAAACTCTTTTAAATCTTGATACCCGCCATTGCAACAGCAGTAACCGATCTAACAACTGTGCGCCGGCTGAGGTGGCCCAGCGGTTCTAGGCGCTACAGTCTGGAACCGCGTGACCGCTACGGTCGCAGGTTGGAATCCTGCCTCGGGCATGGATGTGTGTGATGTCCTTAGGTTAGTTAGGTTTAATTACTTCTAGGTTCTAGGGGACTGGTGACCTCAGAAGTTAAGTCCCATAGTGCTCAGAGCCATTTGAACCATTTGAACAACTGCGCCAGACCCTTGTTGTCTTACCTAGCCGTTGGTGAACGCAGCGCTCTGTTTTTGAATACGCATGCATCGTTGCGCAAGATTGGAAGCCGTATAACATTAACTCACAACTACAGACTGCACTCAGAACGGCAGAGCCTTGGCTGGTGAAATGGCGTCGACAAGTGCGAAGCCGTTCTGTTCACTAGAAGACCGAAACTACTGCGCAAACATCAGCACTGCAACCCAATAACACTAGATGCACGCTCAATACGTTTCCGCGAGCAGGTCAAATACCTCGGTGTCTGGCTGGACCGGAAACTACTCTTGGAGTACCACATTCAACAAAGCAAACGCGAGGCTCAAACAACTCTACCCTATGCTTAACAGGCGTAGCACACTCAATAGGAGGGTGTCTAGGTCCATGTACATGACACTTATTCGACCCCTGATGACATCTGGGGATACGCTGCGCCCACACGCCTGCGCCGTCTGCAGCTCATACAGAACAAAGTACTCAGAATCATAAACAACGCTCCGCGCTACACAAGCACCGCAGACCTTCACCGGGAATATCGGCTAGATACCATCTTGCAGGTTTTCCAAAAACTCTCTACACGACTGTACAGTAACACGAGACACTCGCGTAACCCGTTTCTCCTTTCCGGGTAACTACGACCACAACCATAGGTGGAAACATAATAGACCAAAGACACTATTGGCAAGAAACTAAACATCTATGGTCCATAGCACGCTAACACGACAGTATTGGCGAGACCCTGCAACACAGATACTACTGGTAACCCCAGATGCTCGACCCGCCGAAAAACAGGCAGTCGTAGGGAAACCGTACTATGCACAGCAACACACACCCCCTACACTGTGAGCCGATCTATGACCGATCGCACACTAATGTATGACGACCTTGAACTGTTACAGGGACGTAGCAACTGCAGCAAGCCCTACAACGAGCACCCGCAACGACAAAGGTAACGAAGCACGATACCTCTCACTGACATAACCACACCTTGCATGCACTGTCGCAGCTAGCAAGCCGCTCCTGCCCTTACTACCCGTCCTACTGTCGCAGAGGTTTTTCTCCCTTGGCGCTGGCCTTACCACTTTCTTTTCCTCTGCCCTTACAACCGCTACCCTTCGATCGCTTTCGTCCACTTTCTATCTCCTGATGGACCATGTTAATGAGTAATCTTACCCAGACGCATGGACAGCGTCCCAGCCCGCATCCTGTTATACGGAGGTGAGAGTAGAACTTTTGGTTTGGTCACCACGTTGGTGTGGGCTTGGAGGGGCCCCATCCTTTAAAGCCTGCAACAGTTTCTTTGGCGCTTCAGTGTATAAGCTACTTTCTGATGCCTTGTTGTTGTTGTTGTGGTCCTCAGTCCTGAGACTGGTTGCTGTGCAAGTTTCTTCATCTCCCAGTACCTACTGCAGCCTACATCCTTCTGAATCTGCTTAGTGTATTCATCTCTGGGTCTCCCTCTGCGATTTTTACCCTCCACGCTGCCTCCAGTACTAAATTGGTGATCCCTCGATGCCTCAGAACATGTCCTACCAACCGATCCCTTCTTCTGGTCAAGTTGTGCCACAAACTCCTCTTCTCCCCAATTCTATTCAATACCTCCCCATTAGTTATGTGATCTACCCATCTAATCTTCAGCATTCTTCTGTAGCACCACATTTCGAAAGCTTCTATTCTCTTCTTGTCTAAACTATTTATCGTCCATGTTTCACTTCCATGCATGGCTACACTCCATACAAATACTTTCAGAAAGGACTTCCTGACAATTAAATCTATACTCGATGTTAACAAATTTCTCTTCTTCAGAAACGCTTTCCTTGCCATTGCCAGTCTACATTTTATATCCTCTCTACTTCGACCATCATCAGTTATTTTGCTCCCCAAATAGCAAAACTCCTTTACTACTTTAAGTGTCGCATTTCCTAATCTAATTCCCTCAGCATCACCCGCCTTAACTCGACTACATTCGATTATCCTTGTTTTGCTTTTGTTGATATTCATCTTATATCCTCCTTTCAAGACACTGTCCATTCCGTTCAACTGCTCTTCCAAGTCCTTTGCTGTCTCTGACAATTACAATGTCATCGGCGAACCTCAAAGTTTTTAATTCTTCTCCATGGATTTTAATACCTATTGCGAACTTTTCTTTTGTTTCCTTTACTGCTTGCTCAATATACCGATAGAATAGCATCGGGGAGAGGCTACAACCCTGTTTCATTCCCTTAACAACCACTGCTTCCCTTTCATGTCCCTCGACTCTTATAACTGCCATTTGCTTTCTGTACAAATTGCAAATAGCCTTTCACTCCCTGTATTTTACCCCTGCCACCTTCAGAATTTGAAAGAGAGTATTCCAGTGAACATTGTCAAAAGCTCTCTCTAAGTCTACAAATGCTAGAAACGTAGGTTTGCCTTTCCTTAATCTTTCTTCTAAGATAAGTCGTAAGGTCAGTATTGCCTCACGTGTTCCAACATTTCTACGGAATCCAAACTGATCTTCCCCGAGGTCGGCTTCTACCAGTTTTTCCATTCGTCTGTAAAGAATTCGCGTTAGTTCTTTGCAGCTGTGACTTATTAAAATGATAATTCGGTAATTTTCACATCTGTCAACACCTGCTTTCTTTGGGATTGGAATTATTATATTCTTCTTGAAGTCTGAGGGTATTTCGCCTGTCTCATACATCTTTCTCACCAGATGGTAGAATTTTGTCAGTACTGGCTCTCCCAAGGCTGTCAGTAGTTCTAATGGAATGTTGTCTACTCCCGGGGCCTTGTTTCGACTCTGGTCTTTCAGTGCTCTGTCAAACTCTTCACGCAGTATTATATCTCCCATTTCATCTTCATCTACATCCTCTTCCATTTCCATAATATTGTCCTCAAGAACATCGCCCCTGTATAGACCCTCTATATACTCCTCCACCTTTCTGCTTTCCCTTCTTTGCTTAAAACTTTGTTTCCATCTGAGCTCTTGATATTCATGCAAGTGATTCTCTTTTCTCCAAAGGTCTCTTTAATTTTCCTGTAGGCAGTATCTATCATACCCCTCGTGAGATAAGCCTCCACATCCTTACATTTGCCCTCTAGCCATCCCTGCTTAGCCATTTTGCACTTCCTGTCGATCTCATTTTTGAGACATTTGTATTCCTTTTTGCCTGCTTCACTTACTGAATTTTTGTGTTTTCTCCTTTCATCAATTAAATTCAATATTTCTTCTGTTACCCAAGGGTTTCTACCAGCCCTCATCTTTTTACCTACTTGATTCTCTGCTGCCTTCACTACTTCATCCCTCAGAGCTACCCATTCTTCTTCTACTGTATTTCTTTCCCCCACTGCTGTCAATTGTTCACTTATGCTCTCCCTGAAACTCTGTACATCCTCTCGTTTAGTCAGTTTATCCAGGTCCCATCTCCTTAAATTCCCACCTTTTTGCAGTTTCTTCAGTTTTAATCTACAGTTCATAACCAACAGATTGTGGTCAGAGTCCACATCTGCCCCTGGAAATGTCTTACAATTTAAAATTTGGTTCATAAATCTCTGTCTTACCATTATATAATCTATCTGAAACCTTCTAGTATCCGTTGGCTTAGAGTCATGAAATTTGACAAGTAGCACAATAAAAGTAAAGAAAAAAATCCGAAAATTGATAATTTGTATCACATCATACGAAAGAAATATTTTTTTTTCATTTGTTGTCCGACTTCAGTCTGCCCGCCAGTTAAAAACCTGTTTTCTCAGGAACAGCTTGACGTGTCAAGTTGAAATCTATAGAACATACTAAGGTCTATAGTCCCTTGGCTGTGTAGAAAGCTTAGGCTTATAAGGCAACGCACTCAAAAGATACGGCCATTTATGTCACGTATTTTGATACTCATAAAACTCACTAATCGAAACCTGTAGGCTAATTCCCGTTGGTCTAGAGTCATGATATTTGGCCACAAACAAGGTTTCACTGTGCAAGCAAAGGAAAAAAAAACAGAAAATTGTTAATTTCTAATTATATCACACGAAAAACTTTTCTTTTGTCATTTGTTATCCATCTTCAAACTTACAATTAATACATTCGCGGGACCGATATCTTGCCAGTAACAGTTTCAATAGCAGGCAAAAATGGTTCGAGGCTCTCGACCCCTGGTACGGGAGAGCTGTCTGTCTAGGTACAGATAATTAAGTTTGTAGGAACTCTCAGAGAGCTACTCCTACTCGCAACTGCACAGTTTTTTTCCCCGAGATTTACGTTAATGTTTCACCCGAGCCGCCTCGAAGCGTTTGGATCATTAATTGTCGCTCATTAAGGCACTGCCACTTAGTTTTTCGTTGGGTGTGGTAGTTTTGTTTAGCAGGCGGCGAGATTACGGATCTTATCCTCTCTGACGGACGCCATTCTCCCTGCTGTCCAAACTATTCGTAATTCTCTCTTTTCGCTGATACGTTGTTTAACAATACAGGGTGATTCAAAAAGAATACCACAACTTTAAAAATGTGTATTTAATGAAAGAAACATAATATAACCTTCTGTTATACATCATTACAAAGAGTATTTAAAAAGGTTTTTTTCACTCAAAAACAAGTTCAGAGATGTTCAATATGGCCCCCTCCAGACACTCGAGCAATATCAATCCGATACTCCAACTCGTTCCACACTCTCTGTAGCATATCAGGCGTAACAGTTTGGATAGCTGCTGTTATTTCTCGTTTCAAATCATCAATGGTGGCTGGGAGAGGTGGCCGACACACCATATCCTTAACATACCCCCATAAGAAAAAATCGCAGGGGGTAAGATCAGGGCTTCTTGGAGGCCAGTGATGAAGTGCTCTGTCACGGGCTGCCTGGCGGCCGATCCAACGCCTCGGGTAGTTGACGTTCAGGTAGTTACGGACGGATAAGTGCCAATGTGGACTCTCCATACAGTTGATTGTGGAATTTGCAGCTCTCTGCTAGCTCTGCGAGTCGATTTTCCTAGGCTGCGAACAAATGCTTGCTGGATGCGTGCTACATTTTCATCACTCGTTCTCGGCCGTCCAGAACTTTTCCCTTTGCACAAACACCCATTCTCTGTAAACTGTTTATACCAACGTTTAATACACCACCTATCAGGAGGTTTAACACCATACTTCGTTCGAAATGCACGCTGAACAACTGTCGTCGATTCACTTCTGCCGTACTCAATAACACAAAAAGCTTTCTGTTGAGCGGTCGCCATCTTAGCATCAACTGACGCTGACGCCTAGTCAACAGCGCCTCAAGCGAACAAATGTACAACTAAATGAAACTTTATAGCTCCCTTAATTCGCCGACAGATAGTGCTTAGCTCTGCCTTTTGTCGTTGCAGAGTTTTAAATTCCTAAAGTTGTGGTATTCTTTTTGAATCACCCTGTACTATTCGGCACCGTGGATTTTTTACACCACAGTACTAAGAAAATATAGCTGGGCAACTCCTGACACTGTCCATCTGTCTCAAATTGCACACGAAGTGAGATGCAGTTGGTGAGGTGGATTCCCTCTCCGTAGATTTCCCAAACGTGCCCGACACTGCTCTGTTCCACATCGTGGAGTATTAGCCGAGATACGATCATAGGCAGTACATCGCGAGTATGAGACTGATTCGAGGAATGTTTGACTAACAGAACCCAGTGCGTTATACTGGACGGCGAATGTTTCACAGAAAGGAAAGTAATCTCGGGTCTTCCCCAAGCAGGCGTAATAAGATCCCTAATATTTCCAACAAACACAAACTATTTATCAGACAGGATCGGCAGCGCTGCGAGATTGTTTACACTGACGATGCTGGTGTGTACAGGAGAGTAACGTCACTGGACTATAGCAAGAAATTGATGAAAGATTAGCCGGCCGGTGTGGCCGTGCGGTTCTAGGCGCTTCAGGTTGGAACCGCGTGACCGCTACGGTCGCAGGTTCGAATCCTGCCTCGGGCATGGATGTGTGTGATGTCCTTAGGTTAGTTAGGTTTAAGTAGTTCTAATCTCTAGGGGACTGATGACCTCAGATGTTGAGTCCCATAGTGCTCACAAGGGAACCTCCCCATCACCCCCCCCCCCCCCCCCCCTCAGATTTAGTTATAAGTTGGAACAGTGGATAGGCCTTGAAAAACTGAACACAGATCAATCGAGAAAACAGGAAGAAGTTGTATGGAACTACGAAAAAATAAGCAAAATGTACAAACTGAGCAGTCCTTGTGCCATAGGCAACAACATGGACGACGGAAATTCAGGAGCGCCGTGGTCCCGTGGTTAGCGTGAGCAGCTGCGGAACCAGAGGTCCTCGGTTCAAGTCCTCCCTCGCGTGAGTAATTTACTTTCTTTATTTTCGCAAAGTTATGATCTGTCCGTTCGTTCATTGACGTCTCTGTTCACTGGAATAAGTTTAGTGTCTGTGTTTTGCGACCGCACCGCAAAACCGTGCGATTAGTAGACGAAAGGACGTGCCTCTCCAATGGGAACCGAAATCATTTGATCGCAAGGTCATAGGTCAACCGATTCCTCCACAGAAAAACACGTCTGATATATTCTATACGATACTGGTGACGGCATGTGCGTCATATGACAGTAATATGTTATCGACCCACCTAACATGTACACTCGGCGAATGGGTAAAAAGATTCTTCTACCTTGCCCGATTTAGGTTTTCTTGTGGATGTGATTCTCACTCCCAAAAAAGTGATCGCATCGGACGGACAAACGGACAGATATAATTGTCTGAAAACAAAAAATTAAAATTTTCACTCGACGGAAGACTTGAACCAAGGATCTCTCGTTTCACAGCTGCTCACGCTAACCACAGGACCACGGCGCTCCTACGCTCAGGCTCTCCTTGATATTCCTTATCTCACATGGACTACTCAGTTTGTGTATTTTGCTTATTTTTTTCATAGTTCCACATAACTTCTTCCTGTTTTCTCAATTGATCTGTGTTCAGTTTTTCAAGGCCTATCCACTCTGCCAACTTATAACTAAATCTGAGGGGGGTGCGATAGGGAGGTTCCCTTGTCAGAGCCATTTTTTTGATGAAAGATTTGGACAAAATTTCCACTTTGTGTAATGAAACATCGATAAGTGTAAAATAATGCTTATAACGAAGAGAAAGAACCGTATAGTATCCGATTTCCAGATAAGAGGTAAACATTTTGCGAAGTTCGCGTCGAGTAAACATTTGCGGGCAATACTAAGAAGCGATATGAAAAGAGACGATCAAGTAGAACCTGTAATAGGGAAGGCGAACGAAAATCATATATTCGTTGGGAGGCTTTTGGAAAAATGCAGTGAATTTCTAGACCAAGTCTCATACACGACGTTGGTACGAGAATTTCTACAATACTGTTCCAGCATTTTGAATCCATGGTCAAGGTGGCGTCATAGCAGATACCGAACAAAAGCAGAGGCGGTGTGTGACAGGTCGGTACAGCCCACACCAAAGTGTTACGGAAATGTTCTGGGTACTTAGATGGGGCCGCGCGGTATTAGCCGAGAGGTCTAGGGCGCTCCAGTGATGGACTGTTCGGCTGGTCCCGGCGGAGGTTCGAGTCCTCCCTCGGGCATGGGTGTGTGTGTGTTTGTCCTTAGGATAATTAAGGTTAAGTAGTGTGTAAGCTTAAGGACTGATGACCTTAGCGGATAAGTCCCATAAGGTTTCACACACATTTGAACATTTGAACTTACATGGGAATCTCTGGAAGAAACGTGACATAGCTGTCGCGAAACCTCGGTTCGTAGAGAGCCTGTATTCGAAGATGGCTGTGTAGTCTTTGTGCACCGTCGGCCTGTGTCGTACAGGGATCGTGAGAATAGAGGGAGGCAGGTCAGAGCTCGTACAAAGGCACACAGACAGTCGCTGTTTCCCTCGCTCGACAAGCGAGCGGAATAGGAAAGAACATAGGTAACGCAGGTATGAAGTATTCTCCGCCATGCACTGTACAGTGCTTTGCCTACTGTTTGTGTGGACATGCTTCTTCATCCCACCTGCTATGCAAATCGCGTACAAGGGCAGCTTCAGGCAACAAAAGCAAATGTTCGGGAACTTTCAAGAAGCATCTAAAAGATCCACGCAAATGAGACTAGCCGTAAATACAATGTCTCGATCTCTCGGAAACTAAGCATTTTCGGACCTACGTTCGTTTATATTTACTGTCAAATGAGTAGATCGTCCCCTAGATATTTCCCACTGCTACCGACCACCCCCTGAGTAACAACAAGAACTGGTACTGTTCTTAAAATTCGAGCGAGGCGGGGCAGTGGATTCGGGCAAGGGTCTCTTATTCAGAAACTTTTGTGTTGGCAGTAGAGACAACACCGTGTTACGAGTGGAGGCCGAAATGCACTCGTTTTAGCTCACGCAGGCTGGCGTGAGGAGGGAAGAACTATACTGACGTGAGGTCTGGAATATGACAAGGAATGAGAATTCAGAAAGCAGACGAAATTAGTTTGATACTTAACTTTAATCCATTAATGATGAACGTCGCTCTTGACGGTACATGATTCACAATATTATCTGTTCAGAATACGTGCTTGAAGTAATTATAGTAACTGAATATGGTGCCTTGCTAGGTCGTAGCAAATGACGTAGCTGAAGGCTATGCTAAACTGTCTTCTCTGAAAATGAGAGCGTATGTAGACAGTGAACCATCCCTAGCAAAGTCGGCTGTACAACTGGGACGAGTGCTAGGGAGTCTAAAATGGGTTCAAATGGCTCTGAGCACTATGGGACTTAACACCTATGGTCATCAGTCCCCTAGAACTTAGAACTACTTAAACCTAACTAACCTAAGGACATCACACAACACCCAGCCATCACGAGGCAGAGAAAATCCCTGACGCCGCCGGGAATCGAACCCGGGAACCAGGGCGTGGGAAGCGAGAACGCTACCGCACGACCACGAGATGCTGGCTGCTAGGGAGTCTCTCTAGACTTGCCGTGTGGCGGCGCTTGGTCTACAAACACTGAAAGTGGCGACACGCGGGTCCGACGTATACAAACAGACCGCGTCCGATTTGAAGGCTACCACTTAGCAAGTGTGGTGTCTGGCGGTGACACCACAGAAACCCTGTCCGTGCCTCCGGATTTAGACTTCCTGCGAGTCTGTTAAGGCCGGTTCCCACTAGGGCTGCCGCCATGGAGGTAAAAATAAGATTTGTCATGACGTCACAAACTTGAAGCCGACCCAAGTGAAGATCAGCCATGTTAGCTACCCCAAAACATTCGCTTCTGGTGGTTTTATTCCGTGTAGTCATGAAGTGTTTTGATAAAAAATGCCGGCTTGTGTCGCTTACGGGTGTATTAATCGTGCTGATTGTAGTCTAAAGTTTAAACACATCACATTTCATTCGTAAGTGGACTTACTTACGCGCTATTTTCTTATATGTACTTGAAATTCTGATGCACTGTAAAGTTTTACGGTATGGTTTTATTTTTGAGATTTGACTTTAGATTTCCTACCAGTCCAACGCGGAGAGCTCTCTGCAGGTGAGCAATACACTTGGTTTTCATTGTTTGGTTATTCCCAAGTAACTGAAAAGTCCTGGCAAAAAAAATCCTGGAAATGGGGACTAATGTTTTAAAATGCAATAATTTAATATAAAAGTCATGTAACTACATGTAGTTAATTAAATCTTCAGTAAAATGAGTGAAACACCTGTTACAGTGGTTAAATTATAGGTACTTAAAGGGTTACATATTTGTTAAAGCAAAGTTCCCTATCTAAGTCCAGGCTTAGATCATTACATTATTGTGTTATCGTGTTACCCTGTGCACTCCTATGCACTCCGTCATGAGGCCACAAGTGGCCCATCTGGACCATCCGACCGCCGTGTCATCCTCAGCGGAGGATGCGGATAGGAGGGGCGTGTGGTCAGCACACCGCTCTCCCGGTCGTTACGATGGTTTTCTTTGACCGGAGCCGCTACTATTGGGTCGAGTAGCTGCTCAGTTGGCATCACGTGTCTGAGTGCACCCAGAAAAATGGCAACAGCACATGTCGGCCCAGATGGTCACCCATCCAAGTGCCAGCCACGCCCGACAGTGCTTAACTTAGGGTGTTACCCTGTTATTTGCCACACTGAATGTCATTTGGTAGGTACAATTTAAAAACAAAGCAGATGTGTAAACTGCAATAGGCCTGACAATCTTAAATTCAGTTCTTTTCCTTCGTAATTTAACGAATCTTTCACTTTGTTGACATGACAGCTCGCTTGTTTATATCATCCCTGCATAAATCTGTGGGACACCAAAGGAAATAAGGTAAGTTTCTTGCAAACTTGAACATTTAAAATTTGCATTTGACTTGAAAATGCAACGAATACAAATCGGTGCCTCTGAACCATCAATCATAGCCTTTGGAGTTCTGGCTTTATCAATTACCGACACAAACACAATGAAAGTGAATAGAAATGGATTACGAAAGCACGCTTTTCATAGCACATACTTCTCTTCTCGGTTATTCGAAGTGTATAAACAAAAAGAAATTACAGTACTGAGGACAGAAGCGTCATACACTCCTGGAAATTGAAATAAGAACACCGTGAATTCATTGTCCCAGGAAGGGGAAACTTTATTGACACATTCCTGGGGTCAGATACATCACATGATCACACTGACAGAACCACAGGCACATAGACACAGGCAACAGAGCATGCACAATGTCGGCACTAGTACAGCGTATATCCACCTTTCGCAGCAATGCAGGCTGCTATTCTCCCATGGAGACGATCGTAGAGATGCTGGATGTAGTCCTGTGGAACGGCTTGCCATGCCATTTCCACCTGGCGCCTCAGTTGGACCAGCGTTCGTGCTGGACGTGCAGACCGCGTGAGACGACGCTTCATCCAGTCCCAAACATGCTCAATGGGGGACAGATCCGGAGATCTTGCTGGCCAGGGTAGTTGACTTACACCTTCTAGAGCACGTTGGGTGGCACGGGATACATGCGGACGTGCATTGTCCTGTTGGAACAGCAAGTTCCCTTGCCGGTCTAGGAATGGTAGAACGATGGGTTCGATGACGGTTTGGATGTACCGTGCACTATTCAGTGTCCCCTCGACGATCACCAGTGGTGTACGGCCAGTGTAGGAGATCGCTCCCCACACCATGATGCCGGGTGTTGGCCCTGTGTGCCTCGGTCGTATGCAGTCCTGATTGTGGCGCTCACCTGCACGGCGCCAAACACGCATACGACCATCATTGGCACCAAGGCAGAAGCGACTCTCATCGCTGAAGACGACACGTCTCCATTCGTCCCTCCATTCACGCCTGTCGCGACACCACTGGAGGCGGGCTGCACGATGTTGGGGCGTGAGCGGAAGACGGCCTAACGGTGTGCGGGACCGTAGCCCAGCTTCATGGAGACGGTTGCGAATGGTCCTCGCCGATACCCCAGGAGCAACAGTGTCCCTAATTTGCTGGGAAGTGGCGGTGCGGTCCCCTACGGCACTGCGTAGGATCCTACGGTCTTGGCGTGCATCCGTGCGTCGCTGCGGTCCGGTCCCAGGTCGACGGGCACGTGCACCTTCCGCCGACCACTGGCGACAACATCGATGTACTGTGGAGACCTCACGCCCCACGTGTTGAGCAATTCGGCGGTACGTCCACCCGGCCTCCCGCATGCCCACTATACGCCCTCGCTCAAAGTCCGTCAGCTGCACATACGGTTCACGTCCACGCTGTCGCGGCATGCTACCAGTGTTAAAGACTGCGATGGAGCTCCGTATGCCACGGCAAACTGGCTGACACTGACGGCGGCGGTGCACAAATGCTGCGCAGCTAGCGCCATTCGACGGCGAACACCGCGGTTCCTGGTGTGTCCGCTGTGCCGTGCGTGTGATCATTGCTTGTACAGCCCTCTCGCAGTGTCCGGAGCAAGTATGGTGGGTCTGACACACCGGTGTCAATGTGTTCTTTTTCCATTTCCAGGAGTGTATTTTCGTGTCGTATTACTGTATCGAATACGCATTTAAGACCAAATAAACGTTTGAAGCTGCGTTCCTTATGCTGTGTTGTTCACTAAAACAGTGTAACATTTACTATATAAAACAAATATCGCGTGCACATGACAGAAATAACGAACAAGAAGCAATTGTAAACACTCGCCTGCTAATGTTTTGGGGGATCCAAGATGGCGGCAGGCCCCGCCCACTGGCTTCAAAACAACGTACAGAGTAAGTCTGTAGCGCCATCTCCCCGTATTCTACCTCACATGGCTGCCGCGCTGCAGAACCGCGCGGCAGGCACTTCGTTACCACGGAAGCGCCGTCTACGTCGCGGTTTGCTCATGTCGAACCGCTGTCTCTGCCGCGTGGGGCGCTGCAGGTCTGCGCCACCAATCACAGAAAGCTTTGAGCGTGACGTCAGGTACCGAACCCCGGGCCACGCGGACGCGACGGCAGCTATGAAATACTTATCATCCGGTTTCAAGGAAACTATTCGGCGAAAAAATTTGATCCTGCATTTTACAGCTTGATATCTTCTCTCGATAAAGGACCTAATTTCTTTTCGTATTCGTCGTGGTTACTTGCTGTATCGCATTTACATAATCCACTACACGAAATCTTAATGAGTATGCAGAGGTAAAAACGCACTGCGTGGACTTTGCATACAGTTCACTTTAGGTAATACATTATTGCGTATGAAATTTAGTCTTACTTACTTTACTTTACATGTGGCAAGGCCCTTATCGACCATACGCCTGCTCTATGAGCCTCTTCCACTTCTGTGTGTCCCATGCGCTGTTTGTCCAGTTGCTGCTGCTGTTCATCCTCATTGCGTCCTCCCGAATGTTATCCCGCCATCTGATTCTGGGTCTCCCTCTTCTTCTCGTTCCTTCTATTGTTCTGCTGAATGCCATTCTAGGTAGTCTATTCTATGTCATTCTTGCTATATGGCCTGCCCAATTCAACCTTCTCCTCTTGAGCAATTCGACGATGTTACGGTGTTTGTACAGCCCTCTTAATTCTTCATTTTTTCTTATTCTCCACTCCATGTTATTTTTGTCGTATACAGGTCCAAAAATTTTCCCTAGTACTTTTCTTTCGAATATTAACAGTTTTTCTTCATCTTTCTTTCTAAATATTAATGTTTGACATCCATATAACATGACAGGTATAATGGTCGATTGATATAAGCGGAATTTGAAGTTACTGCTAAGTGATCTTTTTCTTAGAATTTTGATGAAACTAAAAAGTGTCATGTTTGCTGTTGATAAACAGTGTGGGGTTTGCTAGTCCCCCATCGGGCGCCTCCCCAGGTGGCTGATAGGGGAATGCTCTCTAGATATAGAGGGTACCGGGGAAATAAAATACCCGGGGTGGACCAAAACTGCCGGCCGCGGTGGTCTCGTGGTTCTAGGCGCTCAGTCCGGAACCGCGCGACTGCTACGGTCGCAGGTTCGAATCCTGCCTCGGGCATGGATGTGTGTGATGTCCTTAGATTAGTTAGGTTTAAGTAGTTCTAAGTTCTAGGGGACTGATGACCACAGATGTGAAGTCCCATAGTGCTCAGAGCCATTTGAACCATTTTTTGGACCAAAACTAGCATGGGCAGGAGAGGCTCGCTCAGCTGCGGTGAAGGCAACCCTCCTAGGGGTAGAGTACCCCAAAATCAAGACTCATGGTCCTCCAGGTTGGGGGTTGTGCAAAAGGCTACCAACCCACTCCTGTAAAAAAAAAAAAAAAAAAAAAAAAAAAAAACAATCGGACAGTATACTCAATGCCAGCCTCGGAAACAGGACAGGATTTACTGGAACAAAAACTGGCAAAGCTACAAGGATTTCTCTTTTGGATGAAATTTAGTCAACTTATCGAAATTGTTTTTAAAGTTGAGAGCAGAACGGTAGCTGTCACCGTTCTCGAGATATTGAATGATATGTCGGCGGAGGGGCTGTGGGGTGGCCTCGCGCGGGTCGCTCGCGATGCGACTGATGCTTCGCCCTGCTCATCGTAAATCATGTGGTTGTATCAACCGCAAATTTCGTAAACAGTTCGAGAAATCGAAACGTGTTTTCTTCCAAATGGTAACTTGTAAAGAGTCACGTATTTTGTCACATGATATATATCCAAAATATATTTATCTGCCGAACGTGAAAGTAACTACAGTTTTTCAGAATGGATGGATGAATTTTTTTAAACGGCATTTAATAGCATGTGAAATGAGAATTACACTGACATGGAACACATTATTATTTACAATATTCTAATAGACCTACAGAAGTTAAACTGTAACTGATTTGCTGGTATGTCATAAGATGTAATTTCGTATCTGCACGGGTTATTACTGCGTAATTCAGTTATTGAAAGACTTTGGTACCGAGTTCTTAAGTCATAAATATTTACAAACTACCACACAAGTTCCGAACCTACTGCTATTGATTATTTCCTTTGGTAAGTAACAAACTCTTTTTTTCTTACTGCAGTTTACTTTATTTGTTCAAGAAGCGTTTCGCCTTTTACTTTAACGCATCTTCGGTGGAATCTAGAATGATTCAATTTTGTTTTGATATGTGATACTTGAAATTGTAAAACAGTTCATATCTTATTTTTTTACATGAATAAGTGATTACTTACAGTTAATCGAATATTTGGCGGACGTCTGGGTTTCCCCTCACCTGGCCGCATACTGGAGGTTGAACTAATACTTAGCTTGTCGAACATAAGCACATTTTCATATTCGCTCTTTTCTCTTCTGTCATTAGCTGTAGACATTTTACCGAAAACTGTGATTAAAAGTCGTAACTACAGTGTGTTCACCTCTTGTCTCTTCCTATTTGTTTTGTTTATATACATATTGACAACCTAACGAATTATATGCTGAAAATCAACCTTTTTTTATATTTCTGTTCTCCTTATATCTGTATGTGTGTGTGGCTAATCAGTGAGAGTTACAGAAAATTGAAAGTGAATGCAATAGTTGCCAGAGAGTGGTTGAAAGGTTTGGTGCTCAGCTGATTTCAGTTTTGGTTTAAATGTTTTGTGGAGGAGTTCATGTAAGAGTAAACTCACTGCTTACATTAATAGATAAAATAGTAGAATAACATCTCAACAGATGATTATTATCAGAATAATAGCTCCCAACTCCTTTGTCCTCACTCTTATATGAACCCGCCCACAAAATATTTAAACCAAAACTCGAATCAGCTGAACACGAAAATTTTCAACGACACTTTGACAGATATTACATTCACATTCAACTTTCTACGCCTCATCCTACCTAACTACACACGCGCACACACACACACACACACACACACACACACACACACATATATATATATATATATATATATATATATATATATATATATATATATATATATATATATATGAACAGACTTTAGTTTTCAGCATATACTTGATTAGGTTGGCAACATGCACATAAACAAACTAAATAAGAAGAGACATAAATTGAACACACAGTAGTTACGACTCTAAATCAGTTTTTGGTAAAATATTCGCAGCTAGTGACAGAAGAATAATTGTGCTCCACACCAATTAGCCCAAAGAATATGAAAATTCTGAAGAAAAAAAATTGTAACGTGAAAATGTGCTTATGTCTCGCAAGCGATTTTATACCGCGATCTACGACCTGCGACCAAATAAGACGAAACGCAGATGCCAGCCAAAAATTCGATTAACGGTAAATAATCACTTATTCACGTAAAAGATAAGACCTGAACTGTTTCATAATCTACAAATATCACAAAGATTCCACTGGGAGTGCCTTAAAGTTAAAGGCGAAAAGCGTCTAGAGCAAATGAAATACGTTACAGGAAGAAAATGACGTTTGTTATTTACAAAACGAATATTTCTGTACTTGCGGCAAGTGATGGCCACGTAAACAAATTTCTTATTTCGTTTTGCCTTAAGACATTTTGTTTATTTGCAACGTTTAGAACGCTTTATTATTACATGCAATAACACCAGACTGCCAATTACTCTTTCCACCATCGCTAAAACAGCCTTTACAGTCAGGATGTATAGCCTTTGATAAGTCGATTTCTTTTACTGAAAGATTTTACATCCCTGATCGAATCTTTATGTCAAACACCTTGACATAAAGTACCAAATATAATATTATGTGAATCGTTTTCAGTATCCAAGTCTCACTGATCACAGTCTTGCAAGTAGTTATGAAGGACCAGTCATAATAATTGCTTTCACAGTTACCACTTTGGGCGTTATAATGCAATTGCCGATTCCATATTTGGTTACCAAAACACCGTATTTATTCTTTGATTAACCTCCTTTCCCCGACAAAAACGGTAATTAAAAATAGTTACATACGACGTTCGTGCATCCTTTAGTATGCCTGAGAATGGTCACATGATATCTGAACTCAGCGGGAAAGTCTCCACTGCACAAAAAAACGTATGGCAGCAGATGTAAAAGTGTATTACGATACATTTGCTACCGATGACTTCTATACAGATTTAAAACTGCCAGTGCATTTGGAAGTCATGGATAATACGTAACCAGTCACTGGTTATTGTTTCATGAAGGAATACATGTCTTATGGAAAATGCTACAAATGGCAGAATGGCCATAACAGTAATTAAACTTCATCATTTGCTGACATTCGCCATAAGAAAACTGTATTCAGGTTGTAGCTTTTCCCTGACACAAGGCTGTTTGCAGAGACTAATAGAAATGTATACACAAATACATCACAAGTATATGTGCTAGAGGCTATATTAAAAAAATATTCTGGCTATAAATACGCAACTGACATTTGCTGCTGGGCTGCATTAACAGGAAATACAATTCGTCTGCCAAGATGAGAAACATAGAAGTAGATATCCTCGGAGTAACGAAGCAGCTTAAATCACCTAATAAAGTCATGGCCTCCGGTCCAGATTGTATACCAGTCAGGCTCCTCTCAGAGTATGCTGATACACTAGCTCCATATTTAGCAATTACATACAACCGCTCGCGCGCAGAAAGATCCGTACCTAAAGACTGGAAAATTACTCAAGTCACACCAATAGCCGAAAAGGGAAGTAGGAGTAATCCGCTGAATTACAGGCCTATATCACTAACGTCGATTTGCAGTAGGGTTTTGGAACATATACTGTATTCAGACATTTCGAAGTACCTCGAAGAAAACGATTTATTGACACATAGTCAGCACGGTTTCGGAAAATATCGTTCTTGTGAAACACAACTAGCTCTTTATAATCAAGAAGTAATAAGTGCTATCGACAGGGGATGTGAAATTGATTCCATATTTTTAGATTTCCAGAAGGCTTTCGACACCGTTCCTCACAAGCGGCTTCTAATCAAACTGCGTGCCTACGGAGTATCGCCTCAGTTGTGCGACTGGATTCGTGATTTCCTGTCAGAAAGGTCACAGTTCGTAGTAATACACGGAAAGTCATCTAGTAAAACAGAAGTAGTATCCGGCGTTCCCCAAGGAAGTGTTATAGGCCCTGTGTTGTTCTGATCTATATTAACGATATAGGAGACTATCTCAGTAGCCGTCTTAGATTGTCTGCAGATGATGCTATCATTTACCGTCTTGTAAAGTCATCAGATGATCAAAATGACTTGCAAAATGGTTTAGATAAGATATCTGTATGGTGCGGAAAGTGGCAATTGACCCTGAATAAAGAAAACTGTAAAGTTATTCACATGAGTACTAAATTTCGATTACGCGATAAGTCACACAAATCTGAAGGCTGTAAGTTCAACTAAATACTTAGGGATTACAATTACAAATTACCTAAACTGGAACGATCACATAGATAATATTGTGGGTAGAGCAAACCAAAGACTGCGATTCATTGGCAGAACACTTAGAAGGTGCAACAGGTCTACTAAAGAGACTGCTTACACTACACTTGTCCGCCTTATTCTGGAGCATTGCTGTGCGGTGTGGGATCCGCATTAGGTGGGACTGACGGGTGACATCGAAAACGTACAAAGAAGGGCAGCTCGTTTTGTATTATCGCGAAATAGGGGAGATAGTGTCACAGACATGATAGGTGAATTGGAGTGGCAATCATTAAAACAAAGGCGTTTCTCGTTTCGACGGGATCTTCTCATGAAATTTCAATCACCAGTTTTCTCCTCCGATTGCGAAAACATTCTGTTGGCACCCACCTACATAGGGAGAAATGATCATCACGATAAAATAAGAGAAATCAGGGCTCGCACAGAAAAATTTAAGCGCTCGTTTCTCCCGCATGCTGTTCGAGAGTGGAACGGCAGAGAGACAGCTTGAAGATGGTTCATTGAACCCTCTGCCAGGCACTTTATTGTGAATAGCAGTGTAATCACGTAGATGTAGATGTAGATACAGTGCTACACAGCAGCCTATCGTGTGTAGACCTCTTCATACCTACGTAACTACTGCACCCTACATCCATTCCAATCTGCTTACTGCTGGTAAGCCTTGGTCTCTCTCTACAGTTTAGCCTCCATTACCAAGCTGATGATTCCTCGATACCTCATAATATATCCTGTCAACTAACCCCTCTTTTAGACAAGTTGTGCCATAATTTCTTCTTACTGCTCTGTTTAATTCAGTACCTCTTCTTTAGTTATACGATCTTCGTATCTGATCTTCACCATTCTTATTTTTCACCACGTTTTGAAAGCGTCCATTGTATTCTTGACAGAACTGTTCATCGTCCACGTTTCACTTACATACAAGGCTACTCTCCACACAAATACCTTCGTAAAATACTACCCAATCATTAAAATGTATATTCGATGTGAACTAAATTTCTTTTTCAAAAGCGCTTTTCTTGCTTCTGACAGTCTGCATTTCATATCCTCTCTACTTCTTCTTTCTCAGTTACTGCTTCCCTTCCAAGTTAGTGAAGTCTTAGAATTGCAGTTCGATTTCTGTAAAAGTTGTTGATAATCTTATGTTTCTGTGTTTTATTATTGATACCTCCAGAGCTTCAAAGAGTGTCTTTCAGTTAATATTGTCAAAATATTTCTCTAAATGCGCAAATGCTAAACACAGATTTGCCTTTCTTCAGTCTGTCTATTTAGCTTAGCCGTAGGATCAGTATTGCCTCTCGTGTTCAGACATTTCACAGGAATCTAACATTGTGCTCATATTACTATGTATAACCCCTCCCCCTCTCCTCTCAACATATTACTACCACCTTCTAGCCTTCTCTTATTTGCTTAGTTGTAGGTTGCCAAATGAGCTCTTGACAGTCGTTTCTCCTTTGAGCAAAGTTTTCTTTCTTCTTTCTTATTTAATGTCGGCATCAGAATTTTCCAAGTGCAAAATAATTGTTGTGATTTTGGACTCTCTGTCAACGTCATTTTTAGACAACTCTATTCCCCATGATTCACTTTATTTGCTGCATTTTTATATTTTCTCCTGTCAATTAAATTCTACATATCAAGTTTTATCCAAGCATTTCTACTGCGCCTTTTTCCCATTTACATACTCTGCTGGATTTTCCACTTCTTCTCTCAAAGATATCTTTTCGTATTGTAGCGGATTCCTTCCTCTGTGTCAGTTAGTCGTTGCCTTATGGTACCTTTAAGATTATCGAAAAACTCTGCGTTTTAACTTATTCAGGTTGCATGTCCTTAATCTGTTATTGTTTACTGTCACTTTAATTGTAAATTGCAGTTTGTAACCAATAATTTACCATCAGGCTGCGTCTGCGTTGAGAAATGGCCCATAATTTAAAATCTGGTTTCGAAAACTCTGTTCCAGGTGTGTATTACTCTTACGTAAGTCTGCAGACTTTCGTGGCCGTTGCCACTGCAGTTAAAATCTTCTGGGTTATTAGGCCGCATCATGTTTCTTCTAAAACGTTCGACGTTTCGACCCCTCTGCTGGGATCTTCCTCAGGATCTTTTGGTGTCCACTACTGCTAGAACACTGTTAGAGACGAGTGTCGCGTCTACTCTAAAGGGGCAATTTTCTGGCGTTCGTGCTGGAGAAGTGATAGTATTTGTGAAAATTCATATGGCTACCATTGGTGGGCCCTAGTCATAGGCTAATATTCCCGCTCTGATGCAGAAGAATGGGCGTTGTTGGCTAATCTCCTGTGGATGCGAATGGCGGCCCATCGTCAGTGGATAGAAAGGCACTGTTCCACACTTACGCTGGAGAAGGGTTATAGGCTGAAATGCCTGCTACCCCTATTGGTTGGTCGTCATCAGTGACTAGATTCGAAACAGACAGGGCAAGAGAGGGGGAATGTTTACCCAAAATATTATTGTCCGCCGAGGTGACTTGCAGCGCGTTGTTTATGCCGCTCTGAAAAGCTAATCATTTGCATATCACAGCATCTTGTTCCTGTCGGTTAAATTTCGCGTGTGTAGCACGTCATCTTTGTGGTGTAGCAGTTTTGAATGGCCAGTAGTGTAAATAACTATCAGATAACACTTACTGTACTATCATTATAGTCAACTGCGTTTAGGTACTACAATTTGCAATACCAAAATCTGTTATGAAAGTAACAATAAGTTTCGTTCTGGGTCGGTCGGTTTTCTAAATGAGATAGCGAACAATCGTGGACAGCAGTCATTAAATCTCCTTATGGTGAAATAAGAAAACATGTGGAAGGGTACATCGTAAAGAAAATAAAAAAAATTGGTATGTCTTCATTCAACTTCGTCTTTCCGTCATGTAGGTTCACGGTGTAGTTAATCAAACGCACCAGGCGTTTCGTTGGGTCCCGTCCCATACCTCAGTGGCACAGTGGCTGTCCGTCATTGGCTACGCTAGCGTCTGCTGCCTCCAGATGGGAACGCCAATACCGCGAGCCGCCGCGTCAACGCGGAAAACGCTTGCCTCTGCCGTTGCGCGCCTTTAGCTCACTAAAGGCGAACACCGCCCTGACCCCTAAGTGTACGAGGCCCGTTTCCTTCTTCGTCTCTGTCCGACTCGCTGCTCCGTCTCTAACGATTTCATCGTTGACGAGAAGTTAAACCTTGACCTTCCTTCCTCCCTTGTTTCGCAACAGTCATTTTTCCTGCCAGAGCGCGAAATTTCTCCTCTACGCCCCTCCGACGCCACGAATTAAATTTATTTACTCACTGAAGCTGGAAGCGCAAAACGTTGTTTCGGAACAAAAAACTGGGATATAATGCGATATTAAAATTACTGGAACTCGGGAGCGTCGGATACAGTAGGTGATCACGTTGCAGTAATAATGTAGGAAATTAATGAACAAAAGAGCGAATAAAAAAATCTACTGTTTGTTCGAGCATGAAGCAATTTGTGCGTTTACTGCGAGCCTGGTGAAGTACACACAGTTCACAGTACCACACCTTGCCATAATCAAGAGACAGTTTCTAACTCTCCACTGTTTTTCACATTCGTCAGACATCAGCAAAAACAGCCTGGGAGTTCGTTAGTGTCACTGGAATAACTTTTTGGGGTTAGGAATGGACCCTTATTCTATGACAGAGCACAATGGTGATAAGCTGTACTAAGTTTGTTTTATTCCTATTTTGTTGTTAAAGAAGCACACGGACTTACATAGATTGTGACATGACAGTTTCAGAACAGTTGTCGAGAAAACGCATTACGTCCTGTATAGCAGAAATAAGACTGAAGACTACAATATCAAATTTAAATAGAAAGCAAGAAGTAATATTTTTCTTACTTCTAGGCAGTGAAGTTGGCCGATATTACGACAAATCATCCGACTCCGGTTCTACGTTTGGTACTATTTAGAATTACAATGAAGTGTACGGAGGATGGTTAGTTTTTGTGACAAGATGAGCAAAAGATTACTCGAGTTTGCTCGAGTTCACAATGGACGCAAGCTAGTGATCCAACAATTTTGCCAGCCGGTGTGGCCGAGCGGTTCTAGGCGCTTCAGTCTAGAACCGCACGACCGCTATGGTCACAGATTCGAATCCTGCCTCGGACATGGATGTGTGCGATGTTCTTAGGCTAGTTAGGTTTAAGTAGTTCTAAGTTCTAGGGGACTGATGACCTCAGATGTTAAGTCCCATAGTGCTCAGAGCCATTTGAACCACTTGAACCAACAATTTTACGCCTCTGCCAGCGGCATTTATCTTTAGCCGCGACATGCATGGCTGCTCTCGCCCTCTGAAAATCCTATAAAAAGCTAATCAAAATCTTTACTGGTTTTATTAGCTGAAACTGTCCTATGTTTCTCCTTAGGCGAGAAAACGTGCATTCATACCTAGTCCGGAAAATATGGCGATATACGCATGCATAGATGGTGCAGTGTGTATACTTCAACGCCCTCTCAGCTCTAACAAGAACAATTAACTACGTGGCTGTTTCGTTTCTCTGCTATCAAAGCTCAACGATTCTTCGGCTGATTTCTAGCTGAATGTCAACCAAAATGAACGCAGTGTTCACACAAGATTCCTGTTTTGGCGCCGTACAGAGCGTGTTGCAATCTGTTCTACACTTGATGCTGCTTCAGAGGAGAGTCCCCGAAGTTTTTGGTATTGTGTCTTTCGTAGCAAACTATCCCCCCACCTGTGTCCTTTCGTGCTTCACGTCATAGCTTTTTCAGACCAATCGGACCGTTCTTTTCATATTGTGGAATTGTAAAGGCCTACCTTTAAACTGCGTCGAAATATCGCCTCTTTTCTCCTTCTGAGTTTATTTCAGCCAATCGGACATTTTGTGCCTGCTCCTGACGCCTAAAAATTACACGCGTGCATCACGAGCATCCCCTCGATGATCGCCTAGCGCGTTCGTTATCCCTCTCGCCACAAGTCACCGACCCCCTGTTAGAAGCCTTTCATTGTATGCGGACCGTGATGACCCAACTCACGTCTGCTTCCCAAACTAAAATGTTTCTACCAGCAGCTTTTTTCACCTTTCGCTCACTGACATGCAGAATTTGGGTTAGTTGTGTTAATGCGGTCGAATTGAATGTCATCCCTCTGCATTACATAGTGTACCTTTTTGATAGGCAAATCTGCTCATTATCGCCGAAGTATGTCAGGTGACATATCCATCTACACTACTGGCCATTAAAATTGCTACACCACGAAGATGACGTGCTACAGACGCGAAATTTAACCAACATGAAGAAGGTGCTGTGATATGCAAATGATTTACTTTTGAGAACATTCACACAAGTTTCGCGCCGGTGGCGACACCTACAACGTGCTGACATGAGGAAAGTTTCCAACTGATTTCTCATACACAAACAGCAGTTGACCGGCGTTGCCTGGTGAAACGTTGTTGTGATGACTCGTGTAAGGAGGAGAAATGCGTACCATCACGTTTCCGACTTCGATAAAGGTCGGATTGTAGCTTAGAATGGCACATTTTTAGCCATAGCATGTAAATTTATTTTTTCTTAATCAGAGAACCCTGTTTAATAAAGCATGAAAGCCAATGCAAGTTATCTTGTGCGCGGTCGCATGTGATCGCTGGTGGGACACAGAAAGGATGTCTAGTCTTTTGTTAATTACTTCTTCTGTTATCTGTTCTGGAATGGAGTCGAGGGAGAGCCTCGCGCGGTACACTGGCCGCTCTAATTTAAACTCTTTAATTTTATAAAAAGTCACTGCGCACTGCAGGCCGCATACTCGCGCATACTAGTAATTATATAAGGAAATTTCCACTGCGCACGGACGAGATACCGACGTGCGGATAATCAACATATCACTAGTGATTAATATTGTATTCCCAATGTAAGTAGCATAGTGCACTTCAGTAATTATAGTTATGATTAACGCTATTGTGATTTCATTATTTGTTTAAATTATGATCCTAAAATTTCAGTATTATATGTAAACTGTATTTTCAGTATTTATCTCATTTTAGCTCAGAAATAACATGGCCCACGAACCTCCTTCTTACGGCGTTATTTACATAGCCTATCGCGATTGCGGTTTATCGTTTCGCGACATTGCTGCTCGCGTTGATCGAGATCCAATGACTGTTGGCAGAATATGGAATCGGTGGGTTCAGGAGCGTAACACGGAACGCCGTGCTGGATCCCAACGGCCTCGTATCACTAGCAGTCGAGATGACAGGCATCTTATCCACATGGCTCTAACGAATCGTGCAGCGACGTCTCGATCCTTGAGTCAACACATGGGGACGTTTGCAAGACAACAACCATCTGCACGAACAGTTCGACGACGTTTGCAGCAGCATGGACTATCAGCTCGGAGACCATGGCTGCGGTTACCCTTGACGCTGCATCACAGACAGGAGCGCCAGCGATGGTGTACTTGACGACTAACCTGGGTGCTCGAATGGCAAAACGTCACTTTTTCGGATGAATCCATCATGATGGTCACATCCGTGTTTGGCGACATCGCGGTGAACGCACGTTGGAAGGGTGTATTCGCCATCGCCATACTGGCGTATGACCCGGCGTGATGGCATGGGGTGCCATTGGTTACACGTCTCGGTCACCTCTTGTTCGCATTGACGGCACTTTGATGAACAGTGGACGTTACACTTCAGATGTGTTATGACCCGTGGCACTACCCTTCATTCGATCCCTGCGAAACCCTACATTTTAGCAGGATAAAGCACGACCGCATGTTGCAGGTCCTGTAAGGGCGTTTCTGGATACAGAAAATGTTGGACTGCTGCCCTGGCCAGCACATTCTCCAGATCTCTCACCAATTGAAAACGGCTGGTCAATAGTGGCCGAGCAACTGGCTCGTCACAATACGCCAGTCACTACTCTTGCTGAACTGTGGTATCGTGTTGAAGCTGCATGGGCAGCTGTACCTGTACACGCCATCCAAGCTATGTTTGACTCAATGCCCAGGCGTATCAATGCCGTTATTACGGCCAGAGGTGGTTGTTCTTGGTACTGATTTCTCAGGATGTATGGACCCAAATTGCGTGAAAATGTAATCACATGCCAGTTGTAGTATAATATATTAGTCCAATGAATACCCGTTTGTGATCTGCATTTCTTCTTGGTGTAGCAATTTTAATGGCCAGTAGTGTACTTGTCACGACATATAAAAATCTCATTTAAGGCGCGAAATTGACATTCGTTCAAGCTGCCACCTTACAAGCTATAAAGCAGGTGTCAGTGAACTTCTCTACATCTTCCTCTCCAGAATAGTAAGAATTATTCGACTTATACGCCATACTGCGTCTTTTTAACTCATCTGTGCGTTGTGCAGTCCGATGCACTGCGTAGAAAGAAAACGTTTTCAACTTCGCTATCAGATGCTACCCCCCCATGAACCATGGACCTTGCCGTTGGTGGGGAGGCTTGCGTGCCTCAGCGATACAGATAGCCGTACCGTAGGTGCAACCACAACGGAGGGGTATCTGTTGAGAGGCCAGACAAACGTGTGGTTCCTGAAGAGGGGCAGCAGCCTTTTCAGTAGTTGCAAGGGCAACAGTCTGGATGATTGACTGATCTGGCCTTGTAACAATAACCAAAACGGCCTTGCTGTGCTGGTACTGCGAACGGCTGAAAGCAAGGGGAAACTACAGCTGTAATTTTTCCCGAGGGCATGCAGCTTTACTGTATGATTACATGATGATGGCGTCCTCTTGGGTAAAATATTCCGGAGGTAAAATAGTCCCCCATTCGGATCTCCGGGCGGGGACTACTCAGGAGGATGTTGTTATCAGGAGAAAGAAAACTGGCATTCTACGGATCGGAGCGTGGAATGTCAGATCCCTTAATCGGGCAGGTAGGTTAGAAAATTTAAAAAGGGAAATGGATAGGTTGAAGTTAGATATAGTGGGAATTAGTGAAGTTCGGTGGCAGGAGGAACAAGACTTCTGGTCAGGTGACTACAGGGTTATAAACACAAAATCAAATAGGGGTAATGCAGGAGTAGGTTTAATAATGAATAGGAAAATAGGAATGCGGGTAAGCTACTACAAACAGCATAGTGAACGCATTATTGTGGCCAAGATAGATACGAAGCCCACACCTACTACAGTAGTACAAGTTTATATGCCAACTAGCTCTGCAGATGACGAAGAAATTGAAGAAATGTATGATGAAATAAAAGAAATTATTCAGATTGTGAAGGGAGACGAAAATTTAATAGTCATGGGTGACTGGAATTCGAGTGTAGGAAAAGGGAGAGAAGGAAACATAGTAGGTGAATATGGATTGGGGGACAGAAATGAAAGAGGAAGCCGCCTGGTAGAATTTTGCACAGAGCACAACATAATCATAACTAACACTTGGTTTAAGAATCATGAAAGAAGGTTGTATACATGGAAGAACCCTGGAGATACTAAAAGGTATCAGATAGATTATATAATGGTAAGACAGAGATTTAGGAACCAGGTTTTAAATTGTAAGACATTTCCAGGGGCAGATATGGACTCTGACCACAATCTATTGGTTATGACCTGTAGATTAAAACTGAAGAAACTGCAAAAAGGTGGGAATTTAAGGAGATGGGACCTGGATAAACTAAAAGAACCAGAGGTTGTACAGAGATTCAGGGAGAGCATAAGGGAACAACTGACAGGAATGGGGGAAATAAATACAGTAGAAGAAGAATGGGTAGCTTTGAGGGATGAAGTAGTGAAGGCAGCAGAGGATCAAGTAGGTATAAAGACGAGGGCTAGTAGAAATCCTTGGGTAACAGAAGAAATATTGAATTTAATTGATGAAAGGAGAAAATATAAAAATGCAGTAAGTGAAACAGGCAAAAAGGAATACAAACGTCTCAAAAATGAGATCGACAGGAAGTGCAAAATGGCTAAGCAGGAATGGCTAGAGGACAAATGTAAGGATGTAGAGGCCTATCACACTAGGGGTAAGATAGATACCGCCTACAGGAAAATTAAAGAGACCTTTGGAGATAAGAGAACGACTTGTATGAATATCAAGAGTTCAGATGGAAACCCAGTTCTAAGCAAAGAAGGGAAAGCAGAAAGGTGGAAGGAGTATATAGAGGGTCTATACAAGGGCGATGTACTTGAGGACAATATTATGGAAATGGAAAAGGATGTAGATGAAGATGAAATTGGAGATACGATACTGCGTGAAGAGTTTGACAGAGCACTGAAAGACCTGAGTCGAAACAAGGCCTCCGGAGTAGACAATATTCCATTGGAACTACTGACGGCCGTGGGAGAGCCAGTCCTGACAAAACTCTACCATCTGGTGAGCAAGATGTATGAAACAGGCGAAATACCCTCAGACTTCAAGAAGAATATAATAATTCCAATCCCAAAGAAAGTAGGTGTTGACAGATGTGAAAATTACCGAACTATCAGCTTAATAAGTCACAGCTGCAAAATACTAACACGAATTCTTTACAGACGAATGGAAAAACTAGTAGAAGCCAACCTCGGGGAAGATCAGTTTGGATTCCGTAGAAACACTGGAACACGTGAGGCAATACTGACCTTACGACTTATCTTAGAAGAAAGATTAAGGAAAGGCAAACCTACGTTTCTAGCATTTGTAGACTTAGAGAAAGCTTTTGACAATGTTGACTGGAATACTCTCTTTCAAATTCTAAAGGTGGCAGGGGTAAAATACAGGGAGCGAAAGGCTATTTACAATTTGTACAGAAAGCAAATGGCAGTTATAAGAGTCGAGGGACATGAAAGGGAAGCAGTGGTTGGGAAGGGAGTAAGACAGGGTTGTAGCCTGTCCCCGATGTTGTTCAATCTGTATATTGAGCAAGCAGTAAAGGAAACAAAAGAAAAATTCGGAGTAGGTATTAAAATTCATGGAGAAGAAATAAAAACTTTGAGGTTCGCCGATGACATTGTAATTCTGTCAGAGACAGCAAAGGACTTGGAAGAGCAGTTGAATGGAATGGACAGTGTCTTGAAAGGAGGATATAAAATGAACATCAACAAAAGCAAAACAAGGATAATGGAATGTAGTCTAATTAAGTCGGGTGATGCTGAGGGAATTAGATTAGGAAATGAGGCACTTAAAGTAGTAAAGGAGTTTTGCTATTTGGGGAGCAAAATAACTGATGATGGTCGAAGTAGAGAGGATATAAAATGTAGGCTGGCAATGGCAAGGAAAGCGTTTCTGAAGAGGAGAAATTTGTTAACATCCAGTATTGATTTAAGTGTCAGGAAGTCATTTCTGAAAGTATTCGTATGGAGTGTAGCCATGTATGGAAGTGAAACATGGACGATAAATAGTTTGGACAAGAAGAGAATAGAAGCTTTCGAAATGTGGTGCTACAGAAGAATGCTGAAGATTAGATGGGTAGATCACATAACTAATGAGGAAGTATTGAATAGGATTGGGGAGAAGAGAAGTTTGTGGCACAACTTGACCAGAAGAAGGGATCGGTTGGTAGGACATGTTCTGAGGCATCAAGGGATCACCAATTTAGTATTGGAGGGCAGCGTGGAGGGTAAAAATCGTAGGGGGAGACCAAGAGATGAATACACTAAGCAGATTCAGAAGGATGTAGGTTGCAGTAGGTATTGGGAGATGAAAAAGCTTGCACAGGATAGAGTAGCATGGAGAGCTGCATCAAACCAGTCTCAGGACTGAAGACCACAACAACAACAAACAACATCAGATGCTACACTCCATGGTGTGACCCTATAAAGAGTCATTGGCAAGAGTCGTTTATGCCGTTCGGCGGGCCTGAATTCCACGCTACAAGTTCCATAATGAATGAGATTTTTACTCTGCAGTGGAGCGTGCGCTGATATGAAACTTCCTGACAGATTAAAACTGTGTGCCGGACCGAGACTCTAATTCGATTCCATGTTACGCAAGAGGTTCGTGGGTAGATCTCTCTGTCCATGACGATCTCTTCGAGGTACAAGAAACATAACTTGTTCTTCGACATTTGATACATAAACTTTGTTGTTTGTTTATACGAAGAGTAAAAAAAAAAGAATTAACTTTTTAAATGCCGCGAGTTCCACTGAAAAATGTGTTTAATTTTTTAATTCTTGCTCCATTTGTGTAGACACTTCCTGATGACTTCCTGAATTCATCATATACATTATCACTTACAACATGATACACAAACATCTCAGTACGCAAGTGATGGGCTCTCAGAATACTATTACATCCACGCAACGCTACTCCCACCTTAAGAGTACCTCATCACTTACTTGGGGTTAAACATGTGGCACAATAATAGAGTTATCAATAGAGTTATCAACATAAATGATAGTCTTATATGTGTTACCAAAAATAAAGTTACAAACTCAAAAATGAAGTCAATAGTATTGTTTGTGCGAATTGAGCATATTTCTAAAATTCTACATCTACAGCTACATCTACGTGATTACTCTGCTATTCACAATAAAATGCCTGGCAAAGGGTTCAATGAACCATCTTCATGCTGTCTTTCTACCGTTCCACTCTCGAACGGCACGCGGGAAAAACGAGCGCTTAAATTTTTCCGTGCGAGCCCTGATTTCTCTTATTTTATCGTGATGATCATTTCTCCCTATGTAGGTGGGTGCCAACAGAATGTTTTCGCAATCGGAGGAAAAAACTGGTGATTGAAATTTCATGAGAAGATCCCGTCGCAACGAAAAACGCGTTGGTTTTAATGATTGCCACTCCAATTCACGTATCATGTCTGTGACGCTATCTCCCCTATTTCGCGTTAATACAAAACGAGCTGCCTTCTTTGTACTTTTTCGATGTCATCCGTCAGTTCCACCTGATGCGGATCCCACACTGCACAGCAGTACTGCATAATAGGGCGGAGAAGCGTGGTGTAAGCAGTCTCTTTGGTAGACCCGTTGCACCTTCTAAGTGTTCTGCCAATGAATCGCAGACTTTGGTTTGCTCTACCCACAATATTATCTATGTGATCGTTCCAATTTAGGTAATTTGTAATTGTAATCCTTAAGTATTTAGTTGAATTTACAGCCCTCAGATTTGTGTGACTTATCACGTAATCGAAATTTAGCTGATTTCTTTTAGGCTCATCTGAATAACTTCGCACTTTTCTTTATTCAGGGTCAACTGCCACTTTTCGCACCATACAGATATCTTATATAAATCATTTTGCAAGTCGTTTTGATCATCTGATGACTTTACAAGACGGTAAATGACAGCATCTTCTGCAAACATTCTAAGACGGCTACTCAGATTGTCTCCTATATCGTTAATATAGATCAAGAACAACACAGGGCCTATACCACTTCCTTGGGGAACGTCGCATATTACTTCTGTTTTACTCGGTGACTTTCCGTCTATTACTAAGAACTGTAACCTTTCTGGCAGGAAATCACGAATCCAAGCGCACAACTGAGGCGATACTCCGTAGGCACGCAGTTTGGTTAGAAGACGCTTGTGAGGAACGGTGTCGAAAGCCTCCTGGAAATCTAAAAATATGGAATCAATATGACATCCCCTGTCGATAGCACTTATTACTTCATGAGTATAAAGAGCTAGTTGGGTTTCACAAGAACGATATTTTTTGAATCCGTGCTAATTATATGTCAATAAATCGTTTTCTTCGAGGTACTTCATAATGTTCGAATACAGTATATGTTCTAAAACCCTACTGCAAATGGACGTTAGTGATATAGGCCTGTAATTCAGCGGATTTCTCCTACTTCTCTTTTTGGGTATTGGTGTCACTTGAGCAGTTTTCCAGTCTTTAGGTACGTATCTTTCTGTGAGCGAGTGGTTGTATATAATTGCTAAATATGGAGCTATTTTATCAGCATACTCTGAGAGGAACCTGACTGGTATTCAATTTGGACCGGAGGCCTTACCTTTATTAAGTGATTTAAGCTGCTTTGTTACACCGAGGATATCTACTTCTATGTTTCTCATCTTGGCAGTTGTACTTGATTGGAATTCAGGAATATTTATTTCGTCTTCTATGGTGAAGGAGTTTCGGAAAACCGTGTTTAATAATTCTGCTTTAGTGGCACTGTCACCAATGACTTCACCGTTGTTATCGCGCAGTGAAGGTATTGATAGTGTCTTGCCACTGGTGTGCTTTATGTATGACCAGAATCTCTTTGGGTTTTCCGCCAGATTTCGAGACAGAATTTCGTATGGAAATGTTAAAAGCATCTCGCATTGAAGTACGCGCCATGTTTCGGACTTCTGTAAAACTTTGCCAATTTTGGGGATTTTGCGTTCTTTTAAATTTGGCATGCTTTTTTCGTTGCTTCTGCAACAACGATCTGTACCATGTGTACCATGGGGATCAGTACCATCACTTATTAATTTATGCGGTATATATCTCTCAATTGCTGTTGATACTATCTCTTTAAAAACATTCCACAACTTTTCTACACTTACATGATCAGATCTGAAGGAGTAATATAAAACGAAAAAAGTAGCCTATTGTTTTTAGTCTATAGTCACAATGTTTTATTTTTCCTACGGGCTACCGGTTTCGTTACACAGATCCACCCTCAGACCATGCTGTGGTCAAACTCTTGTCAGGTCTTCAGCCAGATCAAACTGTCATCGGCACACAACGTTCCCACGGTCCACCTGGCCGTCGCCGTCAGGTGAGGACAGCTAAGCCGCTCTCGCCGTAACTGATTCTTACCTTGAACGACGGAATCTTTGTATGCAGCGAAAATACAAACGCACATGCGCTAAGGTAATGCGCAAGAGCCCAAACGTTGCTGCTGCCCCATGGCGCATGAAGACTTGCAGCGCCTCTAGTGGTGACTACTGTCGAAAAAACGATACATCGTAAAAGGTTGTTACTCATAGTCGGTCGATCCAGGTGCCGTTGTTTCTTTACATCTCATAAAACAGCACTCCAAGTTTCATTTAGCGGGCATCCATTATCACGTTTAATGACATTATGTATTAGTCTGATTTGGACAGATTCTTTTAAAACACAATCCCAGTAAAGCGAGGCGTCCGCAACCACGTCTCATCGTATAGTACCCTATGTCCCACTGTAAGACAGTGCTCAGCTACCGCAGATTTGTCAAGCTGTAGTAATCGACTATGGCGATCGATGATGTAGAGCACAACTGTCATTGACGGTACGAAGAGTCTGGCCAATGTATATTTTACTGCACTCAATGGTATTTTGTAAACGACAGGCTTCCTCAAACCTAAATCGTCCTCAACAGCCCCAAGAGGTGCTCTAATCTTAGGTGGCGGACGGAATACACATATATTTCATATTTCTTCACAACTTACCTGTCTTGGCAGACACTTTTCCAGCATATGGAAGGAAAGCAACAGAACTAAAAGTGACTTCAGGTGGTTCAGGTAGTGGTCCAAACTCAAATGAACGTCGATTCTGTCTGTCCGTATAACCTTTATGATTAAAGCCTTCCTTAACTGTTGTAGCTCCCGCAGTAAATTCTCAGCATGTGATGTAGCATATGCTCTTCTGACCAAGGTCCGTAGAGCTCCTGTTCGTTGAAATGGTGCATGACAGCTGGTAGCATGTAAATATCTATTAGTACTTATCGATTTCCTATAAACTCTGTGTCCAAGAGTTTCGTCATCCTTTTTACAAACCTGTACATCCAAAAAGGCTAACTTCCCCTCCTTGTCAGTCTTCACCCTGAATTTGATGTTAGGATGAAGACAATTAAAATGGTACAATAACCAGTATGAAGAATCTATTCCATGTGGTCAAACAAGAAACATGTCTTGAACATATCTCAGAAACAACTAGGCTTCAAAAAAATGTTTTCAGGGCCATATCCTCAAAGTCCTCCATAAAAAGATTAGCGACTATGGAGGATAAACGACTCCCGATAGCCACATCTTCAGTCTGTTCAAAATCCCCCACAGTCGTTGATCTTTTTATGGATGTTTTATCAGATATGACGAAAAACGCCATCTGAATCGGCCGCTACGAGTACTGATGTTTAGCGACGTACTGTTTTTCGACAGTATTCGCCATTGGAGGCGCTAGAACTCTTCTTGCGCCAAGGGGAAGCAGGAACTTCTGACCCCTTGCCCATTTCCTTACGGCATGCGCTTTTGTATTTTCGCTGCATACACTACTGGCCATTAAAATTACTACACCACGAAGATGACGTGCTATAGACGCGAAATTTAACCGACAGGAAGAAGATGCTGCAATATGCAAATGATTAGCTTTTCAGAGCATTCAGGCAGGATGGCGCCGATGGCGACACCTACAACTTGCTGACGTGAGGAAAGTTTCCAACCGATTTCTTATACACAAACAGCAGTTGATCAGCGTTGCCTGGTGAAACGTTATTGTGATGCCTCGTGTAAGGAGGAGAAATGCGTAACATCACGCTTCAGACTTTGATAAAGCTCGGATTGTAGCCTATCGCGATTGCGGTTTATCGTATCACGACATTGCTGCTCGCGTTGGTCGAGTACCAATGACTGTTAACAGGATATGGAATCGGTGGGTTCAGGAGGGTAATACGGAACGCCGTGCTGGATCCCAACGGCCTCGTATCACTAGCAGTCGAGATGACAGGCATCTTATCCGCATGGCTGTAACGAATCATGCAGCCACGTGTCGATCCCTGAGTCAACAGACGAGGGCGTTTACAAGACAACAACCATCTGCACGAACAGTTCGACGACGTGTGCAGCAGTATGGACTATCAGCTCGGAGACCGTGGCTGCGGTTACCCTTGACGCTGCATCACAGACAGGAGCACCTGCGAGGTACACTCAACGACGAGTCTGGGAGCACGAATGGCGAAACGTCATTTTTTCGGATGAATCCAGGTTCTGTTTACAGCATCATGATGGTCGCATCCGTGTTTGGCGACATCGCGGTGAACGCACATTGGAAGCGTGTATTCGTCATAGCCATACCGGCGTATCACCCGGCGTGATGGTATGGGATGCCATTGGTTACACGTCTCGGTCACCTCTTGTTCGCATTGACGGCACTTTGATGAACAGTGGACGTTACATTTCAGATATGTTACGACCCGTGGCTCTACCCTTCATTCGATCCCTGCGAAACCCTGTATTTCAGCAGGATAATGCACGACTGCATGTTGCAGGTCCTGTACGGGCCTTTCTGGATACAGAAAATGTTGGACTGCTGCCCTGGCCAGCACATTCTCCAGATCTCTCACCAACTGAAAACGTCTGGTCAATGGCGGCCGAGCAACTGGCTCGTCACAATACGCCAGTCACTACTCTTGATGAACTGTGGTATCGTGTTGAAGCTGCATGGGCAGCTGTACCTGTACATGCCATCCAAGCTCTGTTTGACTCAATGCGCAGGCGTAATTCAGAGTAGGTCATGGACCACAGATGTAAGTTAATTTGTAAATAAGATAGATGTTCTCAATCCTTGTAATATCGCTTTAACATTGCCTTTATAATTATACACTTTGAAACTATGTTTCAGACCAGAGACGTTGATCAGAGAGGTTAGCTCTACTTTGTCAGAGCAGAGTTAGGGAGTGAGTGGTAACGTGCTTACTTTGAAATGAACGGAAGATGGCCTGCCCTGAAGTGGAGGCAGCTTTATTTGGAGCAATTTTTGTAATGTGGTGGTTAAAGAGAGTTATTAAGCAGAAGTGTTATAACATTGTATGAAGGAGAAATGATAACGTTTAAATTTAACTTTGTTTGTTGTGTCTGTAGTTACTTAGTATGCTGATTGTTATAACAGTGCTTATGGTTCAGCCTTTTCTGTAAGGTTTTTTTTGTAGTGAACCTATAGGGTTCTGTCTTTCACTGCAGTGGTAAATGATAAAGAGACATTTTGTGAATTAGTTCGTGTATGAGAAGTGTGGAAAGTTGTATTGTTGCTATGATTTAATGAAGCTCAGTTAAAACGTAAAGTGTCGATTCAGTTACTTGTTTGTCAGTGAGATTAGTACTCCATTTTTCATTTACATTCACGGTTTTATTTGACTGCACACTCGTATTGCACATAGCGCGTGGTGTGCTGAGTAAGATTTTTGTGTAGTAAGGTTGTCCAGAAAGTAAGTTCCGATCGGTCGCGATATAGAAACCAGTAAAGCTTTGCACAGATGTGTTGGGCAGTGTCTGTAGTATGCCAATCGATCGTGTCACGTCGCTCTTTTTAGTTTTGGGTGAACAGTGAGCACGTAAAGATGCCTAGGGAATAACGTCTGCCGCCAAGTATAAGGGTCAGGTTAGAAATTTTGCCTGTGTCATGCAGCCCACATAACACAACTGTCGAGCAGTTCCTTCTTCATGCCGATTCTCGGTCGCACACTGCAGGGGCAATGAAGACGCTCCTGCAGCGCTTCCGATGAGAAGTGTTTGATCATCCACAATACAGTCCGTAATTGGCTCCCCCTGAGTCTCATCTCTGCTCACAAGAACTGCTCGCTATAAAGACAAAATTTTTCCACAGACAACGAGCTGCAGACCAGTGGCCGAAAGCACAGGCGGCTGCTTTCTATGATGAGGATACTGGAAAGCTGATACAACACTACGACAAAACTCGAAGTTGGAGCGGCGACTATATAGAGAAGTAGGTGGAAGGTGTTCCTAACTGGCGAAAATAAAACGTTTCTGGTTTTCGCTGTGGATTCCATTTCGCGACCCATCAGAACTTACTTTCTGGACAACCCTCGTAATGAAATCCCGTCTCGTACAGCACATCACGAGGACTGTGAGTGAAATTTAACTTTGACAGCCAGATCACTATTTTATAAAAGGAAGATTGCAGAGGCAGACGAGCGGTCCGTTGCGCATAGGTAAGCCATAAATTTCATTATTACTGTAGTTCATAAGCAGAGTCAGGCACAGCGATTGTCATAGTTGTAAGTAGGCTGTTTAGGTTTTTTTATTGGTAACGCCACCTCTGTAAAAAATCACTGGCTGTGCTGTGTGGAGTCTGTGTCTAGTTTGCATTGTTGTCTGCCATTGTAGTGTTGGGCAGCGGCAGCTGGATGTGAACAGCGCGTAGCGTTGCGCAGTCGGAGGTGAGCCGCCAGCAGTGGTGGATGTGGGGAGAGAGATGGCGGAGTTTTGTAATTTGTCATGAACTGCTCTATATATTATGACTATTAAGGTAAATACATTGTTTGTTCTCTATTAAAATCTTTCATTTGCTAACTATGCCTTCAGTAGTTTGAATCTTTTATTTAGCTGGCAGTAGTGGCGCTCGCTGTATTGCAGTAGCTTGAGTAGCGAAGATTTTTTGTGAGGTAAGTGATTTGTGAAAGGTATAGTTTAATGTTAGTCAGGGCCATTCTTTTGTAGGGATTTTTGAAAGTCAGATTGCGTTGCGCTAAAAATATTGTATGTCAGTTTAAGCACAGTCATTTGTAATTTTTCAAAGGGGACGTTTTATAATAAGCACAGTCCTGTATAAATTGTTCAAAGGGGACGTTTCATATGCATTTACGAGAATAATGTCAGTGAAGTTCAGAGGTTTAACGTGTGAGAAATACTTTGTCAAAGTGGTACACTGTGATTTCAAACAGATTTAACAGATAAAATCAAATGCCTTTTATTCAGTGAACATTTGTTGTGTAATTACGATAATAGTCCTGGTCGACGTTCCTCAGTTACTCAGCACCGCATGTTTTACCCTCTGATTTCACAGTTATTCGAGTATTAATACATTTTAAAGGATACTTGCACAGCCACAATGTAAAAACATCTAAACAATAAAAATAGAACAAAATATGAAATTTACTAAATCACGTAATAAAACAAAGAATAAAACTATCCCCACTGTAATACCACCTTCATAGGAAACTAGCAAATCTAGATAGCAACGTTTCCATTCAGTGTGACTTCCTTAAGAAGAAAAGGAAAGAACTGTGCAAAAAGGGGGCTGTCTTCCCGCCTCTGGCGGCAGTCTTCTTGTGTTTAAGGCTTAGCGCTGACGTTTCCTTTTAGTCTTGACGCGTCTACTCGGGAAGCGAGAGAGGCAGCTGTGTGCCAGGGGTAAAGGGCCGCCTACACATTTTAACGCTGCTTTCTATAGTATACGTCTGCTGTTACACAAAGAGAGAATGTGCAAATGTTTCTTACGATATCATTTTAACTATGTGCTGTGATTTTTTTATCATAGCACGGTCTGAGGACGGTACTGTGTACCGAAACCGGCAGACAGCCCGCAAAGCACAACATTGCGACTATGGACTAAAGAAAATATTTTTTATGACTGCGTGGGTCGCTTTTGCAAACGGAAGAACGTTGCAAATATTTCCGTGCTATACGTAATTTCATTATCCTAGACTTCGATTTTATCCAGGCTCGAGAGTTTTAACAGCACCGTATACACTGTGTTCCAAACTTTCCACTGAGAGATAACTTATCAAAAGATAACAATTTTGTTGTTGTTGTGGTCTTCAGTCCAGAGACTGGTTTGATGCAGTTCCCCATGCTACTCCATTCTGTGCAAGCTCCTTCATCTCCCAGTACCTACTGCAACCTACATCCTTCTGAATCTGCTTAGTGTATTCATCTCTTGGTCTCCCTCTACGATTTTTACCCTCCACGCTGCCCTCCAATACTAAACTGGTGATCCCCTGATGCCTCAGAATATGTCCTACCAAGCCATCCCTTCTCCTAGTCAAGTTGTGCCACAAATTTCACTTCTCTCCAATTCTGTTCAATACTTCCTCATTAGTTATGTGATCTACCCCTCTAATATTCAGCATTCTTCTCTAGCACCACATTTCAAAAGCGTCTATTCTCTTCTTGTCCGGGTTCGATTCCCGGCGGGGAAGGGATTTTCTCTGCCTCGTGATGACTGGGTGTTTTGTGCTGTCCTTAGGTTAGTTAGGTTTAAGTAGTTCTAAGTTATAGAGGACTGATGACCATAGATGTTAAGTCCCATAGTGCTCAGAGCCATTTTTTGAATCTTGTCCAAACTATTTATCGTCCACGTTTCACTTCCATACATGGCTACACTTCATACAAATACTTTCAGAAACGTCTTCCTGACACAGTTTTGTAAATGCATAAAATTTACAAACATGTATTACACAAAATGTTGGATGTACGAGTATTTATATTCCCTATGAATTTCATTGGCTTTTCAGTTGAACCTACTTGTACCAGTAGCGGTCATTGTCCAATTTTGTTAACCCTTAGCTATAAATAAACAGCATTTTAAGATGTAATTATTAATTATATTTGTTCTCGCAAACATGGTTGTAACTTCTATGCGTAACAGAATACAATTTTTTTGAAAAATGTTCAACAACACAGAACGAAAATTACACCTTTATGTGAGTATAAACCCCAAGGATAAGGCACCGGCAAGTATTTTCTCATTTACGGGCCACTTTCAACTGTCCGATACCCGGCCTGTTTCGTCACAAGGGGAAGGTAGTCGCAGGTGTGCTCGTAGTAAAGCAGAAACTCCAGTCCAGAATTAGTACTGTTTCAGTCCACAGGCATTACCTTCCTCTGCTGCAATCCTCGGCATTCTGAAGCACGTCGACATAGTGGCAAAAACAGGTAGTTTGCAATGTGAGGCGACACTCACTGTTAACGTCATTATATTTGTCAGAGATGAATATTCTCCCGTTTCGTAAGCTGAAACAGCACCAGCCCTGTGTGTTTACGAATAATCTTAGATGTAAGGTTTTATGGAACATCTTAGAAAATAGAGTGAAGAAATGCAAAACTGCGTTTATAGCATTTGCAGATTTAGAGAAATCATTTGAAATGCCGATTGGAATTCACTCTTTGAAATTCCAAAGGCAGGGAAAGTTTATCGGCAGTTTGTGCATTAACCAGATTGCAGTTAGGAGAGACGAAGGACATGAAAGGAAAATAGTAAACGAGAAGCGGAATAAAATTTTCACTCTGCAGCGTAGTGTGCGCTGTTATGAAACTTCCTGACAGATTAAAACTGTGGGCCGGATCGAGACTCGAACTCGGCACCCTTGCCTTTCGCGGGCAAGTGCTCTACCATATTCTTTTTTTCATTTTGTTCGATATAGTTCGTTGTGTTTGGTCTGGGCGGACGTCACAAGACATCTGTTGAAGTTGACCGTTGATCCCTTGACTCAGATTTTTTATTATAGAGAGGACGCAGTCCTCTGACCGAACACGCTGAGCTACCGTGCCGGCACTATCTGAGCTCCCAAAGCCTGACTGACGATCCGCTCTCAAAGCCTTAATTCTGCCAGTACCTCGTCTCCTACCTTCCAAACTTCACAGAAGCTCTCCTGCGAACCTTGCAGAACTAGCACTGCTGGAAGAAAGGATATGGCTTGGTTCAAATGGCTCTGAGCACTATGGGACTTAACATCTATGGTCATCAGTCCCCTAGAACTTAGAACTACTTAAACCTAACTAACCTAAGGACAGCACACAACACACAGTCACCACGAGGCAGAGAAAATCCCTGACCCCGCCGGGAATCGAACCCGGGAACCCGGGCGTGGGAAGCGAGAACGCTACCGCACGACCACGAGCTGCGGACGAAAGAAGGATATTGCAGAGACATGGCTTAGCCACAATCTGGGGGATTCGGGTAGAAAAGTAAGTGACGAAAGCCAAAGCAGAGCAGATACAAAAGTCACTCAGCCGAGAGCAACGAAAGAGATTCTAAGAAAGAGAAATTAGTGAAAATCGAACATAAATTCAAATGTAAGGTAATATTTTCTGTAGATATTTGTCTAGAGCGGAACCATGTACGCAAGCAAAGCGTCGACGACATTTTTTCAGACAAGAAGTGAAGAGAAACTATGTAAATGTGGTGCAGTAGAAGAACGCTAAAGGTGAGATGGTTAGATCGCGAAATCAATGAGGAGGTGCTGAATCTAACTAGCGAGAAAATAAATTTGTGGCAAAACTTGGCTAAAAGAAGGCAACGGTTGACAGGACATATCCCGAGGCAACAAAGAATCATTATTAACAAATCGTCATCAACAAGTTCCAAGTTTGGTAGCAACGGCATTCAGTTGAAAGCGGAACGTCACTGCTCTTGCTGTTATGGCCAGCAACGACAGTGTTTTATGTCTCTTGGCTCCACCCTGAGTCTCTCGTGAGAGGGGACCCGTGCTGAAGCGCTCTAACCAGTCTAAAGCCACTGATGTTGCCGAAGGATCAAGTTTGCTGCCTCTGCTAAGAGGTGCCTTTTTGTGACCATCTTCTACTGCGACGCCTTACGACAGCGTCTAGGCGGTGATGGAGTTGTCAGTTAACTCTGTGAAGTGAAACTTCTCCCCTGGAACAGCTGCCCAGAGCGTCTGCAGTTCCCAGGATCCTGGCGTTAGTATTTACCTCCTGTAACCACTGAGGCACCGACATGTAAAGTGTCCAAATTCCCGAAGCCTTACACATTTAATGTAGATTTCACACTATTAAAAGCACGGGGAATGAGTTTAAGTGCATCACTAATAGTAATTTTAGTTCTGCCGCTCCACCATCGGCAAACGCGTTGTTAGGTGAGGTTACGCCTTACTGTGCTTACTGACGAGCTGTGTAGAGGCCGAGGCGAGACGAGGTAGCGCGACCGCTGAAAGCAGTGCGCCACACTGAGGTGAGGTGGGCAGGACACGACCGCGCAGTGCCTGTGGTGTCGCATCGACTCCGGCTGTGCTGTGACGGGCCGCTGCTCGCCGCTGGCTGCGGCTGGAGCCACAGAGCGTAGAAGCTGGCTGTGCTCTGTGAGCACGCGCAGCGCCATCCGCTGCTGTACGGCGCTGCTGCTGCTGCCAAAAGTCATGTGTCGTTCGTTGCCCTGGCGGTTCTCTAGGGGACTGCAACCGCCGCGCCGCTCCGCCTCGTTGTCGCTCAGCCTTTTCCGCGCCCCGGTGGCGCCGTGAAGACACGCTTCCTCGGCTGCGTCTTCCGTCGTACGGCACCGACCCCTGCTTCTTTCTTCTGCTCTTCACGCTCCGTCTGTTCTCACTGGAGTGCAACTGCTGCTTCTCATACAAGTCTCAAAGCTGTAAGTCCAGTCATGACGTCGCGATGATTACAGACGAATTACACTACTGGCGATTAAAATTGCTACACCAAGAACAAATGCAAATGATAAACGGGTATTCATTGGACAAATATATTATACTAGAACTGACATGTGATTACATTTTCACGCAATTTGGGTCCATACATCCTGAGAAATCAGTACCCAGAACAACCACCTCTGGCCGTAATAACGGCCTTGATACGCCTGGGCATTGAGTCAAACAGAGCTTGGATGGCGTGTACAGGTACACCTGCCCATGCAGCTTCAACACGATACCACAGTTCAGCAAGAGTAGTGACTGGTGTATTGTGACGAGCCAGTTGCTCGGCCACTATTGACCAGCCGTTTTCAATTGGTGAGAGATCTGGAGAATGTGCTGGCCAGGGCAGCAGTCCAACATTTTATGTATCCAGAAAGGCCCGTATAGGATCTGCAACATGCGGTCGTGCATTATGCTGCTGAAATGTAGGGTTTCGCAGGGATCGAATGAAGGGTAGAGCCAAGGGTCGTAACACATCTGAAATGTAACGTCCACTGTTCAAAGTGCCGTCAATGCGAACAAGAGGTGACCGAGACGTGTAACCAATGGCACCCCATACCATCACGCCGGGTAATACGCCGGTATGGCGATGACGAATACACGCTTCCAATGTGCGTTCACCGCGATGTCGCCAAACACGGATCCGACCATCATGATGCTGTAAACACATCCTGGATTCATCCGAAAAAATGACGTTTCGCCATCCGTGCACCCAGGTTCGTCGTCGAGTACACCATCGCAGGCGCTCCTGTCTGTGATGCAGCGTCAAGGGTAACCGCAGCCGTGGTCTCCGAGCTGATAGTCCATGCTGCTGCAAACGTCGTCAAACTGTTCGTGCAGATGGTTGTTGTCTTGCAAACGTCCCCATCTGATGACTCAGGGATCGAGACGTGGCTCCACGATTCGTTACAGTCATGCGGATAAGATGCCTGTCATCTCGACTGCTAGTGATACGAGGCCGTTGGGATCCAGCACGGCGTTCCGTATTACCCTCCTGAACCCACCGATTCCATATTCTGCTAACAGCCATTGGATCTCGGCCACCAACTCTGGTTTCCCTTCAAAACGAATAAATCTTTCGCCTTTTCCACATCTCGACCAACGCGAGGAGCAACGTCGCGATACGAAAAACCACAACCGCGATAGGCTACAATCAGACCTTTATCAAACTCGGAAATGTGATGGTACGTATTTCTCCTCCTTACACGAGGCATCACAACAACGTTTCACCAGGCAACGCCGGTCAACTGCTGTTTGTGTATAGGAAATCGGTTGGAAACTTTCCTCATGTCAGCACGTTGTAGGTGTCGCCACCGGCGGCAGCCTTGTGTGAATGCTCTGAAAAGCCGGCCGGAGTGGCCGTGCGGTTCTAGGTGCTACAGTCTGGAACCGAGCGACCGCTACGGTCGCAGGTTCGAATCCTACCTCGGGCATGGATGTGTGTGATGTCCTTAGGTTAGTTAGGTTTAATTAGTTATAAGTTCTAGGCGACTGATGACCACAGAAGTTAAGTCTCATAGTGAGGAGAGCCATTTTGCTCTGAAAAGCTGATCATTTGCATATCACAGCATCTTCTTCCTGTCGGCTAAAGTTCGCGTCTGTAGCATGTCATCTTCGTGGTGAAGCAATTTTAATGGCCAGTAGTGTAGCTATCTATTTCGAAAATCATTAACGAAATTCAACACCTGGCACAAGAAATTGTTTACCCATGTTGCGACCCTATACAGGACAGACAGAAGACAGGGAGCAAAGGAAAAGGGCGCAAGTGGTTGCACAACAGAAGTCAGCGTCTGAGTCTGTGACGTGAGAGCTAACAGGAAGTGCAGTCACTAGCATCACTGAAAAGTACAAATCCTGAGAGCAGCGATCGGAGTGAGGAAAACAAGCGACGAGCGACACGGACTTGACGACCCAACTGCCTGACTGAGAACTGTGTCTGAATACAAAAACACGGGTTTATAAATGATTGTGGTGGTGCGCTGTTTTACTCTTCCCAGAGTTGGCCCACCAATCCTGCACAACTTGACAGGCTTCAGCCATTCTGGCGAGTGGCTCTACACCTTCAGAGCGCATGTGACCAACCGCATTCAGGTTCCTCGGCTTCCAGGATGTTTCTGCCCTTTACATTAACAAACTTCAAGTTTGGTAGCAACAGCGTTGAGCCTGAAGCTAAACGTCGCTGCCCTTCCTCTTACGGCCGGCAAAAAAAAAAAAAAAAAAAAAAAAAAAAAAAAAAAAAAAAAAAAAAAAAAAAAAAAAAAAAAAAAAACACACACACACACACACATCACACAGCCATGCCCGAGGCAGGATTCGAACCTGCGACCGTAGCAGGCGCGCGGTTGCGGACTGAAGCGCCTAGAACCTCTCGGTCAACCACAATGTTTAACGTCACTTGGCCCAGCCCTGAGGCCTCTCGAATGTGGCGACCGCTGTTGGAGCATTCTAACCTGTGTAAACACACCGATGTTGCCGTTCTCAGTGGCAACTATCGAGCTTGCTGCCGCTGCTAAGAAGCGCCTTTTTGTGACTGTCTTCTACTGTGACCCCTTGTAACAGCGTCTAGGCGATAGGCGGAGTTACTGTTTCATTCTCCAAAGTGAAACTTCTCTCCTGAGACAGCTGCCCATAGCGTCTGCAATTCGCAGAACTCCGTCGTTACTGTTTATCTCTGGCAATCGAAATGGTAACACATTTGCCTGCTTTCTGCATTGGGTCTCTGATTTCCTATCTAGGACTGGCCACATTGGCCTCCAGCAGACTTAAGCTTAACATTATACAGGTGAATAAGTGGCGAATATATGACAAATATGGTAACGGAGTGATGTTTCAGGGGTAAAACTGTAGAGCAGGTTCAGAGAACGTATGTTGCCATAGTTATGTAGAGATCATGAGAAGTGAACAGTATAGACCAGTATGGAGAGTCGTATCTAACTAGTACCTGGACTGAAGACCACAGCAACAACAAATGATTATCTAGGATCATAATCTCTTAAGGAATACTACACCTGTATGTTTTATGCAGGTAATAAAGCAACATTTATGTTATCACTCCCTTACGCTTCGTACTGAGAGGCGCTTCAGTCCGGAACCGCGCTGCTACTATGGTCGCATATTCGAATTCTGCGTCGGGCATGGATGTGTGTGATGTCCTTATTTTACTTAGGTTTAAGTAATTCTAAGTCTAGGGGACTGATGATGACCTCAGATGTTAAGTCCCATAGTGCTCCGTGCCATTTGAACCTTCCCTGTGCTTGCCCGACATCATGCTCTGTCTCTAACGACTTCTGCAGCGACGGAGCGTTAAACCTCGATCCTTCCTCCTTACTACGCGTCATTACTTCCTACCGGGGTGGGCAGCCGGCAAACTTAAACGCCGACGAACAGCGACCGGCAAATTAACATCCCATTTACGTGTACATCTAGTACGAAAGGAGATCCGAAAGTGGATACTCACAGTAAAAATGGTTACTCGAATGTAATTTGTGAGGAGTAACATCAAGACTTGTAACAAAAGTTATAATGATATGGACGAGCGAAAGGAATGCCCCAGATGCTGCCCGTGTTAGAGAGTAAGATGAGAATTACCGTCCAGCTGTCGAAGTGTAAGTTTTCCGTAGTTCGACTAATTCAATTCAGCAGAATGCTGTGACGTTTTCTGATAGAAGGGAATTCTTCCAAATACGCTAGTCGAACAGAGAAAGCGACGTGTCCCTAATCACCTCGACATCGACGTGATGTTACATTTTAAATTATAACCTTTTTTATGTGAGATACCGTTGACTGATATCTCAGTTAAGACATGGAAGTCGTTGCTCATCATACGTAGCTGAACTCACTGCTGTGTTCCTGTAGCTAAAAAAGCCAAAATAGCAGTGCATTTGCATATTGGGCATTGACCCGCTTTAGGTAGTGTACCCTTGGCCTATTTGAATTGATTTTATTTGCCAGTTATTGGGGACTGTGTGTGTGTGTGTGTGTGTGTGTGTGTGTGTGTGTGTGTGTGTGTGTGTGAAGGTCACAGTGCCAAAGAGCGCTTCCGCCTTCCAGTGCACTGCTAGCTTCCACGGGCTGCTTACACCACATTGGCCTGTTAGCAAGATGGCGGAAGTAGGCACATCACACGGGATTCTAAGTATGTTCCTATTGGGTTTGTACAGTTTGTGCCTACCGAATCTTATAGTATATCCTTCCGGCTTCGCTCTTTCAGCAGTCTTGCTTTGTACATTTTGAGAAGCATCTTTTCGAAGTACTGAATTTGATTACGACAACCCACCAATATGGTTTGACTCTTATCGTGGACAGCTTCCCGAAAGCTTGGGACTCCGTAATTGTCCATCTGCAGGGACCTTTATAAACATTAAGATATGTCTATCCTGGCGTGAAACTTAGTTGCAAATAAAGCACCTTCATACAGCCAGGCGGCTTTCGGAAACACATCATCCTTGATTTTTTAATTGTTACAATTTTTATGATAATTTGAATGGTTATTGAGTGTTAAATGTTGTTATTGCTGTTCATAATATCGGAGGTTCCACGCGAATTTCGGTTCCCTGGGGAGGATCTTCAATATGACAGAGACCATGTTTCTAGATGTGATTCACCGCACAATACGATCACACGTCTCCGACAAACGGATACCCCGTCGTTTCTGCAGACCCATATGAGGAGTGAGACCAATGAGAGAAAGATCGCCACATATTTGAATGTGGGGCACCAGGAACACATTTCTACCAGCACTGAACAGAGGCAAACAACGCATCGGGAAGGGTACTTCTTATCAGTAACTGCCATTATCTTCTTTTTCTGGGTTCGATTCCCGGCGGGGTCAGGGATTTTCTCTGCCTCGTGATGACTGGGTGTTGTGTGCTGTCCTTAGGTTAGGTAGGTTAAATAATTCTAAGTTCTAGGGGACTGATGACCATAGATGTTAAGTCCCATAGTGCTCAGAGCCATTTGAACCAATCTTCTTTTTCCAGGTGCGAATGGAGAAACTGAAAAATGGATATCATGGTTCCACCAGCAAGAATCAGACGTCCAATTCTGGGTTCTGGCGCATATGGTGAGCTAGCTTTCTGCTGGAAGACGGCATATCCCTGCGCAACTGTCGCTGTAAATAACACGAAGCATTCCCATCTCCGCGCTTTGTCCACTTTCGGTGGCTACTGATGGTTGCAGCTGAGAATAGAACAAGCCCAGAAGTGTCCGTCACGCTCGTTGCTAACCGCTAAGCTACCACCACCTACTGTTAGTCAGAACTTTCTAAGCAACGGCAGTTTGTTAACTAAAAAAGCAAGATACAGAAGGAAACCGAGCGTCGTAGTTTAGTGGTTAGCACACTGGACTCGCATTCGGCAGGACGACTGTTCAATCAAACACCCACCGCGCCATCCTGATTTCCTTAAACTGCAAAGGCAAATGTCGGGAAGGGTCTTTCGAAAGGGCACAGCCGATTTCCTTTCCCATCCATCCTTAATCCGTCCTTGTGCTCCGTCTCTCAAGACCTCGATGTCGACGGGATGTTAAACACCAATCTTCCTTCCTTCCCTTTTTTTAACACTGCTCTCATACCAGCCAAAACTGAAGCTACAACAAGAACCGCAGTACTGGAACGCGTCGAGTTCGATTTCATGTACAGAACAGATGAGTTCAAATGGTTCAAATGGCTCTAAACACTATGGGACTTAACATCTAAGGTCATCAGTTCCCTAGACTTAGAACTACTTAAACCTACCTAACCTAAGGACATCACACACGTCCATGCCCGAGGCAGGATTCGAACCTGCGACCGTAACAACAGCGCGGTTCTGGACTGAAGCACCTAGAGCCGCTCGGCCACAGCGGCCGACCAACAGATAAGTCACCTAGTGCTGCAGAGTGAACTTTGCTGGACATTCACTTCAGATATGATTTTTGTTTTCATGTTTCCATGTTACAGAACACGTCTGACAGCACCACATGAATGCCTATGAAAGCCTGACACTTTTTATATCAAACACTTGCAAGTGTAAATCATTGAATGAATCCAAATCACGTTTTTTACATCTACACGAATAGTCCGCAAGCAACTATACGACGTACGGTTGGGGATACTTCTGGTACGACTAATTGGTCTCCCCATCCACGTTCCATTCGCGAATGGCTCACGAGAGTAACGACTGGCGGCAAGCCTGTGTGTGAGCCCCAATTCCTCATTTGTTCCCGTTGTGGTCATCTAGCGAGACCTACGAAAGAGGAGGGAATAACTTGCTGGAGTCTCCTTGGAATCAACACTCTACAAATTTCATCAGTAAACCTCTCTGCAATGTACAACGTTTCTCTCGTACCGTCTGCCATTAGAATTTCTCAAGCATCTACATTAACGCTCTCTCACAGGTCAAACGACCCCCTGAGTAAACATTCCACTCCACGCTGATTCTTCGCTATGGGTTCCAAACTGATGAGCAGCTGCCGAGAATCGGTCGAGCAAATGCTCTGTAAGCAGTTTCTGTCGTAGAAGAATTACATTCATTTAAGACGCAGCCTTTTTCCTCTTGCTGTTGCCAGTCTGCATTTTATATCCTCTCTACTTCGATAGTCGTCAGTTATTTTGCTGCCCAAATGATAAAATCATCTACTACTCTTGATATGTTTCCCCTAATGTAATTCCTTCAGCTTTGCGTGACAACTGCGTGAAACTGTGAGAATTGAATCAGTGATAGATATGGAGAACATTAACTTTTTTTGCTTCAGTTTGAACTTAAAAACTTTAGTAAGGTTAGGGTTATTCGGACAAGGGATATTTCCTGAACTTAGACAGAGTTTAGCTCTAGTCGAAAGTAGAATGTTGTATCAAGTAACGTCGTGCGCCTGGACTTGTGAAATTCGACTGTCTGATGGACTTGCGAAATATGACTGTGTGATCTACAGCTGGAGTTAGTAGCCGCAGACTCAACATTAGCTGAACTTTAAATCTGCCAGTGTCGCTTACAGTGGTTTACCAACAACCTGCGACGTCCCTGCCTGCATTTGAATTATGTGTTTCTGAAACATCACTTCTCCACTCAGTCACATTTTCCAGGAAATGAAAAATAGATTCTGTAAGGGATAATCTACTGAGGACAGCTAAGAGTTTGTTTTTTGGTTAATCTATTAGTGACTGCAAATATTTTGACTTCTTGTTCGATAACATGAGACCATTAGAAAAGCCTACAGAATTTTTTTAAAAGTAATGGAGAGGTGCTATTTCTGCAATAATAAAGTCTCATAACTTAAAAAAAAACAGTAAATCGGTTTTAATAGTCTTTAATGAATTTGAGAACTTTACATTTTAGTATCCGGTTTCAGGGGTTGGTAGTAACAAAAGAAATATTGTCTATGTTAATGTTTATGTTTTTCGACACAGAACATTATGTTTGAAATAAAAAGACAATAATTTTATGACTTTCCTGTTACATCATAAAGTTCCACTAATGTTAGAAATTCAGTAACGAATGTGAGCATATCTATGTATGGAGCTTTTCTAACATTCTGCGTGGTGTCTGTTTGTTCTAAGTCGTGTCTCCCTACCAACGACGCTGTAAGCGTGTTTTTTAGGGAATTAACTAGTTTGAAATTGGGACCTGTTGCTGGTAAGGAGACGCCAGACCACACATGACATGTAGAGTTCAGAAGAGTTCAGTGAGACTAGCGATGATATAACCAAATACTTAATGATTTCAGCGTCAACTCCACTGCACTCCCTGTAAAAGAATCTTAATACAAACTAAATTTAAGGGAAGGGGCTCAAGGCTTTCCTATTTTTAGTTAGCTGGTAAAATAACGTCGAAAAAGCAGTTAAGTTTACCATTGAGAATTTTATTCTACTCACAAAACATTGTTTATAAATTGCACTATTGATAAAAGGATATATTTTAATACAGGATGATAAAAACCAACTGCGTTCAACAAAAATGTGAACGAATATTTTCTGAGTGGTTTTCCAAGTTCTACAATGGACTGAAGGATGACCTAAGCCATGTTGTTGTTGTTGTTGTTGTTGTGGTCTTCAGTCCTGAGACTGGTTTGATGCAGCTCTCCATGCTACTCTATCCTGTGCAAGCTTCTTCATCTCCCAGTACCTACTGCAACCTACATCCCTCTGAATCTGCTTAGTGTATTCATCTCTTGGTCTCTCCCTACGATTTTTACCCTCCACGCTGCCCTCCAATACTAAATTAGTGATCCCTTGATGCCCCAGAACATGTCCTACCAACCGATCCCTTCTTCTGGTCAAGTTGTGACACAAACTCCTCTTCTCCCCAATCCTATTCAGTACCTCCTCATTAGTTATGTGATCTACCCATCTAATCTTCAGCATTCTTCTGTAGCACCACATTTCGAAAGCTTCTATTCTCTTCTTGTCTAAACTATTTACCGTCCATGTTTCACTTCCATACATGGCTACACTCCATACAAATACTTTCAGAAATGACTTCCTGACACTGAAATCTACACTCGATGTTAACAAATTTCTCATCTTCAGAAACGCTTTCCTTGCCATTGCCAGTCTACATTTTATATCCTCTCTACTTCGACCATCATCAGTTATTTTGCTCCCCAAATAGCAAAACTCCTTTACTACTTTAAGTGTCTCATTTCCTAGTCTAAGACCGAGCGAGGTGGCGCAGTGGTTAGCACACTGGACTCGCATTCGGGAGGACGACGGTTCAATCCCGTCTCCAGCCATCCTGATTTCGGTTTTCCGTGATTTCCCTAAATCGTTTCAGGCAAATGCCGGGATGGTTCCTTTGAAAGGGCACGGCCGATTTCCTTCCCCATCCTTCCCTAACCCGAGCCTGCGCTCCGTCTTTAATGACCTCGTTGTCGACGGGACGTTAAAACAACACTAACCTAACCTAACCTAATCTAATACCCTCAACATCACCCGACTTAATTCGACTACATTCCATTATCCTCGTTTTGCTTTTGTTGATGTTCATCTTATATCCTCCCTTCAAGACACCATCCATTCCGTTCAACTGCTCTTCCAAGTCCTTTGCTGTCTCTGACAGAATTACAATGTCATCGGCGAACCTCAAAGTTTTTATGTCTTCTCCATGGATTTTAATACCTACTTCGAATTTTTCTTTTGTTTCCTTTACTGCTTGCTCAATATACAGATTGAATAACATCGGGGAGAGGCTAAAACCCTGTCTTACTCCCTTCCCAACCACTGCTTCCCTTTCATGTCCCTCGACTCTTATAACTGCCATCTGGTTTCTGTACAAATTGTAAATAGCCTTTTCTCCCTGTATTTTACCCTTGCCACCTTTAGAATTTGAAAGAGAGTATTCCAGTCAACATCGTCAAAAGCTTTCTCTAAGTCTACAAATGCTAGAAACGTAGGTTTGCCTTTCCTTAATCTTTCTTCTAAGATAAGTCGTAGGGTCAGTATTGCCTCACGTGTTCCAGTATTTCTACGGAATCCAAACTGATCTTCCCCGAGGTCGGCTTCTACTTGTTTTTCCATTCGTCTGTAAGAATTCGTGTTAGTATTTTGCAGCTGTGGCTTATTAAACTGATTGTTCGGTAATTCTCACATCTGTCAACACCTGCCTTCTTTGGGATTGGAATTATTATATTCTTCTTGAAGTCTGAGGGTATTTCGCCTGTTTCATACATCTTGCTCACCAGATGGTAGAGTTTTGACAGGAATGGCTCTCCCAAGGCCGTCAGTAGTTCCAATGGAATGTTGTCTACTCCGGGGGCCTTGTTTCGACTCAGGTCTTTCAGTGCTCTGTCAAACTCTTCACGCAGTATCGTATCTCCCATTTCATCTTCATCTACATCCTCTTCCATTTCCATAATATTGTCCTCAAGTACATCGCCCTTGTATAGGCCCTCTATATACTTCTTCCACCTTTCTGCTTTCCCTTCTTTCCTTAGAACTGGGTTTCCATCTGAGCTCTTGATGTTCATCCAAGTGGTTCTCTTATCTCCAAAGGTCTCTTTCATTTTCCTGTAAGCAGTATCTATCTTACCCCTAGTGAGATAAGCCTCTACATCCTTACATTTGTCCTCTAGCCATCCCTGCTTAGCCATTTTGCACCTCCTGTCGATCTCATTTTTGAGACGTTTGTATTCCTTTTTGCCTGCTTCATTTACTGCATTTTTATATTTTCTCCTTTCATCAATTAAATTCAATATTTCTTCTGTTTCCTAAGGATTTCTACTAGCCCTCGTCTTTATACCTACTTGATCCTCTGCTGCCTTCACTACTTCATCCCTCAAAGCTACCCATTCTTCTTCTACTGTATTTCTTTCCTCCATTCCTATCAATTGTTCCCTTATGCTCTCCCTGAAACTCTGTACAACCTCTGGTTCTTTCAGTTTATCCAGGCTCCATCTTCTTAAATTCCCACCTTTTTGCAGTTTCTTCAGTTTTAATCTACAGTTCATAACCAATAGATTGTGGTCAGAGTCCACATCTGCCCCTGGAAATGTCTTACAATTTAAAACCTGGTTCCTAAATCTCTGTCTTACCATTATATAATCTATCCGATACCTTTTAGTATCTCCAGGGTTGTTCCATGTATACAACCTTCTATCATGATTCTTAAACCAAGTGTTAGCTATGATTAAGTTGTGCTCTGTGCAAAATTCTACCAGGCGGCTTCCTCTTTCATTTCTTAGCCCCAATCCATATTCACCTACTGCGTTTCCTTCTCTCCCTTTTCCTACACTCGAATTCCAGTCACCCATGACTATTAAATTTTCGTCTCCCTTCACTATCTGAATAATTTCTTTTATTTCATCATACATTTCTTCAATTTCTTCGTCATCTGCAGAGCTAGTTGGCATATAAACTTGTACTACTGTAGTAGGTGTGGGCTTCGTATCTATCTTGGCCACAATAATGCGTTCACTAAGCTGTTTGTAGTAGCTTTCCCGCGTTCCTATTTTCCTATTCATTATAAAACCTACTCCTGCATTACCCCTATTTGACTTTGTGTTTATAACCCTGTAGTCACCTGACCAGAAGTCTTGTTCCTCCTGCCACCGAACTTCACTAATTCCCACTATGTCTAACTTTAATCTATCCATTTCCCTTTTCAAATTTTCTAACCTACCTGCCCGATTAAGGGACCTGACATTCCATGCTCCGATCCGTAGAACGCCAGTTTTCTTTCTCCTGATAACGACATACTCTTGAGTAGTCCCCGCCCGGAGATCTGAATGGGGGACTATTTTACCTCCGGAAAATTTTACCCAAGAGGACGCCATCATCATTTAATCATACAGTAAAGCTGCATGCCCTCGGGAAAAATTACGGCCGTAGTTTCCCCTTGCTTTCAGCCGTTTGCAGTACCAGCACAGCAAGGCCGTTTTGGTTATTGTTGCTCGCATCTAGTGGTCGTGCGGTAGCGTTCTCGCTTCCCACGCCTGGGTTCCCGGGTTCGATTCCCGGCGGGGTCAGGGATTTTCTCTGCCTCGTGATGGCTGGGTGTTGTGTGCTGTCCTTAGGTTAGTTAGGTTTAAGTAGTTCTAAGTTCTAGGGGACTGATGACCATAGCAGTTAAGTCCCATAGTGCTCAGAGCCATACTTGGTTATTGTTACAAGGCCAGATCAGTCAATCATCCAGACTGTTGCCCTTGCAACTACTGAAAAGGCTGCTGCCCCTCTTCAGGAACCACACGTTTGTCTGGCCTCTCAACAGATGCCCCTCTCTTGTGGTTGTACCTACGGTACAGCTATCTGTATCGCTGGGGCACGCAAGCCTCCCCACCAACGGCAAGGTCCATGGTTCATGCCATATCACATCTATAATCTAGGTTTAAATTAAGTTTCACAAAAGAGAAAACTATCAAAATTGTCTACAGTGACCCTCAATTATCTTTAATTACTTATCTAACTTGTCGTAAATTACAGTGGCTGATGTGGCTTCTCAATAATTATATAACAGAAAAATCATCGCGTTTCAGATTTTAACTTACGTAGCAAATGTGAATAACATGAGCTTCAATTGACGATCGACACTAGTGTTACGTAAAAAGGGGATGTAACAGATGAGACTTCTGTAGTTCTGAGTGAAGCCTTATGCGCTCAAAAATGCGGTATCGCGTGCGTTCAAAACCTTGTCGGTGTTCGTCAGGGGGCGGCGGACGGCACAGCTCCACGCACCTCGCCGTCTCGGAAGCAACTCTCCACTAACTTCTCCTTACCACAATTTACCAAAGTCGGTTTAAAAAAAACTATCTGGCTGTGTTTTCATCTGACCAATCAGAGTCTCAATGTTAACCTTAAGCTCCCCCTGCAAAAATTCTGTCTATCCAATGAGAAACGTTATACTTCTCGTGGTGGGGCAATGTTTTTAAAGTTTGCAACGTAACAGAAACGCAAAAAAGTCTCACGCTAAAACTTGCAGCTGGTGTGGCCCTTTTAGTGTTATAGTAAGATCTATACTGTTCTTCTGGAGGGCTCTATCTTTCAACATAGGCTCGGGGGTGGTCCTGGCGCTTACTTTTCATGGTGGGGCAATGTTTTCAACGTTTGCAATGTAACAGAGACGCGAAAAAGTCTCACGCTAAAACTTGCAGCTGGTGTGGCCCTTTCAGTGTTATCGCAAGATCTATACTGTTCTTATGGAGGGCTCTATCTTTTAGCATAGGCTTGGGGGTGGTCCTGGTGGTTGGCTGCAGACGTGGGTGTCTGTCCCTTATCATAGGGCCTTCTAGGTTAACACGGTTCTGCTTTCGGCTTCTGTTCTCGTTTCTTCCCTCGGAACAACGTCTGTTTCACGGTGGGAAGGTATGACACGCATTTAGGCATTCTTGTGTTAGTCTGTGGTATTCCATTTGCTCACTCGTTGATCGTATTACTTTGGTTAATTTAATGTCAGGATTTATTCGGAGCTATGTGACATACTGCCGGATTTGCTTATCATGTCAGGGTTTTCATGGAAGGTGTTGGATTTTCCTGACACCTTACATATCATCACCCTTCGAACTTAATTTTTGCACTGAATTTAGGCAATGATTGAATCGTTGTCTAAGTCAGTCAAAAATTATTCCTTTATCTAAATTTTGTTGCCTAAGGTTCAGCTTCGTTATCCTGGTTCTATGCTAGTTTGTATTACTAATTTATATTTTTATATTCTTCCACATTATTCTAAAAAATATGTTCATATTGACAAGAGAAGAATATTTTTATGCTATTATAATAATTATTTTTTAATTATTTTCTTTCTTTATTTAAGTGTGAAGTTTGTTTTTTAAGAAATTTGTTATGGAAAGTGAGGAGTCTTTCACATCGATTTTCTTAGAAATACTGTATTTTTTTTAAATATAGTAATTAAGTAAAATCTATTCCTAACACATTTTCTAAATATCATATACAAGTAAAATGTTTTTGTTCCTAGACATTCATTTCAACATTGTTACACTAACAGATAAGAATTATTTCCAAGAATTGCTTTGACAAAGAAATATACATACACAAATATTGAGATATTATCCTAACAAATGGTACAAATATTTAAAAAAAGGGAAAACACCCAACAAGATAATTTTTTATTCTTTGTTTTTATAAGGAGAAAATAAGTAAAATATAGTTATTCTTTTATTTTTATGAGGAGAAAATAAGTGGCATATAGTTTTAGTGTTTATTATGCCTTACTTTTGTTCTTTATATACTGTGCATTTCAGAACTAATGACTTATTTTTATCGATAGTCTACTTTTAACTTAAGTCCATAGTCAATGACTGTTATTTTGTAGTTTATTAGCTGTCTGGTGTGCTTAACTTATTTACTTTTTCACACGTTTCTTTTGCACAATTCCTACATCACATAATTTGATTTCACACATTCATACAATCCTATGAATGTTTAAGCATGAGGTTGGCGAATGTTTTTTGCACGAAGGTAATGGACTTGAGTGAGATGGATGTGGGCAAGTATTTGATGTACAGCATCTTTCGTCGTTCCTTGTTGGCTTTGCAAGTATGTGTTGCTGTTGTGGAGGTCCGATAATGGAATGGAGCTGTGAGTGCAGAATCTCGTGGTTTACTGGCTTTGTATGCGTGAAAGTCATCGTTATGTGTCGCTGAAAGTGGTCGTTTTTCGTTGTAATACTTCGCAGACGACTAGTTTACAATAGGATAGGGATTTGGGAAGGTATGTCGTCTATTCTTCACCCATCTTCTTTCTTGGTCTCAATCTTGTACATCTTCAAGTTCTGTTCTTCCTGCTTTTTCTCTGCTTCTTACTTGCTTCTTGGTTCTTCTCTGGGCAGGATATGGAAATATTTATTGATAATTAGTCGCTTTGAAGTTTTCCTCTTGGTAACAGTTTGATAAATTGTTTGGGCGTGTCATTTTTACTTTGTAGAAGTTTTCTTCAGTTTCGTGCGTCAGCGTGCTGTTTAATAGCAGTAGTGTGACTTTTACACATTTTTTTTTTTTTTGCCAGTGGTGGCTTGCCAAAGCGGTCTTCTCGTCGGTCCATTTTTTGCTCGCTTCGCTGAGTGGGGGCGTCCCGGGTTTTACGAGCGGTGAAAGTCCGGTGTTTGCTTGTCTGTCCCTGCACTGGTCGCTGTCCTTTCCCTTCTCTCGACGCTTCTGCCTTGTAGGAATCGTGTCTTGCTAATTACATCCTTTTCTTTCTAGATACTTTTCACATTGCAACTTGTGGGTCAGTGCATCTGGTCCTTGATGGAGTTTTTACAATGGTTCTTACAAAAAGTTTTACTTATATTCATCTAACATATGTCTAGTACCTACATTGTTTTACGCCTTTTTAAAAAGCTTTACAAATTTCGGCGCCCTTTTCATGTTACAATTCTAAGATATTTTGAGTCTTAACTTCTACAAGAATCCTCAAATTCGTTTTTTATTTTTTGTGTAGTGTCATGGTGTATAGCATTTTAGTATTTTATGCTGTTAGACTACCTACATTTTATCCCTTCACCTTAATCTATGGTACTATTGGTGTTATTTTTGTTTTTGTTTTTATTGAAACTACTTTCTTTTTTCCCACCTTCCTCTCTGTTCATTCTTCTTTCTCCTGACGATCTTATCTGCAACATAATCTTGAAATATTGTGCTAATTATTTACCAGTAATAAAATTAATCTTCAAACTTATTGATATGGCTCACATGGTGAACTCCTAAGGTTTTTCCTGTTTTTGGGTTCATTAGTTCCACAGCATTATCATGAGCAATTCGGCTAATTATGACAGGTCCTTTGTATGTAGCGTAAAACTTATGTATTTTGTGTTTCTGTTTGTTGGAGAGATGGTGTGTTTTTGCAAATACTTTCTGGCCTACTGAGAATGTTCTTTTAATTGCTGTTCTATCTCCTCTTTCTTTTCTTTTAATGGCTGCCTTTCTGATGTTGGAGAGTGCTGTTGCTATGACTTGTTTGTGCTGTCTATGTGGTACAATAGGAAATCTAACATTTTCTCTGGTTATGTTTGGGGGTTCAATATTTTTAAGTACAGTATCCCATACCCATGGCGTGTTTTTTCCAGTCAATGCACATAGGCGTGGTGTTGCGAGGGAGTCGATCCAAATAAATTTTTTATAGAATCCAGTGAAACCTTGAAAAACTCTGAGAGTTTTCTTATTATATGGAGTACAGAATTCTTTGATTGCTGTTAGTTTTTCTGGGTCGGACATTACCCCTTTCTCTGAAATTATGTGTACTAGAAATTTGACCTCTCGCCTTCCAAATTTTGATTTTGTTATATTTACTGTGACCCCATGCGCTTTCATGATCTGTAAAAACTGATTTAATGTGTCGTTGTGATGTTCCCAAGACGGTTCTGCTATAATCACATCATCAACATAACAAGTAATTTTTTGTAAAATTTCAGGACTGAGTATAGTATTAAATCCCCTAATAAACGCTGCTGATGACATGTTTAAACCAAATGGCAATCGTTTAAACTGGTAACATCTACCGAATACGATAAATGCTGTAAATTTTCTACATTCTGGGGCCAATTCTATTTGCCAGAAACTACTCCGTAAATCAATTGATGAAAATATCTCAGCACCATGGAAGTTTTTTTGTCAATTCCTCTAATTTTTCTGGGTGATCTGTCTCAGTGATTAAGATTGTGTTGATCTGTCTGGAATCAAGCGCTAACCTGATGCTCCCATCTCGTTTTTGTGCAATATGGAGTGGGCTGTTATATGTGGAGGTAGCTGGTTCAATAATATCATCATCTAACATTTTAGATATCTCCTGGAATACTTTATTCCTGTAGCTTAATGGGATTGTATAGGGTGGCACTCTAAATGGTTTGTGCTGTTTTACTTCAAATTTGTACTGAAAGTGTTTAATACTGCCAGTCTTAGGTAAAAATAACTCTGCTTTATCTCGTAAAATACCCTCTAATTCTCTTTTACTGTGTTCCGAAATACTTTGAACTTCTTGCAATTTTTCGTCGATTTCTTTATGAACTTCTGACATGAGTTGAGGCGATTCCCCCTTTTGTCCATACCATTCTAATTCTTCATCCTCTTTATCTCGCGTCATTCTTAATTGTTTGTTTATAACTGGTATTTCTTCTAATTTTAGCTTTTGCTCAAAGAGAAGTGTGACATTCCCGAATGTTACGCTACCTTTCCTCATATCTATTATCGCTCGTCTCTCATTTAAAAAATCTGCACCTATAATCAAATCTACAGTTAGTTTAGGTATAATCACGAAGTTGGCTTCGATCTTTTGATCTTGACACGAAAGAGTTAACCTTGTTTGTCTCGTAACTTCCACAGCATTGTTTCTAATAGGACCTCTTACTTTAACCTCACGTGTTTTCAGAGCTGGCAATTCCTGATTGGCGTTACACTGCACGAATAAATTTTCTGAGATCGCAGTCAGTTCACTTCCGCTATCAATTATAATATTGACTGGGATATGCCTTACCATGGCCTTCACAATTGGTTGAATTTGAAAGGGTTGGTTCTGTTCTTCTTCTTCTTGCATCAACGAATCCTCCACTGAATTGTACATGGCAGGGTCGCCATTCTCTAACATACTGCGTGGTGTCTGTTTGTTCTAAGTCGTGTCTCCCTACCACTTTCGCGCAACGACGCTCTGAGCGTGTTTTTTAGGGAATTGACTAGTTTGAACCTGGGACCTGTTGCTGGTAAGGAGACGCCAGACCACACATGACATGTAGAGTTCAGAAGAGTTCAGTGAGACTAGCGATGATATAACCAAATACTTAATGATTTCAGCGTCAGCTCCACTACACTCCCTGTAAAAGAATCTTAATACTAACTAAATTTAGTGGAAGGGATTCAAGGCTTTCCTATTTTTAGTTAGCTGGTAAAATAACGTCGAAAATGCAGTTAAGTTTACCATTGGAAATTTTATTCTACTCACAAAATATTGTTTATAAATTGCACTATTGATAGAAGGAAAATTTTAATACAGGATGATTAAAAACCAACTGCGTTCAGCAAAAATGTGAACGAATATTCCCTGAATGGGTTTCCAAGTTCTACAATGGATCGAAGGATGACCTATGCCATATCACACCTATAATCTAGGTTTAAATTAAGTTTCACAAAAGAGAATACTATCAAAATGGTCTACAGTGACCCTCAATTATCTTTAATTACTTATCTAACTTGTCGTAAATTACAGTGGCTGATGTGGCTTCTCAATAATTATATAACAGAAAAATCATCGCGTTTCAGATTTTAACTTACGTAGCAAATGTGAATATCATGAGTTTCAATTGACGATCGACACTAGTGTTACGTAAAAAGGGGATGTAACAGATGAGACTTCTGCAGTTCTGAGTGAAGCCTTATGCACTCAAAAATGCGGCATCGCGTGCGTTCATTACCTTGTCGGTGTTTGTCAGGGGGCGGTGGGCAGCACAGCTCCACGCACCTCGCCGTCTCGGAAGCAACTCTCTCCTAACTTCTCCTTACTACAATTTACCAAAGTCGGTTTAAAAAAAACTATCTGGCTGTGTTTTCATCTGACCAATCAGGGTCTCAATGTTAACCTTAAACTTCGCCTACAAAAATTCTGTCTATCCAATGAGAAACGTTATACTTTTCGTGGTGGGGCAATGTTTTTAACGTTTGCAACGTAACAGAGACCCGAAAAAGTCTCACGCTAAAACTTGCAGCTGGTGTGGCCCTTTTAGTGTTATCGTCAGATCTATACTGTTCTTCTGGAGGCTCTATCTTTTAACATAGGGTGGGGGTAGTCCTGGTGGTTGGCTGGCGACTTGGGTGTCCGTCCCTTATCGTAGGGCCTTCTAGCTTACCACGGTTTTGCTCTCGGCTTCTGTTCTCGTTTCTTCCCTTGGAACTGTGTCTGCTTCACGGTGGGAAGGTATGACATGCATTTAGGCGTTCTTGTGTTAGTCTGTGGTATTCCATTTGCTCACTCGTTGATCGAATTACTTTGGTTAATTTAATGTCAGGATTTATTCGGAGCTATGTGACATACTGCCGGATTTGCTTGTCATGTCAGGGTTTTCATGGAAGGTGTTGGATTTGCATGACACCTTACACTTTATCAACATAATTACACTCCTGGAAATGGAAAAAAGAACACATTGACACCGGTGTGTCAGACCCACCATACTTGCTCCGGACACTGCGAGAGGGCTGTACAAGCAATGATCACACGCACGGCACAGCGGACACACCAGGAACCGCGGTGTTGGCCGTCGAATGGCGCTAGCTGCGCAGCATTTGTGCACCGCCGCCGTCAGTGTCAGCCAGTTTGCCGTGGCATACGGAGCTCCATCGCAGTCTTTAACACTGGTAGTATGCCGCGACAGCGTGGACGTGAACCGTATGTGCAGTTGACGGACTTTGAGCGAGGGCGTATAGTGGGCATGCGGGAGGCCGGGTGGACGTACCGCCGAATTGCTCAACATGTGGGGCGTGAGGTCTCCACAGTACATCGATGTTGTCGCCAGTGGTCGGCGGAAGGTGCACGTGCCCGTCGACCTGGGACCGGACCGCAGCGACGCACGGATGCACGCTAAGACCGTAGGATCCTACGCAGTGCCGTAGGGGACCACACCGCCACTTCCCAGCAAATTAGGGACACTGTTGCTCCTGGGGTATCGGCGAGGACCATTCGCAACCGTCTCCATGAAGATGGGCTACGGTCCCGCACACCGTTAGGCCGTCTTCCGCTCACGCCCCAACATCGTGCAACCCGCCTCCAGTGGTGTCGCGACAGGCGTGAATGGAGGGACGAATGGAGACGTGTCGTCTTCAACGATGAGAGTCGCTTCTGCCTTGGTGCCAATGATGGTCGTATGCGTGTTTGGCGCCGTGCAGGTGAGCGCCACAATCAGGACTGCATACGACCGAGGGACACAGGGCCAACACCCGGCATCATGGTGTGGGGAGCGATCTCCTACACTGGCCGTACACCACTGATGATCGTCGAGGGGACACTGAATAGTGCACGGTACATCCAAACCGTCATCGAACCCATCGTTCTACCATTCCTAGACCGGCAAGGGAACTTGCTGTTCCAACAGGACAATGCACGTCCGCATGTATCCCGTGCCACCCAACGTGCTCTAGAAGGTGTAAGTCAACTACCCTGGCCAGCAAGATCTCCGGATCTGTCCCCCATTGAGCATGTTTGGGACTGGATGAAGTGTCGTCTCACGCGGTCTGCACGTCCAGCACGAACGCTGGTCCAACTGAGGCGCCAGGTGGAAATGGCATGGCAAGCCGTTCCACAGGACTACATCAAGCATCTCTACGATCGTCTCCATGGGAGAATAGCAGCCTGCATTGCTGCGAAAGGTGGATATACACTGTACTAGTGCCGACATTGTGCATGCTCCGTTGCCTGTGTCTATGTGCCTGTGGTTCTGTCAGTGTGATCATATGATGTATCTGACCCCAGGAATGTGTCAATAAAGTTTCCCCTTCCTGGGACAATGAATTCACGGTGTTCTTATTTCAATTTCCAGGAGTGTAGTTACCAGCTGTCATGGAGGGTCTAGCTAGTAGTTCACTATAAAAGCCGCGGTAGTCTGTTGATATGTATGGCTGCAATTTCTTAATGCCTACATCTACATCTACATTGTACTCTGCAAACTACCGTGAGGTGCGTGGCAGAGGGTACGTCCCATAGTACCAGTTGTTAGGGTTTCTTTTCGTTCCATTCGCATTTGGAGTCCGAGAAGAATGATTGTTTGAATGCCTCTGTACGTGCAGTAATTATTCTAATCTAATCCTTACGGTCCCTAAGTGGGCGATACGGTGGGGGCTGTAGTATATCCCAAGAATAACCATTTAAAGCCGGTTCTTGAAACTTTGTTAGTAGACCTTCTTGGGATAATTTACGTCTGTCTTCAAAAGTCTGGCAGTTCGGTTCCTTCAGTATTCCTTTTGACACTCTCTACCGGATTAAACAAACCTGTGACCATTCGTGGTGCTATTCTATGTATCTGTTCAGTATCCCCCATTAGTGCTATTTCGTACGGGTCCCACAGAGTTGTGCAATATTCTAGAATATGTCGCAGAAGTGGTTTGTAAGCAATCTTCTTTGTGGACTGATTGCACTTATTCTACCAATAAACTGAAGTCTACCACCTGGTTTACCCACGACTGAGCCTATGTGATCATTCCATTTCACATTCCTACAGAATGTTCCACCCGGTTATTTGGAAGAGTTGGCTGATTCCAACAGTGATTCATTGATATTGCAGTCGTAGGATACTACATCTTTTTGTCTTTTGGAGGGCAAAATTTTACTTTTCTGAACGTTGAGAGTAAGTTAGCAATCGTTGTACCACTTTTAAATCAAGATCTGACTGAATATTTAAGCAGCTTCTTTCAGATAGTACTTCGTTATAGATTAATGCATCATCTGCAAAAATTCTGATGTTACTATTAACATCTTCTGCAAGATCATTAATATACAACAGGAACAGCAAGAGTCCCAACACACTTTCCTGGGGCATACCCGAAGTTACTTCTACATCTGACAATGAATCTCCATCCAAGATAACACGCTGCGTCCTCCCTATCAAAACGTCCTCAATCCAGTCACAAATTTCACTTGGTACCCCATATGATCATACTTGTGACAATAAGGGCAGGTGTGGTACTAGGTCAAACGATTTTCGGAAATCATGAAATACTGCATCTACCGTATTGCCTTGATCCAAAGCTTACAGTAAGTCATGTGAGGAAAGTGCACGTTGGGTTTCACATGATCAGCGTTTTCGGCACCATGCTAACTGATCCGCAAATTCAATATAGAATCTGACAGGGATTCCATCGGGCCCTGGAGCTTTCTTCAATTTTAACGATTTCAGGTATTTCTGAACACCACTGACACTTATACTTATTTCATTCATCTTATCAGTGGTACGAGGATCAAACTGGCTCAGTTCCTTTGTAAAGGAACATTTTAAAACGGAGTTAAGCATTTCAGCTTTTGCTTTCCTACCCTTAATTTCAATTCCTGTCTCATTCGGTAGGAGCTGGACACAACTTTGGCGCCGCTAACAGCCTTCACATACGACCAGAATTTCTTTGGGTTCTGTGAAAGATCATTTGACAATATTCTGTTACGGTAGTCACTGAAAGCATCACGCATTGCTCTCTTGACAGCCAAACGTGTTTCATTCAGCATTTCTCTATCTATAGCTCTACGCTTTGTTTTACACCTATTATGCAGTAGTCTCTGTTTCTCTGAAACTTTCTTTACAGTGACTGTGTATCATTCAGGTTACCTCCCATTATGGACTGTTCTACTGGATACATAGCTATTCTTTTAAACTTGAATCGTAGTTCCTCTACATGCTACTACCCTGAGCTAAAAGTTTCAAGTTCCTCATTGAGACATGACACTACTGATTTTTTTATCTAGTTTGTTGATCATATATATCTTTCTACTTGTTTCAACTGCTCTTTGAACTTAGATAATCATTATTACCAGGACCGCGTCATGGTCACAGCTACCAGTTTCTATGTGGGCACCCTCATCTGTTTGTTGCCATTATATCAAATATATCTCCATCAACAATAGGATTCCTAACTATCTGTTCTAGGTGGTTTTCAGAGAAGGAATTTAATAATGTTTCACAGGATGTCTTATCACGCCCACCACTAACAAAACAGTAATTTTCCCAATTAAGCCGGCCGAAGTGCGGTTAAAGGCGCTGCAGTCTGGAACCGCAAGGCCGCTACGGTCGCAGGTTCGAATCCTGCCTCGGGCATGGATGTTTGTGATGTCCTTAGATTAGTTAGGTTTAACTAGTTCTAAGTTCTAGGGGACTAATGACCTCAGCAGTTGAGTCCCATAGTGCTCAGAGCCATGTGAACCATTTTTCCCAATTAATTGTTGGATGATTAAAGTCTCCACCAGTGATTAAATTATGCTTGTTGAACTCACGTATAAGTGAACTCAGGAGCGCTTCAAACTCTGGCACTTTGTTGTGAATGCTTTGGCAGTTAACCGCTAGGATTTTAATATTCTCAACAGCAGGATGCATTTCTTTCGATCTTAAACTGATACTTCTGGGTTTCCTGTACCTGTCGTTGTTTTGATTGGATAGAGAGTCGCCTAATGTAAAATCGAGTTTATTCTGATTTACTTCCACAGAGCCATATGGACAAGCAGGAGCACATGGCAACAATGGACGGTTGATTGTAGAAGGCAACAGTTTTAAACTACGAACTATCAGTCCATGAATGAAATTATTTCCTACGACACGACCCTCGTCATACTGAAACTACATACATCCACTGACATGGAATGTAACTTTCTCATCTTTTTTCACTATTTTTTCCGTAGACGCATCAGAAAGTACCGATTTATTAACGTATTTTGGCCGCCAATTACAAAAATAAAAAATATCCGCTGTTTGTACCATTTTAACAGTAAATCAGTTGGTCTTGTTCAAAGCTACTGTTAGTTCTACGTATTACAGCAGTGAATAGATGTACGAATCTTCCAAAATCACGGTCAAATGGCATGAAAGAATTTCCACGTATGGGAAAATAATGGTGTACATTTTGAAATCTTCCAGTGGTAGCGATGGTTTGGAGAAATCTGATGACAGTATTATTTTTGTTCTGATTTTGACACCCATCGGAAAACGTGTGTAGGTACTTAGTAGAGCTTAATAACTCACTAGTAATGTAGTCTAAGACAAAAGAGCAAACTTCATTCGGACCTTCCTTTGCCTCCTCTTCATGATACACATAAAATTTAGCAGTTTGTCCCTCATGTTGTGGATATTAGACATTCATGGTGAGTTGGCTGCTGTAGAATGCTTCCCGTACTGATATCTCCGGCAGCTGCAGATACTGTGTATAATCTAGGCATATTACAGAAACTTCATTGTCTTCTTTACAGACGTTACGCAAGGATTCAATTTTGCTTGTGAACTTTTTGGTCTCCTCTTATGGACTATGCTGAATATAACAAAATACACTCCTGGAAATTGAAATAAGAACACCGTGAATTCATTGTCCCAGGAAGGGGAAACTTTATTGACACATTCCTGGGGTCAGATACATCACATGATCACACTGACAGAACCACAGGCACATAGACACAGGCAACAGAGCATGCACAATGTCGGCACTAGTAGAGTGTATATCCACCTTTCGCAGCAATGCAGGCTGCTATTCTCCCATGGAGACGATCGTAGAGATGCTGGATGTAGTCCTATGGAACGGCTTGCCATGCCATTTAAACCTGGCGCCTCAGTTGGACCAGCGTTCGTGCTGGACGTGCAGACCGCGTGAGACGACGCTTCATCCAGTCCCAAACATGCTCAATGGGGGACAGATCCGGAGATCTTGCTGGCCAGGGTAGTTGACTTACACCTTCTAGAGCACGTTGGGTGGCACGGGATACATGCGGACGTGCATTGTCCTGTTGGAACAGCAAGTTCCCTTGCCGGTCTAGGAATGGTAGAACGATGGGTTCGATGACGGTTTGGATGTACCGTGCACTATTCAGTGTCCCCTCGACGATCACCAGTGGTGTACGGCCAGTGTAGGAGATCGCTCCCCACACCATGATGCCGGGTGTTGGCCCTGTGTGCCTCGGTCGTATGCAGTCCTGATTGTGGCGCTCACCTGCACGGCGCCAAACACGCATACGACCATCATTGGCACCAAGGCAGAAGCGACTCTCATCGCTGAAGACGACACGTCTCCATTCGTCCCTCCATTCACGCCTGTCGCGACACCACTGGAGGCGGGCTGCACGATGTTGGGGCGTGAGCGGAAGACGGCCTAACGGTGTGCGGGACCGTAGCCGAGCTTCAGGGAGACGGTTGCGAATGGTCCTCGCCGATACCCCAGGAGCAACAGTGTCCCTAATTTGCTGGGAAGTGGCGGTGCGGTCCCCTACGGCACTGCGTAGGATCCTACGGTCTTGGCGTGCATCCGTGCGTCGCTGCGGTCCGGTCCCAGGTCGACGGGCACGTGCACCTTCCGCCGACCACTGGCGACAACATCGATGTACTGTGGAGACCTCACACCCCACGTGTTGAGCAATTCGGCGGTACGTCCACCCGGCCTCCCGCATGCCCACTATACGCCCTCGCTCAAAGTCCGTCAACTGCACATACGGTTCACGTCCACGCTGTCGCGGCATGCTACCAGTGTTAAAGACTGCGATGGAGCTCCGTATGCCACGGCAAACTGGCTGACACTGACGGCGGCGGTGCACAAATGCTGCGCAGCTAGCGCCATTCGACGGCCAACACCGCGGTTCCTGGTGTGTCTGCTGTGCCGTGCGTGTGATCATTGCTTGTACAGCCCTCTCGCAGTGTCCGGAGCAAGTATGGTGGGTCTGACACACCGGTGTCAATGTGTTCTTTTTTCCATTTCCAGGAGTGTATATACTATACAAATTGCGGAACACATTCTTTACGCGTAGACGAAGAAATTATGTTATATGAACATGAGTCTGGAACCGCTTTGTTTCCATGTTATGACTCATTTTCTCCAATTACTTTCAACGAGATGAGATTGTAAATTTTCACAGTCGGCTTTTATGGGCAGACGTCAATCCTCATGCAACAAGTGAATCAAGTCATCAACAAAAATTTTCTGTCAATGTTTCAGCCGCCATTGCTGGTGAAGGGCCTCGCTTTCTTCCAACCAGGCTCAGCGGATGAAGTAGTCATAATTTGGTAGAGAATGTTCTATCTGATCTGTTAGGAGATGTGCCTTTAGCTGTGGGACAAAACACGTACTTCATGAGCGATGGAGCACTTCCTCATTTTAGTGTTAATGTCTGTCGGCTTCTGAGTAACAGATTCGATGACAGATGGATAGGTAGAGATGGGCCAATTGCCTTGCCTCCACGCTCTCCGGACCTAAACCTACTGGAGTTTTATTTGTGGGAACATTTGAACCCCAGTACAAGATGATCAGAGTCTCCGTGACCGTATCATGGAAGGATGCGAAAACCATACGCAGTACTCCAGGGATACATCGGTGCACCTGAGATTCATTACGATGGTGGATTGATGCATGTATCAGTGGCAACGGAGGGCATATTGAACAACCTCCGGTGAGAAAGAGTTGCATGTGGTATGCTGGTGCGTTCTGCTCGTGTGTGTTTCCCATAATAAATCAGTTCGAGAAAATGAGATGCAACATGGAAACAAAGCGTTTCGAGATCCATGCTCATATAACATAATTTCTTCGTCTATGTACAAACATACCGTCATTTGATCACCAGACAGGCTTCGCGTGGACGACATAGTTATAAGCATCACTGGGATAGAGAAACAACTGAAAGATATGAAAGAAAATAATTCACCAGGACGGGATGGAAACCCAATTCGGTTTTACAAAGAGTACTCTACGGCATTGGCCCCTTTCACTTATCGCGAATCTCTGGCCCACCACAAAGTAACTCGGAAAAAGCGCAGGTAGAAGAACCGACCCGCAAAATTACAGACCAATATCCATAACTTCGGTTTGCTGCAGAATCCTTGAACTTATTCTCAATTCGAATATAATCAATTTTCTTGAGACTAAGAAGCTTATGTTCACGAATCACCATGGTTTTAGAAAGCATCGATCGTGCGAAACTCAGCTTGCCCTTTTCTCTCGTGATACACAGCGAACGATGGATGAAGGGCAACAGGCGAATTCCACATTTCTAGGTTTCCGGAAAGCATTTGAAACGGCATGTTGACGAAGGTACGAGCACATGGAATAAGTTGACAGATACGGGAGTGGCTCGAAGATTTTTTAAGTAATAGCCGCCAGTACGTTGTCCTCGACGGCGAGTGTTCATCAGAGGCAAGGGTATCGTCAGGAGTGCCCCAGGGAAGTGAGATAGGACCACTGTTGTTCTCTATATACAGAAATGATTTGCCGGACAGGGTGGGCAGCAATCTGTGGTAGTTTACTGATGGTGCTGTGGTGTACGGTAAGGTGTCGAAGTTCAGTGATTGTAGGAAGAGACAAGACGACTTACACGAAATTTGTAGTCGGTGTGATGAATGGCAGCTAACTTTAAATGTGGAAAAATGAGTAAATGCTGATGAGTAAGAAGAATAAGCCTGTAATGTTCGGATGCAGCATTATAGTGTACTGCCTGACACAGTTCATCGATTAAATATCTGGGCGTAACGTTGGGAAGCGATAAGAAGTGGAACGAGCATCAGAAGATTGTGGCAGGGAATGCGAATGGTCCACTTCGATTTATTGGGAGAATTTTGGGAAGTGTGCTTCGTCTGAAAAGGAGACCGCGTGTAAGACACTAGTGCGACCTATTCTTGAGTTCTGTTCGATTGTTTGGGATCTGCACCTTCTCGCATTAAAGCAAGACGTCGATGCAGTTCTGAGGCGGGCTGCTGGATTTGTTCCCGGTAGGTTCGAACAACACGTAAGTGTCACGGAGACGCTTCGGGAACTCAAATGGAAATCCCTGAAGGGAAGGCGACGTATTTTCGAAAAAAATTATTGAGAAAATTTAGAGAACCGGCATTTTAAGCTGACTAGCGAATGCATCTACTGCCGCAAACGTACATTGCGTGTAAGGACCACGAAAATAAGATGCGAAAAATTAGGGCTCGTGCAGAGGCATATAGACAGTCGTTTTCCCCTCGCTCTCTTTGCGATTAGAACAGGAAAGGAAATGACCAATAGCTGCACAGGGTACCCTCCGCCACGCACCGCACTGTGGCTGGCGGAGTAGATGTACAAAGTGTCCTGCAATTTGTGCCGTAAATCTTTCTTACGTCCTTTGTACTCTGCTGTTGCTACAGGGTTCGCACACTCATTCACCGATGGACTTTTTCAAGTTTATTGATAACTCCTCACAAGTACAGTCTGTGGCCTTCTAAATGAGGTACTGAGCCAGTCTTTAAAAATGCTATGGTACAACCAATAGGAAACTCATTTAGGATACTTCTCCATGAAGATCTCGTGCATTATTTCGATATTAAGTGTCTCACTCAAACATTCTATATTTTTTGCTGTGCAATGTCGCTTTTTTGTTGGATATGAGGGTTCGTGCTCCTCGAGTACTGTGCCTACTTGCTGAGGTGTTGCATTGGTAACGTATTTTATCCCTTATGCCCTTTGAAGAATTTCCAGGCAGTAAATAAGATTTTACGAGGCGAACGCGAGCTTTTGTCACGCCGCGGATATTTTGAAATGCTTTGGCACATAACTGATGTCTTCCTGGCCTTTATGTGACGTAATATGTAAAACTGTACGCGCGTGGGTTCTTTGCTTCCGTTCCCTGTGGGCGTCTGATCTTAAGTTGGACCACTGCAGCCAGCGCTTGCAATTACGAATATTGCACGTCTTTCGTTTCTTTGCTACAAAAATTTGTGAATATCTCTTCACGAACCCCCTCTGACACAACTGCATTGCACACACTTTGACGCCTATAAGGAAATAATAATGGAAAGTTTAACGCCACTTAAGCATTGTTTTCAACAGTAAACGTTTTCCACAATCACAAATGATAGTGAAAATTCAACATACTCACTTGCACCCATCGCCAGTTGCCTTCTTTGTGACGACCTTGGAAGCATAGTTGATATATTCCGAACCCTTTACTCTTGCTTTCTTCATATTTTCTCGTTTGTACTCGATATTGTAACTCTTATTTTTACGGCTTTTCGCTTCGAACAAAACAGTTCCCTCGTTATAACACGCCATTTCCGTCCCCGTAGCTGAATGGTCAGTCCGGCTTTCGCCGCCGTGCAGTGCGGACGTGTTGTTGTTTCCGCCTGCGGAGCGCGCGCGCTCGCTGTTGTTTACATTTCCGCGGCCGTCACTTACGTGTCGCTTACGTGCACTAGAACCATGGCCAACCGTTTTAGAAAATCAACTTTACGTTTCAACTTCTGCAACGACTACGCACGACCAAAGGCCTTGGAAGTGGAACGCTTCCTACGCGACGTTGCTAAGATCCCAGCTTCTGACATCTTGGGCATCCATTTGTCCATATTAAGCAGTACTGTGTACGTCAAAGTCGTCAATGACGCGGTATGTGAAAGAATACTTCGTGACACCAACCATGGATTACGCTTTTGCCACGCCGACGGCAATGTCGGAGCGGTCACTGTCGATCATGCCGGCTTAGGAATGCGCACCATACGAGTTTTCGAACTCCCGTTCGAGCTTCCAGCGGAAGACGTTATCGCGGCTTTCCGCCCCTTTGGCACTGTACACGGCCACACTGCCGAACGCTGGGCGCAATTCCAAACGTACCCTGTTCTTAACGGTGTACGGCAGATCACCATCGACCTCCATCGCCACGTGCCATCTTACCTGCAAATTAGCGGGTGCCGCGCGGTTGTCATATACGACGGCCAACCCAAGACCTGTTCCGGGTGCGGCAAAGAAGGCCACCTCAGATCTGAGTGTCTTCAGCGACGAATCACCCAATTGCCAGCCGCTACCGTGGCACCTCCGGCTCCGACTACGGTTTTACCGATCACCTACGCATCGGCGCTCTGTTCTCCTCCCACCGACCGCCGCCCATCGGACCATGCACCGGTGACCCTTCCAGCTGCTACGGATACCGCTGGGGCCGACGCGTCGCGCTCAAAGCCTGACGCTACTCCGGCGCCACTACCAACAGCGACGACTTCCGACACCCACCCGCCTGAACATATGGACGCCCCTTCATTTGACGTTCCCGCGACGGCCTTCCTCTCAGAGCGACGCGACTCCCTCCCGTCTTCCGACACGGAGGGACGAACCCGCAAACAACGTTCACCTAAGAGGCGCAAGAGGAGGCGCCGTACGGTCTCGGAACGAGACGGATCACCACCCCCCGATGCTCCAGAGGCCGTCCGACCCGACGAGGCCTCGGAGAACCTACACGACGATACGAATGACGGCAACATGACGCCGACTGTGGATACGTCGATGCCTACTCTACTGGCTCGCTCAGGTGCTCCTGAACCAATGGACTCCACAGATGCGACTGCCGCCGAGACGTTCTCTGCCCCTACGACCGAAGTGGAACGTACGACCATCACAACGACAACGCCTTCAATGGTGTGGAGTGAGGATGTCGATGAGGAACCGGACCACACGCTGGGGACAGAGTTACCCCAGACGGAAGCATCGGTACGCCGCTGATAATGCCGTCAGGTGGCGTACGGCACGACTCACCGTTGCCTCGTCCCTCTTCATCCTCCGCCGGTGGAGTTCCCCTCCACGGCGGGTTACAGCTCCAAACCTACCGAATAGCGACGATCAACACTAACACCATTAGCTCATCCGTGAAACTTCAACTGCTGCGAGAGATGATATGGGCGTCGGACGTCGATATCGCACTACTACAGGAAGTACACCTGGCCACACTACCAGACGTCGCGGGATATAACACTTATCCTTCTCCTGGCGTAGCCATCTACGCCAGAGAAGGCATTCCAGTGGCCGATATCACATACCTTCCATCTGCCAGAGGCATGGCCGTCACCGTCATGGGGACGCGTATCGTCAACATTTACGCTCCGTCAGGCTCCACCCGCAGACGCGACAGGGCCCTCTTCTATTCAGAAGAAATCGCTCCTTTGTTTCTTGGACGCTGCGACCATTACTTGCTTGGGGGTGATTTTAATTGTGTCTTGCACCCTAAAGATCAAGTGCCCCACTACAACACCTGTCAAGAACTGCGTCTTGTCGTCCGAGATCTGTTGCTCCGCGACACTTGGGAAGTTCGGCACGGCGACGCGCCTGGACATACTTACCAGACGAGTCACTCCGCGAGCCGCCTTCATAGAATTTACGTCTCTCGGGAACTCACACCTGCAGTCCAAGGTGCAGAACTTTGGCCCCTGGCCTTTTCGGACCACTGTGCCTACATCTGCAACATTCTCTTCCCCAAGCAAGTGGTCTGGCGTAGTCGTGCACCGTGGAAGCTAAACACCTCCCATCTTCATGATCCCGAATGTCTTCAACGTGTTACCGAGACATGGGCCACCTGTGAACGTCGCTTACCTAAATACTGCACGACCTTGACCTGGTGGCTAGAATGTGCCAAACCTGCCATTCGACGTACTTTGATTCAGTATGGAAAGGAAGTTGCTACGTGGCGCCGGCACACTACCGACTATTTCTACGCCGTTCTCCGCGACCTGGACGCCCAACCGCCCACCCCTGACACCCAGAGGGAACGCAGCAGGATTAAGGCGCAAATTGTAACTTTGACACGCCGTAGACTGCAGGGGGCTATGGTGCGAACCCGACGTCAAGATTCGGCGGAACAAGAACATCCGACCATGCATCATATCGCCTCCGATAGGAAACATCGACGACGACAACTCATCACCGAGATCACCACCTGTCGCGGCCAGCACGTCACTTGCCAGGCCGAAATCGTCAGTGCCTTTGTCGACCACTACCGCACAATGTACCAGGAGGAGACTACCAACAACCACGCTGAGGAGTCTGTTTTACCACACGTAACTCGCACCCTCACCAGCGACGAAGCGGACGAGCTGCTGGAGCCCATTACGCGTGACGAAATCCACGATGCAATCAAAAAAGGTGCTCTGAATAAGTCACCTGGTGTCGACGGATTGCCGATAGAATTTTATCGCGCTTTCTTCACACTAATGGCATCACGGTGGACAACGATGTTTAATGAACTGCTGACGATAGGGAACGCCGTACCGCCGTCCTTCGTCACGGGAATTATTATACCCATCCACAAGCCGACACCAGGTGTGACGACAGCACATTACCGTCCCCTGACTCTGCTTAACGCAGACTGTAAAATTTTTACACGCCTACTGGCAACGCGATGCCACAAGATCCTGCCTAGCATTCTATCCCCGGAACAGACAACTCCGGGCGGCTCAGTTAATATACTAACGGCCACAGGAGAATGTCGCGATTTAATTGCACTGGCAGCGGCGTGCAGACTCCGCGCCGCAGTGGTTGCCATTGATTTTGACAGCGCATTCGACAAATTGCGGCATCTCTTTCTGTTCTCAGTGATGAACCGCATGGGTTTTCCACCAGCCTTTATCGACGTGATCCGGCGCCTGTACGGCACCGCCGAATCTCTGATTCAGGTTAACGGCCGTGTGGCGGGACCAGTGGCAATCCGGCGTTCCGTACGGCAAGGCTGCCCACTTTCGACCCTACTCTATGCCATAAGCCTGGAGCCACTCATCGGGAGTCTGACGATCTGACGAGCCACCTTTCTGGTCTCACTTTGCGACAGCACAGTTTTCGATGTCGTGCGTATGCGGATGACCTCCTCCTCTTGATCCGCTCACGGAGTGAAACACACACGGTACTTGATTTGATATCAACGTACGGCACTGCAGCGGGCAGTAACACGAATGTGGCTAAATCCGCGGCGATGCCCATTGGACGCGGCCTCTCACACGAAGACTTAGCACCTCTCCCGTGTGTACAACTACTACGATATCTTGGTATCATTTTCACCTCCACCGTGCGCCGCTCCGCTGCCATCAATTTTCGGCGTGCACTCCAAACTATCCGCACGACGGTGCGACAAAATCTTCTCCGACGACTCGATTCTTTACAACGTGTCCAATACCTCAATCAACATGTGGCGGCCAGAATGGTCCACATCGCACAAGTCCTCCCGCTGCCATCAACTATTGGACGCAGCCTTCAGGCTGCCCTCGGATACTTCCTTACAGCCGGTACGATCTTTAAGGTCCGCTGCGACACGCTCACCCTTCCCCCGCGAGCAGGAGGCCTCGGCCTTGTCAATGTGCGACTCCGAGCGGCGTCCTTGTACATGTCCACCATGCACAAGCAGTGGCACGGGGGCACCTCCCTTACGCGCAGCTTGCTGGAAATTCTTGTGCCCGCGTCCATAACACCACCAGTACCAGTCGGACACATCAAGCACCATTTGACGCACATTTCTGATTTCATCGTCGACTTCAGTTATGCTCACACACACTTACCGACCACGCGTTCTCCTCGACCTAAAGATTTTTACACCCCTCTCCTTCGTTCCATATCCAGCAACAATATCGAACTGAGACATCCGTCCACGCGGTGGCCAACGGTTTGGCGTCACATCCACCAGCCTTTTCTTCCCTCCAACGTCCGGGCAACATGGTACCAAGTCGCAAATGAAAAATTCGTCACAAACCATCGCCTTCACGCCATCGGACTGCAGGACTCTCCACTTTGTTCCATTTGCCACCTCGTGGATGACGATGTCCATCAACTGACTTGTACTGCCACCAGTGACGTCTGGAAACTTGCCCGACAGTTCGTAGCCTGTTACCTCCGCGTTCCGCCGGACTCGATTGACCCATGGACTTTTATCCATCCTGAGAATACTTATTTCCCCGCCTCCAAAAATCATGCGATTGTCTGGGTCAAGGGATGGACGATCACCTACATGTATAATGGTGGCGACAAATCACGCCTTGATTTCTGGCAGTACTTACAAACCGCCCACAGTGAAGTCGAACAGCGACCGCGCTACCGCGCCTTCTTCGCCAATTACCTACACGCGATCTTTACTTCACCCCCGCTCAGTTGGATGGTGCCACACGCCGACAGCACTCCCGCCCCCCCTGCTGACATCTGAGACTCCCCGCGCTACTTTCTACATTGTAAGCCACAGTGGAATAGGCGCATGGACACGCGCCTCCTTTCTTTAATGCACTACCCCAGACAACACTGGTCTTCCCCTCACTCCACTGTATATTGCTTCACACCTCTTAGATTACATCAGACCTATTATTCTTTTTTTCCCTACACCATGTTCATAAAAAAAAAAATTCCTCGCCTTGTACGAGTATATTGTCTTGTGTTATTTTCGCCGGAAGGATGGCATTTCTGTTGTATTTAAGTTTGTACCAATAAAGATCTTTTTTTCCATTTACCCTTTTCCTGGTGAAAAAAAATATAAATAAAAAAAAAATCAAAAAGCTACTTTGAGTGAGTGATTCAGGGACGGGAGGGGGGAGACATCGCGGCCAGGCCTCGGGTTTCGACCCCTGCCCGCCTTGTCTCCACCTACCCATATCTGAACACTCTTAAAAAAATAAAAATAAAAAAATAAAAAAATAAAAAAAAAAACAAAAAAAACAAAAAAAGCGGTAGCGTGCGTGTTTCTGTTCGTAATGTCAGTGGATCGAGAACAGCTGGCATAAAATATTTTTATAGCCTCTTCTGCCTGAATGCTGAAGACGTGAATGTAATGGTAGCGCAGATTCAATCTATTTCGCTTTCTAAAAAAAAAAAAAATAAATAAAAAAAAATGGTCAGCGCGTCTGACTGCCATGCAGTAAGCCCCGGTTCGATTCCCGGCTTTTTCGGAGATTTTCTCCGCTCTGGGAGTAGGCGCTGTGTCGTCCTCCTCATCGTTTTATCATCATCATCGAAAGGCACGTCGCTCAGCGAGGCGTCAACTGAAAAGACTTGCAACTCGGCGACAGAACTTCGCCAGGTGGGGAGTCCCAGCTATCAGTGCCATAAAATCAGTCATGAGACGCCATGCTGCTTGTAGCGTTGCTCTTGCGGGGCGAAAAGAAAAAGAATTATCTTATATTTTTTTGAAAAATGTCGAAAAAGTGAATATTTTGGTGGGCCACTTGGTAACAGAATCAGGGATTGATTACACTATTATAATAACATACGTTGAGCATTAAATATCCGGTTGGATTATTTTGAATAAGAGCAGCAGATTGATTTATTTGAGATCGTTCGGAGGAAACCTTATCATTTCTGTGCATTTATATAGTCGGGATGTAGTCATACGCGGAACAACACTGAGGGACCAGAAGATTTATAGACTTTAAAGGAAGTGCAACACTACACAATTAAAACAAAAAAGAGGCGATTCAGAAGTAATAGGAAAACGATAATGTTCCTTCTGCCTCATGCTGCGTTCGGCCCATCAGCATGATCGTAATTTCTGGTGATGAACTCACACAAAATAATTAACATTCAAGTAAATGAGGAGATGGAAATCATCAAGGTTAATTTACTAAAATAAACACACTTATCTTTAACACACGTTTTTTAATGCTACGTACCCTTTGATATTAAATTACAATAGATGACCACTGTGGTTAAATACTTTATACATAACAGTCAAAATCTCCTCTTGATGCTGTCTGTTCGTAATCAATTACAAGAAACTACACGCTTTCTGATTGGAAAAATAACAATTAGCATATTTACTGAATATTTTCACATAAAGTATTAAATACCGATGCGGAACGCAGCAAGTCCGCGTCCGCCTTTCATGGAATACAAAGAGTAAAAGGTGAGGCGCCCAATGCCTCATTTGTCTTGAAACAACAGAATTCTTTTTTATATCATTAATCGATACACGTACATAGAGGTTTACAGGCACCGCGCAAGAACGGCAAAGATGAAGAATAATAGATTCTGTCGCTGCTATGTGATGGTTCATTTCTTTTACTTTACAATTGTTCGATAACTTTAAGCCATCAGGCGTTTACTATTGACCGTATATTAATGTTTGTGAGGCGAAAATTACTAATATTACATGCTATGGAACACTGAAAGGGCGCTAGTGGCGCTCCAAGCGTCCAACAGACGAAACACTTATCACGCACACACTTACACGAGAAACAGCAGCTCTTCAGAAGAAGAGTCGTTTCTGCCCTAAACGAAAATTTTACATCCTGTATGTAGACCAGGGATATACGGTAGACCTGTTCATTCTACATGAAACTATGGGTATTGGCCTCTGTAACCAAGTTAATGCGGATAACTCCTATTGTATCAAAAAGTGGAGAAGTGCTGTTTCTGCAACACAAGACTCATTCATTTTGGTTGAAACGCTGATGTTTAGCTTGAGTGCAAAACAATGGTTATTCTGTGCGCTGTACCCCTGGACAGAGCCACGAACTTTCCAACTGATCACAAATTGTTGCAGGCCACACACTCAATCGGGGAGATACTCGTAGCAACGTTCAAAGAACTGTCGCTGTACCCGGCCGCTCACGAAGTGTGTCGCTCGTCTATTGTTTGTTCTTGCAGAACGCCAACGGAAAACCGTGGCGCCGGTGAGCTACTGCGAGCGGTTAACGCCTTTTGATCAAGTTTTGTAGTGGCAGGGGAAGGAGCCTTTATTTTGACGACAGAAAACCGACAGCAGTCTTATTGGCAGCGAGAATGAAAGGAAGTCGACAATAGGTTCGCCGCTGGAGAGCGGCATACAGACGCCCGCCGCAGGTCAGACAAAGTGGTGTGGACTGCGGCGGCGGCGGCGCTTTCCCACGGGGCTCGCGAGCAGGGAAGCCATGGAGCCAGGAACCAGGAAGCCAGGCAGGGCCGGAAGCCCGCCGCCGCCTAGGCACCGGCCCCGCCCTCACGCCGCACTCTCGTATCTGCGTCTCTTAACGCTTTGCTGCAGGTGTCGCACTGGTGAGTGAGTCACCCGGTTCTTTCAGGATATTATGAAACCTGTCCTCGGTGCACTTTTCGTGCTAACTCTCTATAAGTCCCATTTTTCGACAGTAGCTGAGTGGTCAGCGCGACGGGCTGTCAACCCTAAGGGCCCGGATTAGATTCCCGACTGGGTGAGAGATTTTCTCCGTTCACGGACTGGGTGTTGTGTTGCCCTAATTATCATCATTTCATCCCCATCGACGCGCAAGTCGCCGAAGTGACGTCAAATCGAAAGACTTGCACGAGGCGAACGGTCTACCCGACGAGCGGCCGTCGTCACACGATATTATTATTATACCATATTGTACATTTACATCCACACTCCGCAAGCCACCTGACGGTGTGTGCCGGAGGGTACCTTGAGTACCTCTATCGCTTCTCCCTTCTATTCCAGTCTAGTATTGTTCGTGGAAAGAAAGATTGTCGGTATGCATCTGTGTGGGTTCTAATCTCTCTGATTTTATCCTCATCGTCTCTTCGCGAGATATACGTAGGAGGGAGCAATATTACTGCTTGACTCCTCAGTGAAGTTATGTTCTCGAAACTTCAACAAAAGCCCTTACCGAACTACTGAGCGTCTCTCCTGCAGAGTCTTCCACGGGAGTTTATCAACCATCTCCGTAACGCTTTCGCGATTACTAAATGATCCTGTAACGAATCGCGCTGCTCTCCGTTGGATCTTCTCTCTTTCTTCTATCAACCCTGCCTGGTACGGATCCCACACCAGTGAGCAGTATTCGAGCAGTGGGTGAACAAGTGTACTGTAACCTATTTCCTTTGTTTTCGGACTGAATTTCCTTAGGATTCTTCCAATGAATCTGTCTGGCATCTGCTTTACCGACGATTAATTTTATATGGTCACTCCATTTTAAATAACTCCTAATGCCTACTCCCAGATAATTTACGGAATTAACTGCTTCTGGTCATTCCATTTTAAATGACTCCTAATGCCTACTCCAAGATAATTTACGGAATTGACTGCTTCCAGTTGCCGACCTGCTATATTGTAGCTAAATGACAAAGGATCTTTCTTTCTACGTATTAGCAGCACATTACACTTGTCTACACTGAGACTCAATTGCCATTCCCTGCACCATGCGTCAATTCGTTGCAGATCGTCCTGCATTTCGGTACAATTTTCCGTTGTTACAACCTCTCGATATACTACAGCATCAATAACAATTTGTCCATTTTATTTGGACTGTTGAGCTCCGTGGTCGTGGATAATGATATTTTACTATAAAAATACAGCGACCAGCCACTTTTTTTAATGCGTTTTATTTATGCCAAAATGCATTTCGGGTTTGCACCCATCTTCAGCTGGCAAATTATATGTATCTTCAGTGTCTACAGTTGTACAATATCGACAGCAGTTTGGATGCTGCAGCTGGTTTGTGCAAAAACAACGATTCCAATCATTTACTTCAATTACGCACTATCAGTTGTTCATTTTACTTACATTCTCCTCTCCTTGCTTTTTCTTGGCTTTTCTTCTTTTTTGTAACAGCACAAACACTTCCTGTCACGTATTTTACACAGGCGCACTGCGTTATACGCCATGTTGTCGACTGACAGTTCTTGTTTACATACAAGCAGTTTATCTATGGACAGAGTTAATTTTACGAAAGTTTTGAGGTTCTAGCTAAGCTATTGTTTACTAAACATTGACTTGGGTGATAGAAATATTCTAAGTACGATGTATACTAAGTTTTTTTTTGGTTACTTAGGCAGTATTGAAGACAATAAACTAACATAACACATTTATACAAAGCAGCAATTCATACATTTACAATATAACAAAGATAGAATTAAGATTTTTATGTTGTATATTATTACATGCATTTGGTGGGTTTATATTAGATTATGTTATTTCTTGATTGTTCTTAGTAAGTGGTTTGATAAGTAGAGTGGCCGTGCGGTTCTGGGCGCTGCAGTCTGGAACCGAGCGACCGCTACGGTCGCAGGTTCGAATCCTGCCTCGGGCATGGATGTGTGTGATGTCCTTAGGTTAGTTAGGTTTAATTAGTTCTAAGTTCTAGGCGACTGATGACCTCAGAAGTTAAGTCGCATAGTGCTCAGAGCCAAGTAGTGTGTGGATGTTTTCAGAAATGTTCGGTTTGGTAACTCTGTTTGGTCGTTAAGTATGTCAGAAGGGGATGCATGTTTATGTGAATAAATTTCGATTTCTCTTAGGACGTTCATTCTTTTTCCTTTGTTGACTAGGTGGAGAACTTGTAGATCATGGGATATGTCTGTTACTTGATGTTCTTCTTCTGCTGCATGTTGGGCAAATGTGGATTTATTTAAGTTTTTTAAAAGTTTGTATATTCCTGATTGATTGTATGGTTTGATATTATTTTTAATGTTATGGATAGCTTTGTCCTTTATTTTGTTATTTGTATAGTAGCTGATTGTGATATCTGTTCCACGGAACAGGTTTGCTATTTTATATGACAGTTTTCCTACAAATGGCAAGCTTGCATATTTTTCTTTTGGCTTTGTTGTGGTATTCTTTAATGCTGTTTTGTTATTGTATTTGGTTATGTGGGGATTTATCTTAGAGTTTAGTTCATCTATTAATTTTGGATTGTAACCATTATTGTAAGCAATTGCTTTGATGGTGTTTAGTTCTTCTATTTGGTCAGCTGGTTCTAATGGTATTTTATGCATTCTGTTTAGCATTGCTCTGTATGAAGCCACCTTATGATGGCTTTTTGCGCTTTTCATTCTCTGCTCTAAAGACCAGCGCCGGCCTTTTGAGATCCGGCCCATTAAAGACTCGTGTTTTTTTATTTTTTTTTCACCGAAATGTGTCGCCGGCTCGGAGCTGGGGTAGAGGGAGTCCCAGGTGGCAACAATAGGGAGGGGGCTTCCAGTTACTTGCCCGATGACCGAGGCAAGATTTCCGAAAACCTCGGTCGCAACCCATAGATTCGGACTTAGTTTATTTTCTAGAATAACGTTATCAACTGTTTCATGTAAAATTTAAAATTTAGTCTGCGTGTTTTTCGTTGAGAGTGTACTTGTTTGCGCCTGTTCAAAGGAGGTGGCTTTGTAGCGAGCTGCTCTCAAACATAGCGTTACTGCGCTGAGCGTGAGAGGGGTATGTCTTTCTGCCCCCTTCCATATCTATGTATTTCGTGCATTGCTAATGTCTTAAGACTGTTTACTTCTGCCCTTTTGTCGAATTATAGCGGCACTTGGGAAAGGAATACCATGGAACGATACTGTTTTATTGCTTTAAAGGTCGCCAACCTGTTCCTTTTCGTTGCCACGCACGGAATAATTTCTTCACGGTGGTAATGTGTGGGTGAGGGTTTTCAAGCGTAGCGGCGCATGCCAGAGAAGTTCCCTTCTCACAGAGTACAGCAATACCGACCTCCCTGGGTACATTCCATAGATGTCCAGCGACATAGCGTGCTGCAAACTCGGAGGTTTCCCCTTTTTTGGTCCGACCTACTGGCTAGGCTCACGTAACGGAGTCCTGCCACTCCGTGTGGGGGCTCTCCGTCTTCCCGGTGCAGCCTGCAGCCTCCGCTGTCTCTTTATGACGCTCTTGCCGGGGCCGCTGAGTACTGAATGTCTCTCATCTCCGCAACTCGGTCTGTGGTTAAGTTCAGAGTGTTTTGTACAAGTAGGCTACATTCTGGATGGAGGCTTAGGAATCAATGCGTTTACATCGACTTAGCAATCAATCTACATCTACATACATACTCAACAAGCCGTCGTATGGTGCGTGGCGGAGGGTACTTGTCCCAGTCCGTCTGCAGTAGTGTCTTTGGTGAAAACAGCACTTCATTCACGATTTAATTCGCGTATAACGCAACAAACGCTGATTGTGCTTTGTTCTTAGTCCAAATCAGACGACGTACTTCAGTTTAATTCAATGTCTCTCCTATGCGTAATAAGTTAATGCATGTTGAGTGGCAATTCGTTCTATTGGGGAATATGAAATGAGTTTGACCAGATGTAGCATGTCATGAATGACTGGCTCCTGTGCTGCTTATGGTAATGGCAGTCAGACAGTGTCCGGGGTTCGGCCTGCTCAGAAAGGACCACCTTGTTTGCGAGTTGGCAATAAGGCGCCAACCGATTGAGGGCAGTTTTCCGGAACTGGTAGCCCGTTTGCTCGCTGTCGTTCTTCAGCTGGTTGGCGTCACGTCGACGGTGGTGAGTGAGACAGGAGCGGCAATTGAATTTTTGTTTGAGGCTATTAAAGTCCTTGAGGACACTATTGGTCTTTTGGAGGGAACCAAACCTAGTGACAGACAGCTGTGTAAGGTGGGGGCACAGTTAATTCATTTAACTAATCGGACAGTGGATTTAAGCGCGTTAGATTTGGAAGATCATCACAAAAAATTAACCGTTGAGTTGGGAACTTTGGCAAGCGCAATACGGTTTAAGCTTACGTGTTTGGAGTTGGATGGGAGGAAGGTCGAAGATAGGGACTTGCGCTGTCAGGGAGAGGGTGAGAGCCAGCCTGGGGGTGGTACTGTTACATCGTCTGTCAAGTTAGATGCTGTGTTTGCCAAGTTGCCTAATCCTCTGGCCTATTTCTTCCGAGATATTACTGAACGGGTGGTGGAGCGACTTGATCAGGTGGAAAAATTATTGTTGTTATTGGTTCGCCTAGAACAACACGCGGCCGTCTTTCGCCTTCCGCACCAGGTAATTTTGTCGTTGTTGTACCCGTTAGCTAGAGGTGAGTTGCAGAACCACCTCTCGCGAGGCATGGCGGAGGGGTTTTCTTTGCAGCAATTATTAAGGGAGCTCGTAATTAGTCAAAGGTTGTCCACCTGCGTTCGTAAACAGCTTGGGTGTCGTTACATTTGGGAAGTGCAGCGGGGTGAGGAGCAGTGAGTCATTAATCATTGTATCATTTAATCGCTTTCACGAAACTTTCAGCATTCGTACTGTCACGACTCTCATAAGTGACAGCCCATGGCTGTTAGGTCGCATATCGACCACTTCGTCAGCCTCAATCTGTGATTCGTGGTTAGGAATCCTCCCTATTGGAGACAGCTAAACAAGGTGACTTAAATGAACCCTGTATCGATAGTGACATTTCTACGTAATAAATTTTATCGAAATTATTGTCTGTTCGCAGGTTGGTTCTCGTGCCACCGTCTGTCCTTATACCCCTCCTCCAATCGCGTGCTGCTAAACTTACATAGAAAAGCAAATTCCCGTATGTATAGTAAAGTTTCCACGTATAGAATTTTATCAGATTAATTGGACTTTTGATAGGTGAAACAGGCTTCGGTTCCCTTCCTCAGTGACGACCTGCAGTCACAGGACTCTTTTTGTCTTGGGATAGCATGCAGTAGTTTGCCGTTGTTCTCCCACTTGTGTGGTTGATTATTCGGTGCAGTTCAGAATTTTTCATCCCCTCCCTCCCCGCCCCCCCCCCCCCCCCCCTCCCCCGGTTCCCGAACAACATATTGTAAACCGTCGTGAGACGTCTTTGCTGCTGCGTATGCTAAAAATGTTTGTTAACGCTTTGCGTGTATGTATAAGAGGCATGCAAAATTAATACTTGTTGACAGTGTATCCATTGTGTCCTACGTGAAAATAGAGTTCATCTTTATCACATATGATCTCCGGCTAGTCCCGATTCTCTTCTCTCGCTCCGTTTCCCTTTGTAGTCCGTGTGATGTTCAGTAATCAGAGCACCGTGTCCGCTGAAAGACCTCCCTGTGACATAAATTTCCAAGGAGCGTACTGAGCCCTGACATGGATAATGAATCCACAACGTATCGATCGTCACCTTGTAGTCGTACGGCGATCATAGCGTTTTACGATTGCGCGTCTAAAGGTGTGGTCATCAGTTCTACAAAGCCTTTATCTGTGGACTTGAACACTGTTTCATACGACACCGCACGTACAGTGAACGACGATAAAATTCAAAATTATAAGAGATCTATCAAAATCCATGTTACACGATGAAAGAGGTAATGCCACAAACATTGGCAATCTACGTTACGATAGAATAAAAGCCCTCGCTCGTCGATTTGAATGCGATCGTTTGGAATGAAGATGGGAACAGGTTTTATTTGGGGATGCCTACTAATACCAAGCTTCTCAAAACAACGCATCTCTTTTAGGGGTAAGTCACTTGTCGATTCATAGACGGCGAGAGGGATGCCGCTTTCCAAAACAGGGAGGTGCAGGAGTCTCTTACTGGAAGGTCACAGCTTTGACAGGAACCAGCCAATCTGAGCACCCTACACGCATCGTTCTACTGGTTCCACCATACTGAAAAACAGACGCACTCGCAACTCGTCCTTGGTCTTCGTCAGCACGCTGAAGCAGCACATCTAAATCTACGTCTTCATGACTACTCTGCAATTCACACCTCAGTGCCTGGCAGACTATTTCAGACTATTCCGTACACTTACGTTGCGTTTTGCTCAGCTACACCGTACATACGTGCAACGCCTATGGGGGAAGAACTTTCAGCACTCTAGGTAAGTTGACTGTGCCGCAAATCTTCGAAATGTCCAGCGGTGGAGACGACGTCATCGCCAATTATTCCTTTCACCAGACAAGATCTACATGTTCAGGTTAGTGGACAGTGTAGGTAACACAATTCAAAAATATTTGTCCGTGGATGTATCTGGAAATTGGAAATTTGTGGTAAGGTCTTATGGGACCAAACTGCTGAGGTCATCGTTCCCTAAGCTTACGCACTACTCAATCTAACTTAAACTAACTTACGCTAAGGACAACACACACACCCATGCCCGAGGGAGGACTCGAACCTCCGACGGGAGGAGCCGTGAGGGGCCGCCACGAGGTGCCTCAGACGGCACGGCTACCCCGCGCGGTGATATATCTGGGCCATAAGGCGGGGTTTGTTGTACAGGGTGTCTGGGTTAAACATACAGTAATATAAAACGTAGGAGCTTCACACAATTGAGATATTTATTGGTGATTTGCTTCTACAACTATGGTAACTCAAAATGTTCTGTGTGTTTGTTTGTGGCTAGAGTTGCGCTCTACCAAAACTAGGGTTCTGTAGTTTTGGTACACAACATAAATGACGTGGTAAATTGTAGGATTACTAAATATAAATGAATGTGTAAGAGAGAGACAGAATATAAATTGCATTTTATGAGTAATATAAATTAGTTGATCACGTAACTTCTGCACTTTTATACAACCAAAGCAATTACTTTTGTCGCAAGTACAGTTTACATGCATAAACATAAAAAATATGTACAACAATGTTATGAAAAGGATAGTTGCTACTCACCACATAGCTGAGATGCTGAGTCAAAGATAGGCATAATAAAATGACTGTCAGAAAATGAGTTTTGGCCAACAAGGCGTTCATTAGAGATCGAACATCCACATACGCACAATGACGCAAACGCAACTCGCACACACGTGACCGCAGTCTCTGACTACTGACGCCACACTGAGATGCAACTGGGAGTGGGAGTAAGGTGGTGGCTGGGGAGGGGGGGGGGGGTAGGGAGAGGGATAGCAATGTAGGGTTGGAGGTCGGTGAAGTGCTGCTTGGGGGAGGATACAGGGACGAGATGGAGAGAAGGTATGCAGCTAGGTGTAGTCGGGTGGTTAGACGGGGGGGGGGGGGGGGGGCGGATTAGCGAAAAAGGAGGGAGATAAATAGACTATGGGTGCGTTGGTGAAACAGAGGACTGTGCAATGCTCGAATGGAAACAGGGAAGAGGCTAAGGGTAAGGACAAAGACTAACGAAGGCTGAGGCCAGTTTTTGCCATGGGAATGTAGGCTATGTTGCAGGGAGAGTTCCTATATGAGCGATTCAGAAGAGCTGTTGTTGGTGGGAAGGATCCATATGGCACAGGCTGTGAAGCAGTGATTGAAATGAAGGATATGTTGGGCGGCGAATTCAGCGTTGGCATGGTCCAGCTGTTTCTCCGCCTCATTTTGTCGGTGGCCATTCACGCGGTTCAAATGGTTCAAACGGCTCTGAGCACTATGGGACTTAACATCTGTGGTCATCAGTCCCCTAGAACTTAGAACTACTTAAACCTAACTAACCTAAGGACATCACACACATCCATGCCCGAGGCACGATTCGAACCTGCGACCGTAGAGGTCACGCGTTTCCAGACTGAAGCGCCTTTAACCGCACGGCCACACCAGCCGGCCATTCACGCGGACAGGGAGCTCGTTAGTTATCATGCCCACGTAGAATGGAGCACAGTGGTTGCAGCTTAGCTTGTAGATCATACGACTGATTGCTCACGTAGCCCTGCCTTCGATGGGATAGGTAATGCTTGTGACCAGACTGGAGTAGTTGGTGATGGGACGATATATGTCACAGGTCTTGCATCTAGGTCTATTACAGGGAATGAGCCATGAGGCAACGGGGTTGGGAGCAATGGTGGGGATGGACAGGGATATTGTGTATGTTCAGTGGATAGCAGAGTACCGCTGTGGGAGAGGTGGGAAGGATAGTGGGTAGGACATTCCTCATTTCAGTGCATGACGAGCGATAGTCGAAACCCTGGCGGAGAATGTAATTCAGTTGCTCTAGTCCTGGGTGGTACTGAGTTACGAGGGGAATGCTCCTCTGTGGCCAGACGGTGGGACTTAAGGTGGTGATGGGTGCCTGGAGACATAAGGCATAAGGGACGATGTTGGGAGGGTAATTATGGTCTGTGAAGGCCTCAGTGAGACCCTCAGTGTATTTCGAGAGGGACCGCTCGTCACTACAGGCGCGACGGCCACAGGTGGCTAGGCTGAATGGAAGGGACATCTTGGTATGGAATGGGTAGCAGCTGTCGAAGTGGAGGTATTGCTGGTGGTTGGTGGGTTTGATATGAACGGAGGTAATGATGTAGCCATCTTTGAGGTGGAGGTCAACATTAAGGAAGGTGGCTTGCTGGGTTGAGTAGGATTAGGTGAAGCGAATTGGGGAGAAAGTATTGAGGTATTGTATTATGTGCATAGGGTGTCTTCACTCTTGATCCAGATCGTGAAGATGACATCAATGAATCTGAACCAGGCGAGGGGTTTGCGATTCTTGGTGCTTAGGAAGGATTCCTCTAGATGGCCCATGAATAGGTTGGCATAGGATGGCGTCATGTGAGCAACATTGGCTCTGTTTGTAGGTAATACCTTCAGAGGAAAAGTAATTCTGGGTGAGGATATAGTTGTTCATGGCGGCTAGTAAGGAGGTTGTAGGTTTGGAATCCATTGGTCACTGGTAAAGGTAGTGTTAAATGGTAGCAAGGCCACAGGCATTAGTGCAACGAGAGCTGGCATCAATAGCGATGAGCAAGGTACTGTGTGGTAAAGGAGCAGTAGCTATGGAGAGTTGGTGGGGGAAATGGTTGGTTCTTTCATAAGGGCTACCTGTATTATCAGTCATGTCATGTACGAGCAGAATTGCAAGTACTATGCTGCATTCTATGTGGACATGACAACCAACAAGCTGTCTGTTTTCAAGAATTGCCAGCGACAAACTGTGGCTGACAAACGACTGGACCACCCTGTTGCTGAGCACGCCACCCGACACAACGCTCTTCATTTCAATGACTGCTTCACAGCCTGTGCCATCTGGATCCTTCCCACCAACACCACCTCTTCTGAATTGCGCAGGTGGGAACTCTCTTTGCAATATGTCCTACATTCCTGTACTCTTCCTGGTTTCAAGCTTCGTTAGTCTTTTCCTTACCCTCAGCCCTTTCGCTGTTTTAATTCCAGCACTACACAGTCCTCTACTCCATCACTGCACCCACACACTTTTTACCCCTCTCCTTTTCTGCTAAACCCTATCCCCCCCGTAGCTGCCCTAACCTCTGTCCACCTCGTTCCTGTAAACTCTCCCAATCCTACACTGCTATCCCTCCCCACTGCCGCCCCAGCCTCCTCCTTACACCTACCACCCAGCTGCATCTCAGTGTGGCCTCAGCAGCTGGAGACTGCGGTCATGTGTGCGTGAGTTCCGTTTGCATGAATGCTTGTATGTGTATGTTCTATCTCCGACAAAGGCCTTGTTGGCTGAAAGCTCATTTTCTGACAGTCTGCGACTCAGCAACTATCCTTTTCATAATATTGTTGCATTGTATCCTGGATTTTCCACTGAAAAATAAATATAATTGTTATTGGTATTTTGCACTCAGCAGAACATACTTCGTCATGATCAAGGGCAGTTTTATAATGGTTTAAGGATAACAAAAACATGTTTTATGTACGTCCAACTAAATATTGAAGCAATATTTGATATATTTTTGTTTTGTGGCTTTTTTTTAACCTTTTTGTTGAAGAAGTTGCGTTTTCTAGGGCTATATGATTAATCTGTACTGTTTTCTTTATTTTTTGTAGAACGGGCCTCTGTTTCCCATTACAAATGAACAGTTTTCTAATAAAACCTGAATTAAACACTGATAACTTCAACTTCGGTTTCAGTACTGTGTCTTTTTAAGTAACAGACAAGGGGATAACTGTGTAGAACAAAAATGTTCTGTAGATCACGCGGCCCTTTCTACATCCTCGCTGAGTAGCTGGATGGTTTACCGCTTCCAGTTTTTTGGGGAATCTGATAATACAGTGATCGCATATGTAAAGAAAGCGATCGTTATGATGTATGCAAAGTAGTAATATAGAGGTAACGCAGGTAACATCTTAACTGACCAAAGCTACTAGAAAAATTACAGTAGTCTACGCTTACTTTTGGTAGTCTACAGCAGCCAAGTGTAGTTTTACAATTCTATTTGCGCATATTCTTTGTTCACGTAAACACACGTTAGTAATTATGTGGGATCCAGAGCAGAAGGTGTTACGTGTGTTTTCTCTCTCGAAGCTGCGAGCTCTGTTACGCTGACGTCTGTTTCGGCGTGAGTATGGACTACGACTAACTGACACTGTTCCCACGTATGTAACAATCAAGCAATGGGACAAGCGGCTTCGGAAAACTGGGACTTTGCTTTCGATGGGGAGGTATAGCCTGTCGATTGCGCGGTCCCCCTAGAAGCTCAGACGTTGCACTCTTTATTTTTTCTATTGAGGTTTATCTAGACTCAAATGTACCAAATACTAATTCGTGATCAACCAGAGCTGCGTCATCGCTTTCGTGCAGGTACCGCAAATGTTACGACGGCACATACTGAGGTGTAATAAGTCAGACCGTGTTAGTACTTGGTCATATTCACTGTCTGGAGGTCCCTATGGAGCATAAAATGGTTCAAATGGCTCTGAGCACTATGCGACTTAACTGCTGCGGTCATCAGTCGCCTAGAACTTAGAACTAATTAAACCTAACTAACCTAAGGACATCACACACATCCATACCCGAGTCAGGATACGAACCTGCGACCGTAGCGGACGCTCGGTTCCAGACTGTAGCGCCTAGAACCGCACGGCCACTTCGGCCGGCTATGGAGCATAAATCGTGTTAGTAATTTCGTATGAACATTTGAGCATAGTTTCGGAAGGAATGGCAGATGAGAATGTGTGTCGGTTGCATAGCAGCGTGACTTCCGATGCTGCGAGTGACGTTTCATCGTTGGCGTCAGTGTATCTCTGGTTGCGGTTTTGAAGCAGTAGGCATTTGACAGCTAACGTGCCAGACGGCTAACGCAGAGCCGTACACCACTGCGGGGTGTTCTGCCGCGCCGCACACACCAACTCCGCAACGCTCACTTGATCAACACCCAGACTTGTCCAGAACTGCCCTTACCGCCGGTAATCGAGCTCCGCAACCAGCAGCAGACCAGGGGCTTCCGCTTGGCGGCTCCCCGTTACACGCCAGGAATCCATACTACATACAGGAGCGCAGCAATGTTAAGCTACAGAATACCATTACATGTTTATTACGAAACTAAGAAAAAGGTAAATTATCCTCTCCTATATCCGAAGCGACAGAGGACTACGCAAAAATGTTTAACGAAAAGGAATTACATAATAGCGTGCTTCAATTACTAGTTTAAAATTTTAGAAAGCATTCTGCAATTGGAGCACAGCAGCGATCGGTATAAAATGCTAAAAAACAAAAACAGTCTCGATGGCGTTTTCAGGTTTTTATTCGCTAGCAACCGATTTCGGCCCTTGCCTGAGGCCAAACAATGGTTCAAATGGCTCTAAGCACTATGGCACTTAACATCTGCAGTCATCAGTCCCCTAGACATAGAACTACTTAAACCTAACTAACCTAAGGACATCACACACATCCATGCCCAAAGCATTATTCGAACCTGCGACCGTAGCAGCAGCGCGGTTCCGGACTGAAGCATCTAGAACCGTTCGGCCACAGCGGCCGGCTTCTGAGGCCACCTTCAGGCTTTTCGCCGCTACAATTCAGTACTATTACATATTCAGTATAGAGGGGTGAATATATGGCTAAACAACATCTAAAATATAAGCTAGAATAATATAAAAAGTACGGTGTTATACCCATAATGGCTGCTAGTGGCGGCAGACGGAGCTAGACCCGTAGAAGTAATGATGTCAGTGCTCAATAAGGTAGCTTTAGTCGAGATTATGCACTGTACGTTCAGCCCATCGCCTACAGCAGTACTTCACTGATATATGCTACATTGCTTGGTTTAGTCGAATTTTTAAGAAAAATAGATACAGAAACAAACACAAAAATTATGCATATAAAATTTTACTTGTATAATCCTACCATAATTAATTTAAGTAAAAGGAACAAAATGACAAGCACGCTGTAATCGCTGTTGTGTGCAGAAAGCCCCCTGTGGGCATTTCTACGTACTGGCTGCAGCAGAGAGAGCTGTATTTGGTTGCTATAGTAATGGCCAGTATTGATAGCTGCGCTGTAGCGAGGCCCGCCACAGATACCGTGGCGGAGGACGCAACCCCGAGGAGGAAGCGGATGTCTGGTGGCTTGCAAATCGATCTTCGTTCTTCAGTTTTGCTCGACGGCAGTAGCGAAGACTGACTGCCACAGTATGGCCTCCAGTGGCCAGAATAAACGGTTTAAGCGATCATTTGCATGGATTGTACATCACTGCCAAAGATCCTGGTTATAAACTTGGACAATACTGTCTTAAAATATCTACGTATCACTTAGTATTGAAGAAATATTCCTTCAGTAAAATATGACATTGATCTTTTAAATAAATCTATGTAAAATGGCGTGAAGTTAAGTTCTCTAAAAATATAAAAGAATAAAATAAAATAATAATTGTCATCACAGGAACTAGCGACAGAAAACATGTAAATAAAAGAGGCACATTTAGCGTCTGTAAAATAAGTGTCAGTTACATCAGTAAAATAGTAAACAACTGTTACAGAAAACAGTTAGTCAAAATCTGTAGTATATATCAAAATTACTAAAATGCTTAAATATTTCATTAAAAGTAAAAGAATTGGAATGGCCATCCATGGGTATAACTATGGTATAGTAATGTGAACAGTCATAATCTTCTTAGCTAGTATCGTTGGTACCAATGTTAATTATCACTAAATATACCTCTTGATTTATTTATTATAAAAGTATAACGAAAAGGCTGCAGCAACCCTAAATTAAATCGTCAAAATTTCTCTAAAATCAAGCTGTTCGTTCAACAGCGGTAGCGGTGTATTTTTAAAATGTACATAAATTTCCATTTCCTCAAGGGTATTAAGAAGTAATCCCTCAGGTGCATTATGAAGCTTACTCTGCGTCAACTACTGGCCGAAGAGTGATGTGTTGCGAGAGGTATCCACTGTATGTTCTTTAAACTGCAAGGAAAAATTTCTTTCTGTGTGACCAGTGTATTTATTGCTTGTCACAGTCTTGGCATAATATTTTATATACACCTGAGTGAAATATCTGTTATTAAAATTGCCAATCGTGCGCCTTAGTTTGGTTTGTAGTGGGTTGCTAGTAATGAACGCAATGATCATTTCAGTGTTTTTGAATAACCTATTTATTCTGTCCGAGACAGTTGCCATGTAAGTCATTTTTGTGATTTTTTTATTATGAGCTACAGAAGTGTTGTTAGACTGTTGTAATTTCTGAAGTAGAGTGCCCACTAAATAAGTGTGAAAATGACTGACTGTGACAGTTTACATTAAAATATCTAACTCTCTGGATATCGGTGAGTTCAAGGGGCAATTTCAAAGCTCTGTGAAACATAGATTAGAGAAATGCTTTTTGTACTTATGTGAGTGAGAAGAAAGCTCATTATGATCCGATCAGATGCAGAAGGTTTTCTGTAAATTGTGAACAATACTGATCACTGCAATTTTAGATTGTCAAATCGAGAAAATTTATACTTCTATTGTTCTCATTTTCAATAGTAAAAAACTAATTTGGGAGGAGTGCATTTAAAAATGTAAGTGACAACATCTAATTCTTCTTTGGGACCATTATATAAATTATTGAGTCATCCACATAACGTTTGTAGTAGAGAATCTTATTTGCGATTTATGGATTGCCTTGAAAGTTGATTATCGTTAGTGAAGTAAAAGATCCACACAGTGGACACCAAGTGAAAGCTACTCCTTATGTTTGAGATCTAGACTGCAATACTAAAATGGGAAGGAACTGTTAATTAGAACTCAGGGAGAAGTTGTAGTCTCATTGACATTCTATTTATTCATCATAAACGTGACAAGACAACAAAATTATTAAAGAAACATCACACAAACATTTTTATTTAACAAACACCTTACTAACATGGGATCTATGGTGGACAAAGTGATCTAATAGGGATCGTCACACGACACTAACCAGAACACTAATCGCTCTATCTGACTTCATACACATGAATCCCGGTTATTGCACCAAACCAGAGCACCACCAAGCATCTATATTCTACCATACAAAAAAAAAAAAAAGAAAAATATGGTTCGAAAAATCAGGGTGCTGAGAAATATACACTCCTGGAAATGGAAAAAAGAACACATTGACACCGGTGTGTCAGACCCACCATACTTGCTCCGGACACTGCGAGAGGGCTGTACAAGCAATGATCACACGCACGGCACAGCGGACACACCAGGAACCGCGGTGTTGGCCGTCGAATGGCGCTAGCTGCGCAGCATTTGTGCACCGCCGCCGTCAGTGTCAGCCAGTTTGCCGTGGCATACGGAACTCCATCGCAGTCTTTAACACTGGTAGCATGCCGCGACAGCGTGGACGTGAACCGTATGTGCAGCTGACGGACTTTGAGCGAGGGCGTATAGTGGGCATGCGGGAGGCCGGGTGGACGTACCGCCGAACTGCTCAACACGTGGGGCGTGAGGTCTCCACAGTACATCGATGTTGTCGCCAGTGGTCGGCGGAAGGTGCACGTGCCCGTCGACCTGGGACCGGACCGCAGCGACGCACGGATGCACGCCAAGACCGTAGGATCTTACGCAGTGCCGTAGGGGACCGCACCGCCACTTCCCAGCAAATTAGGGACACTGTTGCTCCTGGAGTATCGGCGAGGACCATTCGCAACCGTCTCCATGAAGCTGGGCTACGGTCCCGCACACCGATAGGCCGTCTTCCGCTCACGCCCCAACGTCGTGCAGCCCGCCTCCAGTGGTGTGGCGACAGGCGTGAATGGAGGGACGAATGGAGACGTGTCGTCTTCAGCGATGAGAGTCGCTTCTGCCTTGGTGCCAATGATGGTCGTATGCGTGTTTGGCGCCGTGCAGGTGGGCGCCACAATCAGGACTGCATACGACCGAGGCACACAGGGCCAACACCCGGCATCATAGTGTGGGGAGCGATCTCCTACACTGGCCGTACACCACTGGTGATCGTCGAGGGGACACTGAATAGTGCACGGTACATCCAAACCGTCATCGAACCCATCGTTCTACCATTCCTAGACCGGCAAGGGAACTTGCTGTTCCAACAGGACAATGCACGTTCGCATGTATCCCGTGCCACCCAACGTGCTCTAGAAGGTGTAAGTCAACTACCCTGGCCAGCAAGATCTCCGGATCTGTCCCCCATTGAGCATGTTTGGGACTGGATGAAGCGTCGTCTCACGCGGTCTGCACCTCCAGCACGAACGCTGGTCCAACTGAGGCGCCAGGTGGAAATGGCATGGCAAGCCGTTCCACAGGACTACATCCAGCATCTCTACGATCGTCTGCATGGGAGAATAGCAGCCTGCATTGCTGCGAAAGGTGGATATACACTGTACTAGTGCCGACATTGTGCATGCTCTGTTGCCTGTGTCTATGTGCCTGTGGTTCTGTCGGTGTGATCATGTGATGTATCTGACCCCAGGAATGTGTCAATAAAGTTTCCCCTTCCTGGGACAATGAATTCACGGTGTTCTTATTTCAATTTCCAGGAGTGTATATTAAAGCCCTACGTCACAGCAGCAAATACTTTACCCTCCTGCTATTCAAGGCGGTACACCACGATGCATTCGGCGACTGAAGTCATGGATGGTGGCAATCTGTTATAAAATGCGCATTCCCGAAAAATGCAAGTACACGGTCTCGCGTTCAGTTAATTCAGAGTGCAGGTACTTCCCTATGAGCCTCTGAATCCCCGATGGATTCCAGCATGCAGATGGACCTGTTTGCTGGTCTGCCAATCCAATTTGACTCTGTGCCACGACTGTGCATGTCGGAATATGTCAAATGTTTAGACTGCCAACTCAAAACAAATAACTACACGCAAGCGTCACTCGTTGTGACTGTGATGATATAAACAGTACCTCTGACGGTTCACAAGGTGACTGGCACAGGCTCTAAGTCGCACACTAGCAAAGGACACAAGTCTCACTGTTTAGGTAGAGACCTGCATTTCTTTACTAGCAAAGCGCCAGTACAAAAGACTTGTACAAGAGGGCTCCTTCTCCCTTTCTCCGCACTTCCTCCTCAGCTCAGTTCCAAAAGCACATTTCTCTTGTTTGACTTCCCCCACTTTTGCGCAAGCCAGTCACGAGCTGGAGCCCGGCATGCTAAGCTCAGAGAATGGTCTTTGCACTGCAAACCGATTTGACCAATCAGAGACTTTAAAGTTAATTGGCAGAAAATGGAAAAACGATTCAGCTTCACGCCCTCTTTCTCACGCTTTTGGGTACCTTTTGCTAACAAAATACATGGTAGAAGCACAGCCTTCCATGAAACAGCTTGTTATCTCCCATGTTGCGTCCATTTCAAAGTTTCCAAAGAATGGCTATAAACCCGCAAAAAGCTTTGTGCTTTCACAAATATGTGTTTTGAAACAGAATCTGTACGTCTGGACGCCAGTTTCCCTGTCCCATGGAAATTCGTGGAACGTTTACATTTCTTTTGGCGACTTGCTCCCTAACAAGGGCCCATCCTCTGCTTTATTCCCGGCCTACAATGCGCTGACGGCGACTTCTCGGCACTGGCCCGTATACCTGGACGTCTGCCTCCCGTCCGGCGCCAGCTTAATTTGTTTTGCACAATGCGACCGCAGCACACGGCCGTCTGGAAATGTCTCCTCACCATTCCCCAGAAAAAAGCGCTTTGTCAACCCACCAACGACATGCTTTTACTGCAGTAGTTTAAGTCGGCATCCTGTTCCTTTGAACGCAGGTAGAGCTTACCGTATTTCCTTCCATAGAGCACGCAAACAAGACCATTAACTACCGCCCATCATTTCATCATAATGCATGAAGTAAAATCGCAGTAAAGATCATATTCCCTTCGAACACAAAGTGACGTAACACCAAATCAGAAGTGAGAGTGCCCTGCAATCTCTCAGCCTTTAAAAAATTGTAATTCAATAAATTCGAGAAAAATGTCAGCCATAGTACCAGGTAAAGAATTGCCAATTACCAGGCCAACTTTTTGATACTAAATTTTATCATTAAACGAAAAATAACTGGAACTGCGTGCCTTTTCCAGTATGTCTCTAACCTCACCTATTTCATCTGTATTCATAATTTTATGCCATAGTAAATCGTAGTAATGATGTTTATGTTATCAGAGATGGGCACGTTTTATACAATTTTTTAATATCTAAAGAGGCAAATTTTGCGCCATCAGGAATGTCAGTATTGTATATTGCTTGTGTTAACTCACAACTGCTTTTGACACTAATTAAACTACAAGGCGCACAAAACGATCGCTTTTTTGGCTTCATCGAAATGTGGGATACGTTGCAAGTAATTCGCACTCCAGAGTAATTCGCGCCGATAATGCCTATGATTATCAATGGTAGTGATAAAATTTGAATTAGCACTCGAAAAAATAGAATTACGGAATTAACTTTGTCTGTTGGCAGGTACATGTTTTCAGTGCTGGTACACAATGAAATCGCCGCACCACAGTGGCGCAGCACGGCGCTAGAAAAGTCGAAGCAAAATGGTGTGGCTCACTGGTAACGCGAAGTATAAAAAATGGTTCAAATGGCTCTGAGCACTATGGGACTTAACATCAGAGGTCATCAGTCCCCTAGAACTTAGAACTAATTAAACCTAACTAACCTAAGGACATCACACACATTCATGCCCAGGGCAGGATTCGAACCTGCGACCATTGTGGTCGCGCGGTTCCAGACTGTAGCGCCTAGAACCGCCCGGCCACCCCGACCGGCGCGAAGTATCGTGCGATAACTCGTTGCCAGCATTCGAAGGGGAACCGGGCTGCAGAAATACACGCCGAGTTGGAGGAAGTGTACTGCAGCAGCCATGCACAATCATATGATGCAGAATTTCGGTGTCGCAGTCGCTTTCAGTGTGGACAAACACGTCTGAGTAAAGAAGAACGGCGCTGGAGGCCATTTCTCAGTGATGAACTGGGAGTCGCAAAGCGAGTGGAGGTCCTGCTGCTTTGAGGCCGGCGAATCACAACCGAAGCGACAGTGGGCAATCTGGGTAGTCAGAGACGGACCAGTTTTCAACACCGTGGACACAATTTTGAGCACGACGAAGGTCGTCGCCCGCTGGGTGCTCAGTCCTTATAAGCAGGCGGCCAAAGGAGCGCAAGTGTTGCACCTGCGTTACACCAATCGAGATGTCGTCTCCAATCGATTCATCACCGTGGGCGAGTGCTTCGTGTATAACTACCACCCCGACATTAAGAAGAAACCGAGCAGGGGAAACATGTGCATTCAACACGGCGAAAAAGGCGAAGATAAAACCTACGTTGAGCGGGTTGGTGCTGAGTGTTTTTCGGGACTGACACGGTGTGTCGTTAACAGATTATGCTGACGAGGGGCCATTCGTCACATCTCCATACAGCGTTGCATCACGGCAGTAGTATGGGACAATCGACTGTTTTTAACAATTGATTGGTTAGTCGACTGTTTTTTCGATCAGTCGTTTTCTTTAGTCGAATGAAACAACCGAATGAAACTAGTCTGAGCGGCCATGTCAGCTATATGAATGTTTTCACTCACTCACCGGGTTTGAATGATTTTTTTATTTACATACTTTTTCAGCCTTTTCGGTTATACATGGAACACGACAAGGGTTGAAAACTTTTTTAGAGACAAATGAAGTACCTAATTTCAAAGAGATGTGAATAAAAAATGTATTTCCAAAAATTAAGTACATTCGAAATGAATGTATTTACTTACCGAAATACGAATTTTCGTACCTGTGGCATTAAATATCAATTTCTGGTTGCTTTTAAAAATTTAATATCTGGTGCTGCACGAATTTTCGTACTTGTGGCATTAAATACCAATTTCTGGTTGGTTTGAAAAATTTAATATCTGGTGCTGCACTGTAGATTTGTGTATATGTAAATCAACAACCAATTTTTAATACGTTTTTGTACGGTCGGTTTCTTGTCTGTTTTTCTCGGCACAAATTTTGCAGTTGAATTTAAACTGATTCCCGGTAAACTAGAGACTTGAAATTTTCAACATAGCTCAGAACAGGATGATACTGTAATATTAACTAGCTTCAGAGTCTGGTGTGTGGCGGAGGATACTTCGTTTTTCGGTCTGTCTGTCTCTGTTCGGTACAAATTTTCCAATTGATTTTAAACTAACTTCCCGACAAACTAAAGACTTGAAACTTTTGACTCAGCTCAGAACTGGGTGACAATGCAACAGTAACTCGCTTTCTTATCTGGTGTGTGGCGAAGAGTAGGTACTTGACGTACCACTGCTATTTCCCTATTTTCCTGTTCCAGTCGAGAAAGTCTCGCAATTAAGAATGATTTCTGCATGTGATCTCGATTCCCTCTAGTTTTTACATTCGCGGTCTCCTAACGAGATACGCCTATGAGGAAGCAATATATAGGCTAACTTATTTGAAGAGAAACTGAAATAAACCTGAAGTTTACCACATGTCCTGCTGTAATCTCATCAAAATATTTGAAATAAACTGAAAAATTTCCACACACAAGAGTAATAAGCAAAAAACTAACTGTTTATATACAAAAGCTTTTTAATATAACACGGTTTTAAAACGGATTAATAAATATTAAATAATCTCTCCTAGTCCCATACAGATTCCTAACGCCATAAAGATACTCCTGAAAATTTGTTCTTGTGAATTTTTAATAGCTATAACACTATCTGTAGAACTGAAAACGTGGGGCGTACGTATGTAGCTGGTGGCGTAGTTTTCTGTAGAAAATACTTACCATCCACGCAAATAAATGGCTGACTATTCAAACGATTTTGCATTTGTGGATATCATGACACATTGCCTATAAAATGGAATGCAAACTGTCGCTTGAAGAAGGAAATGTTCCTTTCTTCTTTATATATCCTTAAGAGAACCATTGCGCTCGTCTTTGCACCCCTAACTAGGGTTGCAATACGTCATGATTTCCCCGTAATGGTCCTAGTTTTGAGGGCACCCAGAGACGTGCTGGAGGGATTTCTGCACCACTGATTGGAAATCGTTTGTAATAAACCTTAGTTAAAATTCATTACAGGAGGACCTAACTATAGCTAGTTTCGTCGTTTCAGTCTATTACGAAAACAGCGGCAAGCACGCTTAGCCGCTCTCCTATGAGCATACAGTATGTTCCAAAATTGTCTTTACCACTTTGATCACGTACATTTTAGAAATGGCAATAAGTATAGAGGGGCGGTTTACCGCATAATGTTCACACACACCTAAAGCTGTTTTTTCCCCCACGTTTGTTATTGACTGACTCAAGTGCGAAACATTCGCGACTTGAACAGGGAAACAGAGAAATAGCAGTGGTACCCACTCTCCGGCACACACAAGAAAAAAGCTAGTTAATATTGCATTGCCATTCAGTTCTGAGCTAAGTCGAAAGTTTGAAGTCTTTAGCTTATCGGAAAGTTATTTTAAAATCAATTGGAGAATTTGTACTGAACAGACAGAGACAGAGAGATGAAAAAACAAAGTATCCCTCGCTAGCACCAGCCTCTAAAGCGAGTTAATATTACAGTATTATCCAGTTTTGAGCTATGTTGAAACTTTCAAGTCTCTAGCTTACCGGGAAACTAGTTTAAATTCAATTGCAAAATTTGGCACAGTGTGTGTAATGGTTTGTATAGGCGAGATCTGACACCCAGGTCCTGCAGAACCCCATTACATTTTTTTCTACGGGTGGGACTTGAACGAACTGTGCGCTCGCAGCAGAGCACACTTTAATGAGGACACCCTAGGCCGTACCTGGAAGTGGAATGTTGCTTAGATAACCTGTGTGCTACAGACGGTGCGTGCATTTGAGGCGACCATCCGTCCCTCAGTCGCCCCTTTTATCGTGAGAGACACGAATTTTCTAGCTGTGTCCCCATATTTTTTAAAGTACGTACATCAAAAAAAGTTTCGCATCAGCTCGGTTGCGAGAGTTCCGGAACCTCTACGGAAAATGGGAATAGAGATCAACATAAACATAATTTCCGCCCTTTTTATTGCTCATGAAAACCACACACTGCATATTGTACCACCATACAGCTAGGCCTTCAGAGGGGGTGGTCTAGAGTGCTGTATACATCGGACCTCTAATACCCAGGAGCACGTCCTCTTGCATTGATGTATACATGTACTCGCCGTGGCATACTATCCACAGGTTCATCAAGGCACTGTTGGTCCAGGTTGCCCAGCTCCTCAACGGCGATTCGGCGTAGATTCCTCAGTCGTTGGTGGGTCACATCGTCAAGGGTTCATATCTGGAGAACAAGCTGGCCACTCTAGTCGACCGATGTCGTTATCCTGAAGGAAATTCACAAGATGTGCACGAGGGGGGTGCGAACTGTCGTCCATGAAGACGAATGCCTCGCCAATAAATGCCGATACTGTTGTACTATCAGTCGGAGGATGGCATTCACGTATCGTACAGCCGTTACGGCGCCTTCCATGACCACCAGCGGCGTACGCCGGCCGCACATAATGCCACCCAGAAACAGCAGGGAACCTCCACCTTGCTACACTCGCTGCACAGTGTGTCTAAGGGGTTCAGCCTGACCGGGTTGCCTCCAAACACGTCTCCGACGATTGAGTCTACCCAATAAAGGGTTGTTAACTGAAAGATGTCTCACCAGCGTTCCAAAGTATCACTCATCGGCCCCCCCTCCCCCCCTCCCCGCCCTCTGCGGTCGACCTTCCGATAACAATTCGACCCAGGCTCGGGTCGTAACAACGGAAAATTAGAACTTTTGCACTGTCAGTCAACAGAATTCGGTATAGACAAGGAATATTATAAAGTACCTTAACGCTCCCCCTCATAGCTTCCGACTCCCAAAACATCCATTTATCGCCTCTTACAAAACATGCGGTTTACTACAGACTTCAGTGAGTCTCACCTGCCCGCAGAAAATAAAAGAGTCATCTTTTGCAAAACGCAAATAAATCACGCTGGCAAATCTGCTTCCAGACCTCACTGTCTAACATAAAATTTGTAACGGTTAAGACAAGTAACCACGTTTACTCAGATTTTAGTCATTACTTCTGTCATGTTTTCCCTGTCCCTTACACGAAAAAAACCTTTTCTCAGGCTGTTATTCATTGCAATATATGTCTTGACTCTAGGACTGCAGCTTAAGATAGTGCAGGAGGTCCTTAGGATAAGAGGTACTATCTTCAGAGGGAAGGAAGACGATTTTGAAGTCTGATGTAACCACAGTGCCAACACGTTCGCTGTTTCATCCGCTGCGACCTGCGAGGAAGTCTGCGGATAGACTGTGTTGTGGAATCACTGACGTAACTGTCAAACCTCGTAACTTGCACGTTTGTCCCCCTAACCCTACACCAGCCCAGCGAGTCAGCTGGCCTGTGGAATTGCTGCCCTAGCTCTCTTGACGTTCAGGAAAGTAGAGATTTCGCACCAAGTAACGTGCCCTGGGGACACAGAAACGCATTCCTGCCCTGACCACTGGCCGAGTCCACCCCTGTGTGTCAAGCAAGCTGCGGCCGCCTGGTTACAAGTTGACGTGAGCGCTCCCTCCGGTAAGACAGCAAACGACTCGGAAGAGCAGTTGAACGGAATGGACAGTGTCTTGAATGGAGTATATAAGATGAACATCAACAAAATCAAAACAAGGAGAATGGAACGTAGTCGAACTAAATCAGGTGAATCTGAGGAAATTAGGTTAGGAAACCAGACAGTTAAAGTAGTATATGAGTTTGGATATTTGTGCAGCAAAATAACAGATGATGGTCGAGGTGGGGGCGATATCAAACGTAGATTGGCACTGGGAAGAAAAGCGTTTCTGAAGAAGAGACATTTGTTAATATCGAATATAGATTTATGTGTTAGGAAGTCTTTTCTGAAGCATTGCTTTGTACGAGAAATCTGTTATCGTGACCAACATATATGGAAGCGTATTGTTTTCGTTAACGTTTCTGTAAGCTATTGACCTAAAATCTGCACAGCCACATTTACGGCCGGACGACTTATTTGATTTGGCGCCATGCTGAATACAGTGCCAGTACATCTACATCTGCATGATTACTCTGCAATTCACATTTAACTGCTTGGCAGAGGGTTCATCGAACCACAATCATACTATCTCTCTACCATTCCACTCCCGAACAGCGCGCGGGAAAAACGAACACCTAAACCTTTCTGTTCGAGTGCTGATTTCTCTTATTTTATTTTGATGATCATTCCTACCTATGTAGGTTGGGCTCAACAAAATATTTTCGCATTCAGAAGAGAAAGTTGGTGACTGAAATTTCGTAAATAGATCTCGCCGCGACGAAAAACGTCGTTCCTTTAATGACTTCCATCCCAACTCGCGTATCATCTCTGCCACACTCTCTCCCCTATTACGTGATAATACAAAACGAGCTGCCCTTTTTTGCACCCTTTCGATGTCCTCCGTCAATCCCACCTGGTAAGGATCCCACACCGCGCAGCAATATTCTAATGAGGACGAATGAGTGTAGTGTAAGCTGTCTCTTTAGTGGACTTGTTGCATCTTCTAAGTGTCCTGCCAATGAAACGCAACCTTTGGCTCGCCTTCCCCACAATATTATCTATGTGGTCTTTCCAACTGAAGTGGTTCGTAATTTTAACACCCAGGTACTTAGTTGAATTGACAGCCTTGAGAATTGTACTATTTATCGACTAATCGAGTTCCAACGGATTTCTTTTGGAACTCATGTGGATCACCTCACACTTTTCGTTATTTAGCGTCAACTGCCACCTGCCACACCATACAGCAATCTTTTCTAAATCGCTTTGCAACTGATACTGGTCTTCGGATGACCTTACTAGACGGTAAATTACAGCAACATCTGCGAACAACCTAAGAGGACTGCTCAGATTATCAACCAGGTCATTTATATAGATCAGGAACAGCAGAGGTCCCAGGACGCTTCTCTGGGGAACACCCGATATCACTTCAGTTTTACTCGATGATTTGTCGTCTATTACTACGAACTACGACCTTCCTCACAGGAAATCACGAATCCAGTAGAAGATCAGATCACAGTTGTGGGAATACTGGTGTCCAAGGGGGTGGTGGGGCAATCACGCTTAAGTTTACCTCGCTGGGCGGAGATGGCTGTATGATTAATACTACCACGAGATACGTTTGTTACGCGTAGACAAGCTCTAAGAAACGTAAAATTTTATTGCGAGTGAATTCGTGTGTAACAGTTGCGAGGTACGAGGTACTTCAGCGCTGGGTAGACAACCTTCGTGTTGCCCTGGTTGGGTAGCACGTTAGGCATTCAGCAGTGATAATGATGTTTGCTACGCGGCTGGGTCTTCACGATAGTTTATCGTGTGGAAATTGTTAGCTAATGGCGTGCAGTTATTTGCGGAGACAGGCAGGCAGCGGCCGCAGCAGATGGACTAACGACCGCCGCACGGACCCACTGGAGACCGCAAATTCCGCCGTGCATATCGGGCTGGAGTGGCCTGCAGCCTCCAGCCTAATGGCTGCCGGCCGGCCGCCTCGGCACCCTTTGTTGAACGAGAGTGCGCCGGGGACAGCGGCAAGCGAACTGCTCGATGAGCACCGTCCATGTGTTGATTGGAATCGATCTACTGTACAAAGCTTCCAGTATTCGATGCGTAGAAGCTTATTAATTCGGTTCATCAACTGGGCCAACCTCTTTCTCGTTTGTTTTGCGCTCTTCAACAATGTTCGACCCCTCTGACAGACTAAATATGGTACACTGGCATTAGCCCGTTTCGTGAATCGGAATATGATCATCACTTCAACTGAATCAAACTAGTGGCCAAATCCTATACGTTTCTGCTGAATGTTGGTACTGTTTTACCTACTTCTGATTCCGTTACCTTTGCTCACAACTTCAACGAGTGTCGAAATGGCTGAGTAAGCACTTGTTGCTTGTTATTTAGCTCTAAGCAATCAGACGTTAAAAGCTGATGAGCTACACTTATTAGCTAGATGTAGATGTAACCGTTATTCTGTGCGCCCTTGTATGCTACTTGTTACACGACTGGATACAACTTTTCGGGAACTCAGAGTTTTAAATAAGCACTGCCCTTCTTAGACAGTCACTACCGTTTATAGAAGGTACACGCCAAACGAGATAAATGCTTAATTCGACATATAAATACTCTACAAACGTTTTTCGGTATGACTTATAAAGCTGAAGTAATGTAAGGCAAAAGTCTGTCAAAACAGTTCACACGCGACGAGGCGTAAAAACATGCTCGGAATGAAAAAACTTAGAAGAAAAAGCGTATCGCGAACACAGCATAATACATATGCGTGAGGTATGTCTGCGGGAATATCCATACTACCTAACAGAGGATGTTCCAGGAAGGCAGGTCTACATCTAGGGATATGACAGAAACGATCATTCGAAGGCAACTCAAGTATAGTAAGTCTGGGAGAGTTGCCGCATGCGGTACAGACTGCGCACCCCCCCTAGTTTTGGTAAAAGCGGACAGTGTGTGCACGTATGCTCTTTGCAGTTGCGCAGTATACTCTGGGCGGCGAGGCAGCTGCTTTTGTTCCGATAGTGGGAGTTTTAACCGAGTTAGTGTTGACAAACAAGGCAAGTCTCTAAATCTTGCATGAAAATCTTTTAAGTGTTACGATTAGTTATTAGATGGTGCTAAATAGTGACATATTTTTGAATATCTGATTAGCTGTACGAATAGCAACTTCTGTTGTCTGCCTTTTGATTCTAGTCCGGCCATCTTGGCTGCTAAGGTCACAGAGCGTTAGGGTGCGGCGTCTATCTCTCATAGATCGGGATACATGCCGCAGTGAAATGCGGTATATATCCCGAAATTTTTTGTAATAGGCATACTTGCGGCGCGAGTGTAATAAAAGTTACAGAAATGTATAAACGGTTCTGTTTTCATTTTATGTTTGTTTTAGAGCCTTTCATGTATATTTTGAGAGTTCATAGACCTTAAAACATATTTTTTTTAACAGCACAGTTAACATTTTGCAGTAGACTATTTTATCTTATTTAATTTTGTAACAGAGGATGTTTTTTCAGGCCTGATAAAAATGTCTACGTTTGACAAACGAAAACCAGGGGCTAAACCTCGTGGTCTTTGGGATCCAGAAAGACTGAACGAGGCTATTAGAAGGATTCAAGCTGGCAATATACCTTTTCGGGAGGCAGAACGGTACTACGGAGTACCAGCAAGAACGATAAAAAAAAAGAATGGACAAAGGAACAACTGATGCACCTGGCCGGGGCCTACGAGTAAGTTAAAAAATACCTCTATTACTATATTACTGTAGATCTAATTACTGTTTATAAATTATTATCAGGCTATTTATCGTCAAACTTACACCAGTAACCACTTGTTTTTATATCAACAACAGTGCACTAAACCGTTTTTGTGATATTCTAGGTAGTCTTGGAACTGAAAATGAAGAGAAGCTTGTCAGACACATCAAGAAACTTGGTGATGCTGGATTTTGTCTGGACCAGACGGCAGTGAGAAGAATGGCATATGAATCTGCAGCCACCTTAAAAATTGAACATAGGTTTAATAATGATAAAAAGATGGGAGGATACGATTGGCCTTCGAGCTTTAAACGTCGTCACCCTGATCTGTCTATTATAAAGGCTGAGGACTTGTCAATGGTAAGAGCAGTAGGGCTCATTAGAGAAACAGCAAATAATTTTTATGAACTGCTTGAGAAGTAGGCAGAAAAGTATATGCTGAGGGATAACCTCAGAACATTTTTAATGTGGATGAAAGTGGGATCCAACAAATAAATAAAGTAGGAAAAGTTGTAGCAAAGAAAGGAGTAAAGGTAGTTAATAATGTTACAACTGGAGAAAAAGGTAAGCTTGGTGGCATGCTGCTCTGCAGGAGGAAGATTTATTCTTCCATCTTTAATCTATAAAGGAAAACATTTAAAGACTGAGTTCCAAGATGGACTGCCCGACTACTCCAAAGTCTACATGAACGTAAAATCTGCTTATATAAACAAAGAAATATTTCCTAAGTGGTTTAAGGATGTGTTTCATTCCCAAAAATCGCAAGGGCATAATATTTTAATTCTCGATGGACACTGTTCGTACGTCACATCAATGGCGCTCCTTGAACTCGCAGAAGCTGAAAAAGTCTCATTTCTCTGTTTACCCCCTCACACTACACACGCTCTCCAGCCCCTTGAGAAGTCATTCTTCTCTCCAGTCAAAACTTATTTTAAAGCAGCGAGCAACACCTGGGTAGAACAAAATGTTGGCCCGAAGCTGACTAGGTACCAGGTTGGCCCTATGCTTTGTGGGGCTTGGGAACAAGCAGTCTCATTAGGCAACGGGACCAGTGGATTCAAGGCTACAGGAATTTACCCTCTAAACGAGAATATTCTTCCGGATTACCTCTTTTCGATATCAGATAACATTGCGCCTAATCCCGAGGCGATACCTTCACGACCTCAAACCGTGTCGTCATCGACAACTTGCATCTCACAACCATCTGACAGTAAACACAACGTGGTTCCAGCAAAGACAGCGTCGGCCCTGAGCCTGAGCGAACTCCTTCAAAATTTCTAGCTGTCGTTTCATACCTAAATCATGGAAAACCCTGGAAAGGAAAGAAGAAAGGAGCAGTTTTATTAGCTTCCGAAGAAAACAGAGATGAGCTGAAGAAGAGGTTACCTGAAAAGGCTAAAAAAGAAAAATTTTCTAAGGCTAAAGCGAAGACCGGAAAAAGGAAATTAAATTCGGAAAACCTCGTTTGAGATCTCGACGATCCGGATTACGACAAACGTAGGCCTAGGCCTACATAAAAAAGCATTTCTTGATAGGACACCATTTAAGGAGTGCAAAGAATTGTATTGTGAAACCACTAAAAAATGTGACTGGTTATGCTGCTTGGCATGTAAGCTTTGGGTACACGAAAATTGTGCAATCTTTGATACTTATTGTGTTGACTGTGGCAGGGAAAATTGGAATAAAAACTAATGATGGAGAGAACAAAACTAACAAAAGTAAAGGATTTGCTTGCCAATTCTTGTGTTTATTTTTATTCCTCAATTATTTTAATCACAAACTAGCATTTTAACCATTTTTTGTTAAAAAATTATAAATTTCAACAAATATCAACATGCAGCATGTCACCCATAAGGGCGCGTCATCTCACCCTTAGCCTAAGGGATAGATGCCACAGTGTAAAGTTTTCTTAATGGTCAAATATAATGATGAATGAGTGTATGTAAAAATCTCAAAAAATTACCTGCTAATGAAAACTGGTTTGTTTACTTGTACAATAAATTATTTTGACTTAAGTGCAACATGGGACTTTTTATGAATAATTTTGCAAATATGCGCTATCTCTCCTGCATTTACCTTAAATATGGTGTAAGATGTCGTGGTCTCCGGACCTTCATTGCTTACATATTCCGCCCTCACAATCATATTCCGCACATCAAGACGCTTCATTCGAACCCAAACTCGATAAGATAAAGTCAATGTTGTATGAATTCATGTAAACGATATGCAATTAACAAGTAAGCGCACCTTGGTTGAAATAGTCGAGGCTGGCGTACACACATACATTCCAGACACGACGGTCACAGAAGCTTTTAGTTTGGGAGAGAAACCGCGCAATGGGACGCCGGTCCCTTCAGAGGACGACCCAGCCTACGTCGGCCAGTGACCACCTGTGTAGCAGACAACGTGGGCCCGAGTGAAAGGGGGGAACAACCCGTGTTCGGCTTAAAAGCAAATTCCGCTACATTGTGTGGGAGTGGCCAGCCTATGCATTCTTTACACATAGCACGCAGTTAAAGAGATTTTCACAGGGAGACAGCAAACGCCAAACGCCAATGCTACAGGTTTCCGGATTGGTCGCCTTAAACGAAACGTCATTCTCCCATTTTAGAAGAGCAATGCTGATTGGCAGACGATATTTCTGACGCCTTGAGGTGAAGGAATAATGAAAGAGACCGAAAGATATACCCCTTCTAGTCTGGCGTGGAGAGGCCTTGTTTCATTGTATCTCTTGGAACGAGGAACAAGTCTCTCCTCAGTACTTCACTGGGAGAGCACCTCTGTCGAGAGCGAATCGAAGTGCTACTCTATATTGAGTCCTTGCAATTAAGCATTGTTCACTGTGTTGGCCGACACACTTATTGTGCAGTGTGAGTCCTTGCAATTAAGCATTGTTCACTGTGTTGGCCGACACACTTATTGTGCAGTGTGAGCGGACAGAGTTATAGTTAAACGCCTGCGAGCGAATTTTGAGTGGCATCGTGGTGGACTGGTTATCTGACCGGTGTACCACGCCAATAGTTAGACAAGGGGGAATAGGAATCCTTGACTTCATCAAGGCATAGGGAAAGTTTGATTGGCGAAGGTCAATCCAGATAGAACGAGAGTTATCTTATTTGTCAGCAGCGAGCGGCGCTGACAGCAGTCATCGCAGCTTACGGTATTGTGCGCTACTGCTATTGCGAGCCCCATATTTCCTCCACAACAGAACACTTCACTGCATTTCACACGCGACAGCCTCGACCGTACCTAGCATCATTATAAGGGATAATTATTCAAGTTGAGTAGGCGCGCCTCTCAGCCATTCTGCCAAGTCAACAACCATCTTAAACTTTGTACAGAAATTTCATTAGCGAATCCTATCCTTGAGAGGTAACTTCACATTCCGAAAAGAACCAGGATATAACTTGTTTAATTGATAACTAAAAGTGCCATTGTGATTTCTCAGAATTTTTGCAAAATAAATAATAACTTCCGTTAGTTTCATGTTTTTCTGACACTAAGTATCACTACTCCAGTGCCCAAGTACCCCAGTAGTTACGTAAGAAATTTTGTGAATTTTTGTGTCATTTCCCTACAGCGGACGACTCCAGAAGATATTTATTGCTGAAAGTTTTTCAGGCATTTCTCTTTAGAACGTTAGGAGCGTCTGTCTGACTTCTGTAGTAGTGTGTGGGTGGAAATTGCATCTTGCAGGAGCCACAGGGTAGAGGGTACATTTCAGATTAATCCGTTGCGCAGAATAACAGAATAACAGATCAACCCCACACCTCAGAATGGGCTCTAAAATGCGTACCTTATGATACGTGGCGATCTATTGCTGGAATGACACGTCTCATGTTTTGTTGTTATACTCTACTTTAATTCGCTTGGTTTCAGTTCGATCGATGCCAGCTGACGGATACTCACATTTATAGCAAGGAACCTCCAGTGATTGTGGAGATTTGGACGTCACTTAATGTCTTACTGCTTTCTCTCTACACTAGTTGTAGACACACGCAAATCTTCCTGTAACTTTCTTGAATAGCAGTCCCAGACTGGACCACCGGCTGGAAAACCTGTTTGTGAACAGAGCAGCGAATACCCGTGTAGAACTCGGGAGAGGCCGCCCTTTTAGCTTAAGGGCCAGGCGCAGGACGGCCCAACGGCAGAAGCCGCTCATCCTGCGGTACTTTCGGGCGACTTGTGCGCCTCCTGCTGTGAAACTCGTGGCGGTCCCAGAACGGTATTTCGCTCTATGCACGGTCCGGCACCCTTCCTAAGGAAATCAGGTTACTGGGAGGCAGAACAATTGACACTGGTCGACTCGGCGTGCTTAGCCATCCGGGGCTGTCGAGCATAACTATTTGACGGAACAAGGTTGTTTTAAAACATTGTAGGCATGAATTAAACAACGCCTTCAGTCACAACTTTTTCCTGTTTTATTAACGACATGATGCATTTCGGACCCTGTGGGTCCATCGTCAGGTGTAATTTGTCTCAGTACATGTTTTATTTCTTCTCCTGAATGAGGTGAAATACATATTCCTGTCACGAAAAGGTTTAAGGTTAGGTTATGAATTTCCTAAGTCGAACGCGGAAAATATTATTTATTTATTTATTTATTTAACCTAATCAGATTAGGGCCATCAGGCCCTCTCTTACATCGGACCAGTGTTTCACACATGCAGCATTTCACACATCAGAGTTACATCATGACAATACATTAAATAAGAAAATTAGATTACTCTAGTCACAATATGAATAAAGAGTAATGACTAAGACCTAATAAAGTAAGTACTGGCAGTATTTTTACAACAGGTGCTATACATACAAATTATGATAAAAGTAATAATAGTAACAGTAAAAATATCAAATAATAATGATAAACATGTGAAAAATGGGCAATAGTAATGAAGATTTGTGCAGATGTACATTAATATCTTGGTGTGTAAAGTAGATGTTTACTAGTATAGCGAGTTTTGGGGGAGGAAGACTTAAGGAGGGGGAAAGAGGGAAGTAATGAGGTGAAGTGCATTCGTGTACAGAGGAAGGAATTACTGTTGCTTAAGTAGATACGTCATTAACTGTTTTTTGAAGCCGGACATGTTTTTAAGTTCTCTAACATAACGAGGGAGGTTATTCCAGAGTCGGGTTCCCGCTACTGTAAAGGACTTAGAGAAGGTGACTGAGCGATGCAGTGGAACAGAGAGGATCTTATTATGATGGGAACGTGTGTTTCTGTCATGTTGTTCCGACATAAGCGTTAAGGACGAGGAGAGATATAAGGGACTGTGTACATTTATAAGGCAGTAGATGAGACAGAGTGTATGGAAATCTCTGCGTTTGCCTGCACGCAGCCAGGACAATTTTGCATATGCTGGTGAAATGTGATCAAAAAGTCGAACGTCACAGATATATCGGACGCAGGCATTCATGACCAGTTCCAGACGTCGCGAGTTTTCCTGAGAGAGGCCTTGTAGGATAATATCGCTGTAGTCAATGATTGAGAGTATAAGCGTTTGTACTAATTTCTCTTTCAGATCGAAAAGGAGGAGTTTTTTATATTTTTGTAGGACATGAAGGGATGCTGATGCTTTTTTGCACACTGCAGTTAAATGCTCTGTCCAATTTAGATTTTCATCTATTATTGCTCCCAAACTCTTTGCTGAGGGAGAGAAGTTAATATTTGTTCCATTTAGGATAAGAGATCGTACGGATTCCCGATGTTTTGGGCTAATGAGCTTAGAGTGACCAATAAGTACCGCTTGGGTTTTAAATGGGTTTAGTTTTAGTCCTATGTCCTGTGCCCATTTTGATAGTGCATCGAGATCAGTATTGAAGTATTCAATAGCTTTCTTAAGATTGCTTGGTTTCGCACTTAGATACAACTGAAGGTCATCAGCATACATATGATATTTGCAATAAGTCAGAACCGATGACACATCATTGACATACAGAGAGAAGAGTATGGGACCTAGTACTGAGCCTTGGGGAACGCCTGACACTACCTGCCGCCATTGTGATTTTATATTCCCGGACAGGACGCGTTGCTGACGAGACGTCATGTATGAGCGAAACCATTGCACTGCACTTGGTGAGAAATTTAGACCGCTAAGTTTGGCTAGTAAGATGTCGAAGTCGACAGTATAAAATACTTTGCTGAAATCTAAGAAGCAAATGATAGTCGTTTCTTGTCTGTCCATGGCAAGTTTCAGGTTATCGGTCACCGTTATCAGTGCGGATTTTGTGCTTCGATGTTTACGGAAACCTGATTGGTATTCGTCTAGTAGTTTGTTAGTAGTTAGGTAGTTGGTGAGCCGATCATGGACTATATATTCTAAGGCCTTTGATAGTGCAGGAAGAAGGCAGATGGGGCGGTAGTCAGAGGGTGCTGTGGCGATGTCCTTTTTAGGCAGTGGCTTAATTTGTCCCAGTTTCCAGGCCTTAGGGAAAACACTTGTGATTAATGAATCGTTGAAAATGTCTGTTATAGAGGGCAGTAGTTGATCAATAATAAGTTTTATCATCAGGATAGTGATGCCATCATGTGCAGTATATGCTGATCTAATACGCATTATGGCTTTCTTGACAGTATTGCAAATGACGAGCCGTAGATAGAATATGTGTAAAATAGTGGAAAATGAACAGTCTAAACTTACCACATAATCCAAGGAAAGCATTTTTAACGCTTTAGAAGCGGCAAACATTCTTTTCTCCGTGGTTTTAGTACATGTCACTTCTTTCAGGATGTACATTTGCAGATACATATTTATAAACACTTCACAGATGTTTTTGTACATGGTGTTGTCAAAGATGAATTTATTCGTAGAGCTAAAGATATAACTATTAAACAATTGACATATGCAAGAAATAACTTTAGAATAGGTCTTTAAAATTACTGAAATAACTATGGCTTGCGAAGTCTGTTTGTTCATTTAACATAGATTCTGGTTTTTTGATTTTGTGGAGGTATATCTCCCAGTTGTTCTAACAGACTTAGGGTCTTACCATTGGGTTCGTTATGTAGTATTACCAAATTGTTTTCTAGACTGTTGATGACATGTTTCGTTTCCAACATATGTTGTGCAATGACTGATTTTTCGAAATTCTTGAGCCTGAAAGCATTTACACGTTCTTGTTAACGTGTCTTGAAGTTTCTGCCTGCTTTCCCTACATAGTAGGCAGGACAACTGGGGCATGATACTTTGTATACTCCGTTGTTGTTGTATGTTTGTGTATTTGATTTTACATTATGGATGGGTAGGTTTCCTGACTCATTTTTGGTTGAGAATGCAACTGTTACATTTGTTTTTCTGAAAAAGTTGGCGATTTTTTGTGATATGGGGCCCAGGTATGGAATACTGACGAATATTTTCTCTTCTTTCACAGTGTGTCCTTGCTTAGCAAGGCCTGGAAACCATTATTAAACACCATCAAGGAGCTACGGCGAGCGGACGCGAGATCCCTCCCCGGGGTACGACTCGGGACCCTGCGGACATAAATACCACGGACACAGCGCAGACAAATCATTCCATCAGCACCACCTGATGATGGCGGAACGGTTATTCGCCGAAATATCGTGGAACGTCGACGATCGGATCCGGCTGGACACCCGAGAACCTTGGATACAGCACATTCGCCGGGAAAGCCTCAGATCACATATCATTTTCTTTCTCTTATGGTCGTTTCCTTGCAGCTTTATTTTTGGGGACATTTCTACGAAGGTTATTAAAATTTATACACAAAAAAACACTGTGTGAACTCAAGTTCAGAAAAATGTGTGATCACATGCTGCACTAAACATGGTAGCATAAAAGAGCGCTAAACCCCGGCTGCACTGCCGACAATGAAATGGCGGCGAGTGCCTTATTCCTCGCTCCTCCGATGAAGAAACCGTTGCTTGGGCGGGGTTCCCAGAATGACGTTGAGCTGATTTTCTAAATGGAACGTTTCCTGAACAGCCAGAAGGCGGACTTCTACGGCCGAGGTCGCCGCCTGCTCATCCAATCCAGGAAAATTGATCGTTCTGAAAGGTCAACATGTAGCGAAGGACCGACACTCTCACGAACTTTCATGCTCGCAGTTGATTTTTCTTTTAGATCTGATGATTAAGACGTACGCGACACGAGGAACAAACAACGTAGATTTCAATATCGGTTGCACTCTGATGCTGTTTGCAGGCAACGCAGTACTACGTAGCGATGCCGTAACTTTAGAAAACTCGTGACGAATGCAGGAAGATCGACCCATGATTTGGGGAATGGCCGCCAACCCGCAACATTAGAAAATGTGTTGGGCGTAAACAAGTAGAAACAGTCGCTATAGTGTGATTACACCATTGGTGATCCAAGAGTGGAAACACTCATAACAGTCAAATACCTTTAGTGTTAATCCAAGGTTCAACAGCAGAGAAAGAACCACCGCAGGCTCTGTGGTGCTCCGTTTCATCAGTGGACTATGGCGTTTTGGTTTAGTTCGTGCTACGGTACTGTAGGTGGCGATTTTCAAACAAACAAAAATTTAATTAAGTGACTTAATTTTTTCGAGGTGATAACGACAGTTTTCGACTAACCCTCGCTTAAGATTCCGTCTCGTTCCATGCACAATTGAACTGGGGGGATAAATGGTCGTTAGGACGTCTGTGTACGAGCTGTTGGTAGGCTAACGTGACCTGTGCGATCTCTTCGCTACAGAGTTACTGCACTTATGTTTCTCGTTTATGACCACTTACACTATGTGACCAATAGTATCCGGACACCTCCAAAAATATACGTTTTTCATATTAGGTACATCGTGCTGCCACCTACTGCCAGGTACTCCAGTGACCTCAGTAGTCATTAGCCATCGTGAGGAAGCAGAATGGGGCGCTCCGCGGAGCTCACAGACGTCGAACGAGGTCAGGTCATTGGGTGTCACTTGTGTCATACGTCTGTACGCGAAATTTCCACACTCCTAAACATCCCTAGGTCCACTGTTTCCGATATGATAGTGAAGTGGAAACGTGAAGGGGAACGTATAGCACAAAAAAAGCGTACAGGCAAACCTCGTCTGTTACTGACAGAGACCGCGAACAATTGAAGAGGGTCGTAACGTGTAATAGGCAGACATCTATCCAGACCATTACATAGGAATTCCAAACTGCATCAGGATCCATTGTAAGTGCTATGACAGTTAGGTGGGAGGTGAGAAAACTTGGATTTCTGTGGAGTGACGAATCACGGTACACAATGTGGCGATGCGATGGTAGGGTGTGGGTATGGCGAATGCCCGATGAGCGTCATCTGCCAGCATGTGTAGTGCCAACAGCAAAATTCGGAGGCGGTGGTGTTATTGTGTGGTCGTGTTTTCCATGGAGGGGGCTTACACCCCTTGTTGTTTTGCGTGGCACTATCACAGCATAGACCTACATTGATGTTTCAAGCACCTTTTTGCTTCCCACTGTTGAAGAGCAATTCGGGGACGGCGATTGCATCTCTCAACACGATCGAGCACCTGCTTATAATGCACTGGCTGTGGCGCACTGGTTACACGAAAATAACATCCCTGTAACGGACTGGCCTGCACGTTGTCGTGACCTGAATCCTATAGAACACCTTTGGAACGTTTTGGAACGCCGACTTCGTGCCAGGCCTCATAGACCGACATCGATACCTCTTCTCAGTGCAGCACTCCGTGAAGAATGGGCTGCCATTCCTCAAGAAACCTTCCAGCACCTGACTGAACGTATGCCTGCGAGAGTGGAAGTTGTCATCAAGGCTAAGGGTGGGCCAACACCATTTTGAATTCCAGCATTACCGATGGAGGGCGCCACGAACTTGTAAGTCATTTTCAGGCAGGTGTCCGGATGCTTTTGATCACGTAGTGTATGTTTATATCTATTTCTTTGAACATTTGCGCACAACAATGTAAATACCGGCTGCATACCGTATTGTATCTTGTCTGGAAATAAAAATTATTTCTTTATTTCACGATATGTTCCGCTGAGAACAGGAACGTCCGCTTTACGTTTTGAGTACAGCTCGGTTCTGTCTCGGACTAGTTTTTTTCCGGCACTTTATTTGTACGTTAACAGTGACGCACAGCAGTGTGCACAGGGCTACTGACGAAGGATCAGTAGATTTGCGCCTCGCTTATCGGTTCACTGAGTGCAATGGACTACCAGCGCGACGGCGCTACGCTGAACTGTTGCCTCCGTCTGACGATTTCTGGATTATTCTGGGATTATTCTGTGTTCCGTGATGTACATTTTGGTGATTACAGATGTTTTCACTGTTGTGAACGTGTTTTTACGGAAAGAAAGGCATCAGACCGAATAAATCTTAAATGCTTTAGTATTCTGAAACGAGGTTCTAGAGATCATCGGTTCTCTATACCGAAAACTCAGAAAATATCCCTGAACCATCACCGAAATTTTCTTGGTGGGGCTTTGGTTCACCCTTTTCCTACTGTCTTAGACTTCGTTGGAGTACACTCCTGCTCTTTTTCATCTGCCGGCGTTTGTTGCTTTTACCGAGCGAACGGTAGTTAAGAAAGTGCATTCGGGCGAAGAAGGATTCCAGTTCCTGTTGGACCATCTAGGTAAAGATTTTCGATGGTTTCCCGGAATCGTGGTTTTGTGAACCAGCAGGTCAACTGACGGAAACCCTGTCGATCACATCTAGAGCGTAGTCGTGCGCGCCTTGGTACCAACTCGGACAAATGTACTGAGTTGTGGGCGCGGTTGACAGGATTTCTCTGCAGTGCTTGCGGTATCAGTCGCAGTACTCGCCAATTCGCGGTCCCGTCGTCTTCAGCGCGGCATGGTCTGCTGCGTGCATCCAGACAAGTGTCTTTAGTCGCTCACGTGTGTCCGTGTACGTGGCGTTCTTTCAGGGTAAGGGGGTAAGTGCTACTTAACTACTAAGTGTAGGTAAGGAAATGTTCAGTTACTTTCTTTCACCTTTCTTAAACTACTGTCCTTTTTGTCCACTCTTGTCATGACCGGTGAAGAGTGACAGGTACCAGTGGACAGAGCAGTTTTCCAAGTTTGGATTCGAAATACAAGCACTGGGAGGCAGGCGTGTAAGAACGTGTTGAGAAATCGTCCGGTCCGAATTACCACATCGTAATAGATGGCGCCTGCTGACATGCAACCCGGTGAACACGTCTCCTAAGCGGGTTGCTGACGCGCCTTTCCCGTCAATTCGCGCTAGCGCCTCCAGTGGAATGCGTGCACGTAACGCCGTCTGCCGCTTCACAAACAGCGCCCCTCCTGAGCGGCTGTGATCTCTTTCTTCATCCTGGCCTTACCCGTGTCTCCACAGCGTTGGCCTGTTAATCTGGACTTGGTGGTGTTGGTGCTAGACGGTGGATGGGTCTGTGCCCTTCCTGTCACCACGCCTTTCACAACGATGGAATTCGTGTACCCCAAATATCAGCGTCCAATGCTACCCCGTACGAAAGTGTGTTAACATTTTTTCGAAAAGTCTGCGAATCATGTATTTGAGGAGGACCGTGAGTGCGAGGATGGTATTCACCTAATCGGATGTGGGGAAACTGACTAAAAAACCACATCCGGGCTCTCTGGCACACCACACTGGCGTCCGTCGTTAGTCCGTTGGGATTATTCGCGTAGTTATTTGAGGGGGTATTTGAAGTTATTGTAACGTAAGTTAAAAACCTGGAGAGGTGCTCTATCGACTGATATGTGTCTATTTTCTGTACGTCTGATAGTTTTCATGGAGTCGTCTTCTGAAACCTGGGAGGTACTTATGAGCAAACCTGCACATCTTTGCCGGCCGGAGTGGCCGTGCGGTTCTAGGTGCTACAGTCTCGAACCGAGCGACCGCTACGGTCGCAGATTCGAATCCTGCCTCGGGCATGGATATGTGCGATGTCCTTAGGTTACCTGGGTTTAAGTAGTTCTAAGTCTAGGGGACTGATGATCTCAGATGTTAAGTCCCATAGCTGTTAAAGCCATTTTTTAGCTCAAACACAAAGAGTAAGTCTTCAGGGTATCTGACTTCAATAGCATACTAACTGCACAGCTTTTCACGGCATAGCTGTGACGTCAGATCAAATTCGAGACTTCAGAACAGTGATCGCTGTATATCCAGCTTCAGCTGTCTGAAGACCCTCATACCTCGCATCTTGCTTAACTTCAATACGGCGGCCACGCCGTTGCACTATAATGCGAAAGAAAATACTTTCCGATCCCGCGTGCACGTATGTGACCGTTTCCAGAGGAGAACAGCGTTCTGCTGTGTAGTTCAAAAAATATCCTGTGATACAGACATTGGCAGGGTAATAAAAACGTTTATTTTACTTATTTTCACTTACGTTTTACTTATAAATTCCATTGTCATATGATAGAACCGCATGAGATGCGACAGAAAATAACAAATTAAGTACTATATTGGCCAAACCTATAAATATGTATAATTCATAAAATCAAGAGTTGTAAACAACGCCGATTCTTCATGACTAAAGTTGACATAGTTTGCTCAGATGTGCTACTTCAGATAAATGCTACAAATGAGTAAAGCAAGTACTTAAGTATAAACAGATAACGAAACGTGCAGTCTAAAACAAAAGACTTTTTTATATACTTGATATCTAAAGTGATGCATTGCCTACAAGCATTTATGTTGCCACCTAATCTCATAGAGACAAGTACTGCAGATTGAGAGTTTTCACTCTGCAGCGGAGTGTGCGCTGATATGAAACTTCCTGGCAGATTAAAACTGTGTGCCTGACCGAGACTCGAACTCGGGACCTTTGCCTTTGGCGGGCAAGTGCTCTACCAACTGAGCTACCGAAGCACGACTCACGTCCGGTACTCACAGCTTTACTTCTGCCAGTACCTCGTCTCCTACCTTCCAAACTTTACAGAAGCTCTCCTGCGAACCTTGCAGAACTAGCACTCCTGAAAGAAAGGATATTGCGGAGACGTGGCTTAGCCACAGCCTCGGGGATGTTTCCAGAATGAGATTTCACTCTGCAGCGGAGTGTGCGCTGATATGAAACTTCCTGGCAGATTAAGACTGTGTGCCCGACCGAGACTCGAACTCGGGACCTTTGCCTTTCGCGGGCAAGTGCTCTACCAACTGAGCTACCGAAGCACGACTCACGACCCGGTACTCACAGCTTTACTTCTGCCAGTACCTCGTCTCCTACCCTCCAAACTTTACAGAAGCTCTCCTGGAAACATCCCCCAGGCTGTGGCTAAGCCATGTCTCCGCAATATCCTTTCTTTCAGGAGTGCTAGTTCTGCAAGGTTCGCAGGAGAGCTTCTGTAAAGTTTGGAAGGTAGGAGACGAGGTACTGGCAGAAGTAAAGCTGTGAGTACAGGCCGTGAGTCTTGCTTCGGTAGCTCAGTTGGTAGAGCACTTGCCCGCGAAAGGCAAAGGTCCCGAGTTCGAGTCTCGGTCGGGCACACAGTTTTAATCTGCCAGGAAGTTTCAAGTACTGCAGATGTTCAGTAATATGTCTTTCAACAGGGAATTAAATATTGAGTTTTCAGGAAAATTATCCACATTTATGAATGCGGCATGTGGTTTATTTTGACACCATAGATAAAAGTGCAAGGTAACACTCATTGGATATCGGGAATAGTGTGCAAATCCTTGTCAGTTTCCCGGAACAAGTACGTAGTACAGATACAAACCGCATGAAATATTTCTGTAGTACTAAATTTTGTGTCACGTTTGCGGGAACAACAAGACGCGAAAGATTGAAAATTTTTTCTGAATACGTCGATGTTGTCTAATGAAGTCTCGTGCAGATGTGACTGTTCCCCACTTCAGTCAGTGTTATAGTCCGTGTCGTAAAGATTATAATCTGAAATGGGTAAATAATCCTTAATCTCGTACAGACCGACAGAAAGTTTTTGTCCAACTACAACACAGCGGACGATGCAGTGCGCAGGAATGAGCGTCCACGTGAAGGCTCTGACCTCTAAGACCGTTGTTCTACATCCAGATAGTATCGAAATCACTGCCTGGAAGCTAAAGCTATGACTACATATCCTTTGCACTTATTCAAGTCACTCCTTACATTTAAAATAATCGAATTTTGTTTCACGTAGCAAAGACTCCATAATGTTACTGGATTTCAGGTCCGCCTGTTATGCAAACAGCTGGTTTTTGTATAGACCCAAATACATTTCAGCACCTTAGTGTCACCGTCAGTGATACTTTTATTCTGGTCTTAATGTTTTTCTAAGCTGTTGGGTTATGTAGGATGTTCTGTACAATATTGCCCATTGGTAGGCCGTCAGATTAATGTACAGACTGTGCTCCATATCAAACAATGTAGAAAAAATAAGAACTGAATAAAAGTACGCACTGACGATGGCTCAAAGATGTTGACACGTGTTTGGGTTTATTTAAACAACAGTTGTTTGTTAACAGGTGGACCTGATATCCTTTAATTATATGTGAAAACACGCTACTGCAAGAGTATCAAAACCAAATTACGAATAATGCATTATGTGTTCATTAACAATGCTAGGACTTTTTTTTGTCTTTTTTCCAAAAATTAAGACTCTTTGTTGTTTGAAGAATTCTTGGGTGTCCAGCCGGATACGATCATCGAATGGCCACATTTCGGCAAATAACCATTCCTTCGTCATCAGGTGGTGCTGATGCAGTTGTCTGTCCGCTCTCTGCCACTAGTATTTATCTCTCGCGGGTCCAGGTGTGATTCTGTGCGCCGACGGCGCGCGGCGTGTCCGGTGGTGGTGGAAGCGGAGGCTGCGGTAGGTAGGATAGGGGGTGGAGGAGGGGGGGGGGGAAGGGGGGCGCAGTATCTCGGGGTTGGAACGCTTGCACCGAGTGACATTTACACGGAATCACTCTTGCACGGAGCCCGGGACTCTTGCAGGACTAACCGGCTTTTCGCAGGTACAGGCACACCAAGAAGTCCAGCAGCTCAGCACAGGTGCTCGTGCTAGCTGGCTCGTACTCACACAACAGCAGTGAGCAACCGTGTATCGCTTCAGGGTGTCTCAGTAACGCATTTCGTGCCAAATCTATTTTCAAGTTTTGACGCTGGATCAAAAACGCATGAGAACTTACATATCGGAACAAAGTTTGGCCCGTTTTAAACGTAAAACGTAAACGATTTTTTTGCGCCGGTTTGTGACCACAGATGAAACTTAGGTAGACTACCATACCCCAGAGACGAAACAACAGTCAAAGCAGTGGAAAAATGCTGATTCTCCGCCACCAAAGAAAGCAAAGACATTTCCTTCGGCGGGAAAGGTCGTGGCATCAGTGTTCTGGGATGCGAAGGGTATTCTGTTTGCAGATTATCTCCCCGCTGGGCAAACAATTACTGGAGAATCCTATGCTAACCTCGTGGACAAATTGCAACAAAAAATACGCAAAAAAGGGCCAGGTTCAGCAAGAAAGAAAGTCATCTTCCACCAAGACAATGCGCTCCCGCACAGATGTGCCGTCGCCATGGCAAAATTACACGAACTAAGGTATGAACTGGTGCCTCACCCGCCTTATTCACCTGATTTGGCCCCGTCAGACTTTCATCCATTCCCAAATTGAAAATTTTCGTGTTGGAGGAAGATTCGCTTCAAACGAAGAACTGATAGCCGGAGTAGACAACTATTTTGCAAGGTTTGGAGGGAATTCATTTTCGAAATAGGATCACGGCACTGGCACATCGTTGGACCAATTACATTTATCTACAAGGGGACTACATTGAAGAACAAAAAAGTTTCACTGATGTAAGTAGTTTTTTCTATTCCGTTCCGAGAACTTTTCAAACCACCCTCGTAGAACAGCATACATCTTTATTCTATTCTTTCAAAACGCGTTACATACAGTATGTAACCAGTATACAGTTTATTTATACTGCTGACATTTCCATTTTGATGTATGCAATATTCAATGTTCACGAGTCAAAAAACTTTGATTTTTACTACAGTTAGTAAAATTTCCAGATTTTTACTACACTTAGTAAAATTTCCAGAACAGAGAGAGCAATATTAAATCTGAGTGTACTGAAATCATGTATAACAGAGCTTTACAGGAAAAAAAGTAATTTATCGACTTGAAGAGCATACAAATATTTTGTATTTCTATCCAGAGAAATCAATGTGTCCCAAGCTTTCCACTCCTACCCACAGAAAAGACATGACATGGAAAAAGTGAATGGAGCATTAAACTGTGAAACACAGTAACATCGATGAGCGACATAAGCTGTGAAATTGTAAAGTTTTAGATTTTATGAAGGCAATATTTTAATCCATTGCGTACATTTTTCTTTGTTATTGTTACCCCAAGTGTTTGTGTATAAACTTACTATGTTGTAAGTAATGTACTGTTACGTACGATGTTTTATGAAGATCAGTTGAGACTAAATCAACGCTGTCTTTAATTTTTAACACGCTACAAAAACCTGCGTACTCTGTGTCAAGGACTATTGAGCACCTCTGGTCTGTACCGCGCGAGGTGGCGCAGTGGTTAACACACTGGACTCGCATTTGGGAGGATGACGGTTCAAACCTGATTTCGGCCATCCTGATTTAGGTTTTCCGTGATTTCCCTAAATCGGTTCAGACAAATGCCGGGATGGTTCGTTTGAAAGGGCATGGCCGACTTCTTTCCCCGTCCCTCTCAAACCCGATGGGACCGATGACCTCGCTGTTTGGTCCCCTCCCCCAAATCAACGAACCAACCCATCTGATCAGTATAGCTGTAGAACTAAATCAATAACAGCTTAACGACTCATGGTACCAAGACGGAAGTAATAAGTGCTGTAAAAAAAAAAAAAAAAAAAAAAAAAAGTGGTTCAAATGGCTCTGAGCACTATGCGACTTAACTTCTATTGTCATCAGTCGCCTAGAACTTAGAACTAATTAAACCTAACTAACCTAAGGACATCACACATATCCATGCCCGAGGCAGGATTCGAACCTGCGACCGTAGCGGTCGCTCGGTTCCAGACTGTAGCGCCTAGAACCGCACGACCACTCCGGCCGGCTAAGTGCTGTACAAATAAGAGATCAATTGGTGATGACAAAAGAACATGAAACGAAGAGCAGAACCTAGACGCCCCTGTAATGAACAAAAATTTGGATAACTGGAAGACATAAAGCTAAGGCATGAAATGCAAGACGCTGTAGTGTGAGGAAAACGTAGAATTTCATGATATTCGTAAATGTACCTACGAAGAAAGATTTGCTCTTCCATGAAGCTCAAAATGCACAAAAATACAAAAACCTGAGTGGTTATGTATGAATTATTGTTAGTATATTTCCCTCGGAAACCACAAATATTGATACGTTTGAATAACGTTTGATCAGAACATTAGTATTTATATGATACTCATATTTATCTAAATTACAGTTGTAACACATTATCGGTCCCCTGTGCAAAGCCTGTGCAGCTACATCCGTGCATTAAAACGATTACTCATGTAAATGGATGGTAACTATGAAATAGCATGTTCGAACACTGCAATTACGCTCCAATTTGCGTTGCATTCAAATACGCGAAACCGTCGGATTAAAAGTTACGAGTAAACCGCCACGTGTAAAATGTCATCTTTCCCGAGCTGTGTCGTACAGTGGTATAATTTTGCAGATATATTCAGTGGTATATGTGGTTACTGTCTGCAAAAGGTGCAGCAAACAGAATTTGTGGCAAAGAAGTAATAAATAACAGCGTCATATCCGAAGCTGCAGTTTTACTGCATGACCAGCGGAAATATAATGAAGGCTGAGCTCTTTTCATAATTTTGTGGGGGTGCCAGTGAGCAAAAGGTAGACAGCCGTTTGAAACTATATGTAAAGTTTGACGGAAGTCGTTATGTGTGCTCTCATTCCCAAATAACGGATGATTATATTCTGGATAACTTGCGAACTGCCTCAAGAAATGTACTCAGTTTCTAACTTTTATGCTTAACGTGTTTTGTTAAAACTTTAACGTAAGATCATGCCTCTTAAAGAGTGGACTATGAAAGCATTTTTAATTCTTTAATTAGGCCAATAATTGTATGAAATAGTGAAAATCAAATTTTTGTTGCCCTTGGAAACCGTTATGTCTTGTAACCGTAAACCCATAGGCAGGCAACATTGCCCCGGTTTAGCCGCTTTTTCTTTTCTTTTATTCTATTATTATTGTTATCACATTATATTTGTTTTTCGAATAATGCTTTTGGAGGATACGATGAATCAACATTGTTTCTGCTTCTTTATTTTTAATTGTAGTTTCTTTTGGGCTCACACTTCTTTCATTCTTTGATAATGTTGTTCCTTCTCTTGTTGTATCCATTTTTTCTGTTCCTTATTTTTTTTCTATCCTGAAAGTCCGCAGTTTCCATTGCTTCGTTAAAAAGTGCTGTTTTTCTTACTGCGTCCAGGCCGACTCCTACATTTTCCATCTCTCTTCCTACTTTTCAAAGGCATGTGATTTTGGATTTGTAATTGCTTCATAAGTGGAAGATTTGTTTAGGTATTCTATCATTCATGCTGCTTATGTACACACAGAATTTTAATATCCATTTTCTCATTACATTTGTTCCAGTTTCAGTTTTCAGATGTAGCTCTGCAGTAGATCTTAATGCAGTGATGAGCCAGAACATTACGACCACCTGCTTAATACCTTGTTAGTCCGTCTTCGGAGCGAAATGCATTGCTTGTTCTGAGTGTCAGGGATCCGACAGTTTGTTTGTAGGTTTTTGGAGGTATGTGGCATTAGATGTCTACGCACAGGTCGTGTAATTCTGCGTAAACAACGGGCTGCTGATCTGCGTGCACAATGATGGCGCCCGATAGCGACGCAGTTCGGTTCCACAGGATTTACATCAGGCGAACTTGGTCGCAAGTTCTCTCTAATGCTGCTCAGACGAATGCAGCACGGTTCTAGCTCCGAGACACGGACAATTATACTGCTCAAAGATGACATCACCGTCGGGGAAGACTTCAAGCATGAAGGGACGCAAGTGCTTCGCAGCTGTCAGCGGTTTTTACGGCCACAGGTTCCATGCAAGCTCAGGAGAATGTCTTCCGTAGCATAATAGCGCTGCGTCAATAGAGCGCTGCACGTTTCGAACTGCCGTTCGCCTCGATGATGGCGTTTGTGAAGACGACCAGCAAAAATGTGATTCACGCGAAGAGACGATACGTTTCCATTGATCGACGGTCGAATCGCGATGGTCCTGTGGCCACTGTAATCGTAAAGTGACGATGTTGTTGGATCAACATGTAACCACTTAGGGGTGGTCTGCTGTGGACCTCCATGTTCAACAATGTACAATAAACGGTGTGCACCGAAACACTTGTACGTGCGCCAGCATTGTACTTGTTCGGCCAAGATGCCACAGATCATCGTCCATCCTAGTTTACGGAGCAGACAAGTCTCCGAACTGCATGTTCTGTGAGCAACTGTGAACGTCGAACCATTTAGCGGCTAGTGGTAGTTTCACTGTCCTGGTACCTCTTTCCATGAATGCGCCCGACAGCAGTACGTGAACACTGGACCAGCTTTACCGTTTTCGAGATACTCGTTCACAGGCTCTGCTTAATAATAATCTCACTTTGTCAAAGTGGCTTATCGCAATGGACTTCCCCATTTTCAGCACGTACCTTCGCTAGGGTGATTCTCCATCCATATCTGCTCCGCTTACATTCTTTTGTTACCGTGTCACGTGTCTGCAATCCCACCAGATGGCATACAACGACGCGATGGGCAGTGGTCATGTTTTGGCTTATAAGTATATATATTCTGATTCACGGCTACTTTTGGGTCCTAGTATTTTTCTCAGGATTCTTCTTTGATGATTTTTTTCAAGGTCTCTCTCTGTGGTCCATTTAAGAGTTTTGGCGGCCGTGGTGGCCGAGCGGTTCTAGGCGCTACAGTCTGGAACCACGTGACCGCTACGATCGCAGTTTGGAATCCTGTCTCGGGCATGGATGAATGTGATGTCCTTAGGTTCGTTAGGTTTAAGTAGTTCTAAGTTCTAGGGGACTGATGACCTTAGAAGTTGAGTCCCATAGTGCTCAGAGCCATTTGAACCATGTTTTAAAGAGTTTTCGCCGCATAGAGTATTTCTCGTCTTACCACGTTTTCACAGTGTTTCAGTTTTATGTTTCAGGATAAAGATTCTTTTAGTATAGATGTTTCTCGTTTTCTGAAAGGCCCTCTCCGTTTTATGTATGCTACTCTCTATTACTACGTTTTTGCTCACGTTCTTTGATATCCATTCTCCTATATATTTAAAGCAGTCAACTTTATATTTTGTGTAGTTTATTTTAAGCTTCTGAGGTGAACTGCTGTCGTTTCTTAATATAGATTTTGTTTTCTGTCGGAATTGTTCACAACTGACGTACGTCTGTTTCTTCCTATCCCATTGTAAGGTGGTGTGGTCTATTGAACTTCATTTCTTACATATTCCGAGCTCACCATCGTATTCTGCGCATCAAGACGTTTCATTCGAGCCCAAACTGGATAGGGCAGAGTCAATTTTACATATTTCCATTTAATCGATATGCAGATCTAATAAATAAATCTCAAGTGCGCACCGAGATTAAAAAGTCGAGGCTGGCTTACACAAACATTCAAGACACGACAGCAACAGGAGTTTTTGTTCCACGAAGGCAGCCAGCCCGCTGGAAAGTCCATAGGAGGGTGAGTTAGCACGCAGCTGAGCCGGCCGGCCGACCGCCTAGGGACCAAAACAGTTTTTTTTTTTTTTTGCCAGAGAAAAGGGATAATGGCCTGCGTGCTCACCTTAAAAGCAAAACCCGCTGTATTGTTCAGGAGAGCCCCAGCATACGCATTTTTGACGTACCAGGTGTCCTCATTATTGACCCTTTGTTGTTTACTGTGGAGAGATGGATGTGTGGTCGCCATCCGCCTCCATCAGCGATACCTGAGCTTGCCACTGTTTTGCAGGATGAACGGTACTGAGTTGAAAACTGTAGAGAACTTGGATTTATCCATTACGAGACGACTGGAAGCCGTTCTGAATGCGAACGAGTTCCCTACACCGCATTAGGCACGGTTATGTGTTCTGCTTCTGCTGTGTTCTCATTTTTTTCCAGCCATTGTACGTCAGTATACCATAGCTCCTAAGTCTAGGTTTTTTGATTCTCAGTAACACGTCTCGCGTTAAAACGAGCGTATTCCACTTGACCGAGACAAACATGAACCTGCGGTTGATGTAAGAGCTACAGTGCATTCGATGCTTGAAACCTTCCCGTTTCTTCTATATCTCTTTTGTTAAGCAACCTTCCCTTCTACAATAACCTATGAAACCTTCCCTTAGGATTTCTATCTCTTGCTTAATAATTACAAATGAAATGTTCCATTTGAAATTAATTCTCTTTCTCAATCTTCGCATACAAACTTAAATGCTGCTTATTAAAAGTTATTTTCTGATTATTTCAACGAAACATAGAATGTGTCGTCGTCGTGGCCCTTAGTCGTTACCTGCAATAACCCAAAACTGTTCCTTACCTTTTTTACTGTTACTGGATCGCCATCTGACTGCTACATCGAACTGCAACATGAATATACTTACTCTGTTTTACTATACTCTATTAGCTGCTGATGGGCTGTCATAATAAGTGGCTATATTTATTACCAAAGCTGACGTTATTCTTTAATAGCAAAGCTGACGTTATTCTTTAATTAATTTGACTGAAGTTACGCAATTCATAGTTAAACTTTTTCTTGACAACAATAAAATTTTGCAAGTTTTACGTTGATGGTTTTTTTGATGGATGATAATCAGTAATGCAATACTGCTGGCAAAAATTAATTATATTCTGAATGAAATGATTTTACAAACGTTCAAATGGGACTTACTTTTTACAATAATGTTACAATTAGCATTGCGCAGACATACCTTCAGTAGCCTTAAGTTTCTCAAAAAAATAATTCAATAATATTAGTTCCTCTTATGATAATAGTTTGCTGATGTCTCTGTACATCCGTTTATAATCTCTTGTAAATCTTAGCTAGTGGCTGGCAGGCACACCGCTCCTCTCAACCTCTCACTTCAGACCTGCTACAGACTCGCTTCATTTCACGCTTACTACTGACTTCCTACGAACGCTAAAGTGTGGTCTCTCCCGCCAACAATGCTTTCTGGTGCAGAAATTCCCTGCTACCATTACAAAATGTATCAATGCGCGGTCTTTCCCACACTTTTCTTAAAGTGTATCCATACGCTCTCTCTCCCGTCCTTTTTAAAATTATATCAATGTATGGTCTCTCCTGCCAACAATACTTTGGTGCAGACATTCCCTGCTACCACAATTATTTCCAACATGACAAATATTAATTATTCCTACTTAATCCTATTAATAAAATATAAACATCTTTCATAAATTGTGGTTTGACAATTGACAATAGAAATATGCACGTCTTACATGCTGAAGCAAGCTTGCGCTCGTGGTAACCGGTCGTTGTGCAGAGCTGCAGCGAATAACATAACGGCAGCATTCCGTTACAGAGGAAGTGGGATTTTTTTTTTTTTTTTTTTTTCTTTTTGCGACAAGCTTGCATCGTCGGACACAGCATGGTCGCAGCCAATTTGTATGTCATGAATATTTAATTCAGAGCGGGAATATCACCTCGGAAATAAAACACAGATACGAGTATGCAGATAGAATTAGCACGGCATCGGGTCCACAACATGGAGCAGACAGTTACCTGGGCTGCGGACATTTAATTAAAATAAAAACTGCACGAAGCGATGATGTCGCTTGACAGTGGCTGACAGTGAGGTCAGTCCAGTCGGACTGTACCCTGTTATTTCCCGATATACGCGCGGTCATCCTACTTTTTAAGAGATTAAATTTAACGCACTTGTCCTGATAGCTGTTTGACGGTGGCGAGAAGGCTCTCATCGACGTTCTACATTATAATCCTGTCATCATCAGTTCTTCTCTCCATGATTCGAGATCTCTTCACTCTATTTCCGTCTCATTTCTCATGTCTTCTCCTGTCTCTGCCTGTCTCTTTCACACACACACACACACACACACACACACACAAACACACACACACACCAAGTGGGAACAGGTTGAATGAGTACAGTATCTGGCGATACTACAAACTTTGCTAGGTGGATTTACTTGTTTTGTGTCTGAGCTTTTTTGAAAAGTTATTACTTGAGCTACGCAACGGTTTCTTGATACAGCATTGTCTAAAACTTTTGAACATGTGCAGTATTTCTTAGGCTGTAGACGCAGTTACTTGTGGTTGGATGTCGTGAAGAGTTATGTACCAAGTAAGGCAAGGTACCGCATTTGTGAAGCACAAGATTAAGTGAACATTAGTGCCAATGGTCGAAGTGTGAATGAGACGGGTAAGGCAATTCACTAACAAAGACGTGCGAGAGAGCAGAAGCAGTGCATTTCATCGTCGGACTAAACCAAAGGTAGTTAATTATTAGTAACATGAGAGTGGAAATGCCGTTTTGTAACATACGAGGGTAACTCCAAAAAAAAATGTACACTATTTTTTTTTTTTTGAATCCATCTTTTATTCTACATGTTTGAAAGTTTTACAGTGTGTAGATACATCCTTTAGGAACAACATTTTCATTTCTCCACATAATTTCCATCCCTCTCAACTGCCTTATGCCATCTTGGAACCAGGCCTGTATACCTGCACGGTAAAATTCTGGACCAACCTGTTGGAGGCAACGTTTGGTAGCGTGCACAAGGGAGTCATCATCTTCAAACCTTGTTCCACGAAGAGAGTCTTTCAGTTTCCCAAAGAGATGATAGTCACATGGAGCCAGGTCACGACTGTAAGGCGGGTGTTTCAGTGTTGTCCATCCGAGTTTTGTGATCGCTTCCATGGTTTTTTGACTGACATGTGGGCGTGCGTTGTCGTGTAACAGCAAAACATCCTGCTTTTGCTGATGTGGTCGAACACGACTCAGTCGAGCTTGAAGTTTCTTCAGTGTCGTCACGTATGGATCAGAATTTATGGTGGTTCCACTTGGCATGATGTCCACAAGCAAGAGTCCTTCGGAATCGAAAAACACCGCAGCCGTAACTTCTCCAGCAGAAGGTGTGGTCTTGAATTTTTTTTTCTTGCGTGAATTTGCATGATGCCACTCCACTGATTGCCTCTTCGTCTCTGGCGAAAAATGATGGAGTCATGTTTCATCACCTGTCACCATTCTTCCAATAAATTCATCTCTACCATTCTCGTACTGTTCCAAAAGTTCGCTGCATACCGTTTTTCTTGTTTATTTGTGAGCCACTGTCAACATCCTGGGAACCCACCTGGCACAAACCTTTCTGAATGCCAACACTTTCAGTATTCTGCAAGAACTTCCTTCCCCTATCCCAACGTAGTGTGACAATTCGTTCACTGTGATGCATCTGTCAGCAGTCACCAATTCGTTAACTCGCTGCACATTGTCTGGAGTGTGTGTAGTACGAGGCCTGCCGCTGCGAGGACAATCCTCAATATTGTCATGCCTGCTTTCATCACGTAACCTGCTTGCCCACCGACTAACTATACTGCGATCGACAGCAGCATCTCCATACACCTTTTTCAACCTCCTGTGGATGTTTCCCACTGTCTCGTTTTCACAGCACAGGAATTCTATTACAGTCCGCAGCTCGTGGTCGTGCGGTAGCGTTCTCGCTTCCCACGCCCGCGTTCCCGGGTTCGATTCCCGGCGGGGTCAGGGATTTTCTCTGCCTCTTGAAGACTGGGTGTTGTGTGATGTCCTTAGGTTAGTTAGGTTTAAGTAGTTCTAAGTTCTAGGGGACTGATGACCATAGGTGTTAAGTCCCATAGTGCTCAGAGCCATTTTTTGAATTCTGTTACAGCACGTTGCTTCTGACGAACAAGTGTAGTAGCCATCTTGAAGACATGCTGTGACGGCGCCACTCACGGGAACAAGTTGAACTAAGTTTTAAAACAAGCGGGAAGGATGTATCTACACACTGTAAGACTTTCACCCATGCGGAATGAAAACTGGATTTTTACAAAAATAGTGTGCATTTCTTTTGGAGTGACCGTCGTACAACTTAGTGGCATGGCTTACTTCAGAATGACCGGACACCTGTGCTACAGCGTATAAAGCTTAACGCGGTGATGTTTTGAATCACGTGAATGCTTAATAAAAATTTTATTACTCTTCATTGAAAATTATAAATCATATTACTAATTTAGGTTGTTAAACAATCGATTTCACGTAATAAAAAAGTTAGTTATAGTTAGTAACACGTATAATCTGGATAACATATGCTCTCACGTCTTCCTATTTTAACTAAGTTCTTTATAAACTGAAGGTATTTGTATAGAATACGAAACCATTAATGTGAATTACAATTTGGGACGAAGGCGAACAAAATGTGTATTAATTGGGATTCATTCGAAATGTGAAGAAAATACAGATACTATTGACTGAAAAAAACTGTATTCATTGAAGAAACTCGTGTGTTGTTAAGTTGTAAAGTAAACTGTCCTCAGTAGTTGGAACTTCACATTCAAACAGGCGCGATCTGCAAGCTAAGTTCTGTCATCCAGGCAGTCATTTACTTATTTCGCCATGTATAACCAATAACTCGCGCAGTAGGCTTACACAGGAATACTGCTGCTACTAGAGCCACAGCTCCGACAAATAATTGTGCTAGTCGATTAAAATTTTTTGCACGGATACTAAATCAAAAATTGTGTACTTGAATATCTTCAACATTTCTCAAAGGTTTCCAACTACAGTAATTGCACAGATGTATACAGAAATTATAACACAAAATTTGCGATACTCGCAAGGGTCATTGGAAATTGTATTAAAGTTTGAGTGAGATGTATTATACAAAGCTTGCTGGAGGATAACAAAGGCAAATCGTTCAGATGTTTCACAGTAAAGGTAACTTGACTGTTACACTAATATTCAGTGGACTTCCTGGAGTGGGGCGTGTGCAAACCACTGTTCAGTTGACGATTGGAATTCTATGATTAGCTACCCAAGATGTCTCCCACATGTTGGCGCATTTCGCAAGTAATTATGCCTGGGAACATGTACTTTTGTTGGCGGACTGCGTGACTAAAATCTTCTCGAGGGCTACGCTGGATCAAATGGATTGTGAAACCTCACCTTTTTATGGTTTTTCAATACGATCAACGTTGGGGGGAGGAATTCATCCCACAGAATAACAACAGCGTCTTCCACATATGGCTGCGGCAGATTAAGGACAGAGAAAGTTGGCGCTCCACCAGGTCCCATTCAGGTTCAGTCAGGGGAAAACTGCGGGAACCTTGTTATCCAGAACAAATGACTTACATCCTGGTCAGTGTAATGTGTTGTAGCCACTACGTCTATTCCCACATGGTCTACCTGTCCAAGATTTGTGGCAGCACGGTATAAGCCTACACTGTCCGTTACTTTAATGCGCTGCTGGCTACGAAAATTGGAGCATTGTGAGGATGGCTTGCAACAAAGGCCAGACTGGCGTGAAGCGTACAACATGAATGGATATGCAAGCGATTGGCACTTCATAGCAACTGGACAAAACAGGTACCAATAACGTCTTCAACGTTCTGTATAAGTTGCAGGGAAATATTATACAGCGGGTTTCTCATTCAGGAATCGCATTTGAACGTTAGTTGTTAAGAAACTTGTCTAAGAAACAGAAGCTTCTAGAGGCACGTGTCAGAATTCGAAAACAGCAGGATTGTGTGACTTCTTTCCTGGCGTAATAAGTTCAAATGGTTCAAACGGCTCTGAGCACTATGGGACTTAACATTTGAGGTCATCAGTCCCCTAGAACTTAGAACTACTTAAACCTAACTAACCTGAGAACATCACACAATCCAAGCCCGAGGCAGGATTCGAACCTGCGACCGTAGCGGTCGCGCGGTTCCAGACTGAAGCGCCTAGAACCGCTCGGTCACAGCGGCCGGCGCGTAATAACTCTTGAGAGTCTAGTCTAGTTTCCTGTCCTATTCTGAAATCAACTTGACCCAATATTTCGGCGATGCTACTGCCCGCCGTCTTCAGGAGAACGCTGCTCCAGCTGAGTCCTACTGGAAACTAATGTCAAAGCTTTTTTTTTTTTTACTTTTTTGTATTTCAATTCCCCATCGGGGCGGGCTGGCAGCAGCATATGCGCTGCTCTTCAGCCGAAAGTCATAGAACAAAACAATAGAAGACATTTAAAAACAGCAAAGGAGAGAATAAGGTGAACATAGATATAAAATAGGGGGAACATCATGGAAGGCAAGAGATAAAAAGCGGGGTGACTGTAAAATGGAGATAAAAAACTGTTTAAAAGTAGCACACACAAAAAGCCACACACTGCGACGATTAAAAGAACACAAGGCACAGTATGACTGGAGCATAAAGGTATCGACGGATGGCGTAGCACATAACGTAACACTGACGGCGAACCTCAAGGCAGTACACAATTAAAATCACACCTCTTGACGCACAGGAGAAACAGCATTAAGCACAACACTGATGTGGCACACTGACGATGATCAAAACAGAGGATCTGCCAGGCGCAAGGAGATGAGGGAGACCCGAAGAAGGGAGGGAGGGGGGAGATGAGCGGGGGCCCGCTGAAGAGGGCCAGGTAGGGAAGGATGTGGAAAGGAAAGAGGTAAGTATGGGGTGCAGCGTCTCAAGGGGGGGAAAGAGGAAAATCCGCTCTGGGAGAAGGAGGGAAGAGGAAAAAGGGGGGCCCTGGGGAGGGGGGGGGGGAACAAGGACAGGTTACAGTTGGAAGGAAGGGTAGATGTCACGGCGAAGTTCGTCATCTGGGAGGGGGAGGTGTTGGCAATTGCCCTGATGAAGGAGATGGAGGGTGTGGAGGTGGAGAGAGGGAGGGATACAGCGATAGAGGCGTGGCAATGGGGGGGTGGGGTGGAGAGGAAGGAGGAAACCAGAGGGTGGGGGGGATCAAGCCTGCGATCAATGTAAAGGATGCGGAGATGTTGGAGGAACAGGAGGAGGTGGGGGAAGGGGATCAGTTCATACAGGAGCCATGTGGGGGAAGGAAGGCGGATAGGGAAGGCAAGGCGGAGCGCATGGCGTTCAAGGATTTGGAGGGCCTTGTAAAAGCGGGTGGGGGCGGAGATCCAGGCAACGCTGGCATAACAGAGGATAGGACGGATGAGGGATTTGTAGGTGTGGAGGATGGTAGAAGGATGCAATCCCCATGTCCGGCCAGACAGGAGTTGTATGTCAAAGCTGAAAATCGTCGTGCTTTATAGGTGTCCGTACCGTACACGGCGCATGCGCCGCCCATCACAGTTGCAGCCCTCCAAGACTGGGCAAGTGGCGCCACTCTTAGTTGAACACTGGCGACAACGAAAAATCGCACTCAAAGACCATTTTCAAACCTCGGATTGGCCGCATCGAAGAACTTTCCGTTTTGATGCGAAACAGTAGAATAGTACACATCCTTCTAAGAGGACAGCCATTGTATCTGTTAATGAAACTGTCTTCCAGCCTAATACCGTTTTAGATTTGAAGAATTTTGAGGAGTTTTAACATTAGGAGTGTGTTCTGTTCACCTTCCCAGATTAGGGCACTACTCGGCTCAGTGAAAGATAATTCATTCCTTAGGAAGCCTGGCATATATAAGATTCCTTGCGAAGGCTTACATCGGCCATTCGATTCGCACAGTTCAGGACAGGTGCGTGGAACATAACCGTCATACGAGGCTACAACAACCGTAAAAATCGGCGGTAGCAGAACACTGTACAAAGGAGGGACACGAGATGAAATTTGACGAGACGGTGATAGCTGCCAACACGACCGGTTTTCGGAACAGTGTTTATAAAGAGGTGATTGAAATTAGGCTCCCAGCTAATTTTATTAATAGAGACAATGGCTTTTCTCTTGGCAGGACGTGGAACCCTGTACAATCTCACATCAAAGCGGGAAGTTCCTCAGTACGAATGTTTGAAAACAGTCTGTCAGTTTTACTGTGGGCGGCCTCACCTGCCCAATCTTGGAGGGCAGCAATTGTGATGGACGGCACCTGCACCGGTGTACGGTACGGAGGCCTATAAAGGACGACGATTTGCAGCCTTCGCATCAGTTTTCAGCGGGACTGTCCAATAGCAGCGTTCTCCTGAAGATGGCGGACAGTCGGATTGCCGAAATATTGACTCGAGTTTTTTTTAGGATCCGGCAGCAAACCCAACGAGACTTTCAAGCAGAACTGTGGGCTAAGGAGAGAGCGCTCTGTCGTTCCGCGACATTTCTATACACGAATGTCCGAATACGGCGTCAGTGTGGTGAACATGGAATTAATGGGTACAGGAGGGCTACATTCAACGGCCTGCAGAATTTCAGTGGCCCCGCACGACTAGCGCCCGAGAGGAGTACTGTTTGCTGAAAAAATGTTTGTATACCCAACTGTTAATGAACCCTAAATCACGATGCATAATTAATGGAAGTAAAGAATATTGCACCTTACAGCACTGAGGCAGGTTCTTACAAAGCAGTGAGGCTTCTTAATGACAACATGATACAAAGTTTTAAGAGTGCATTAAAAGTCAATTTGTTCTACAGTAAATTTCAGTCAATATTTCAAAATAACTTTTCTAAAAAATATCCAGAAGATCCATTAAAGAAAATTAAGCCATGGATAACTAAGGTATTAAAATCTCATGTAAGAGGAAGAGGGCAATTTATATGAAGGCCAGGGTAAGTAAAAAATCAGACATTACTTATATGCTACAAAAATACTGTAGAATTTTAAGGAAAGTCATTATAATGTTCAGACATACGCACATCCTGACAGAAGTGAAAAGTTCATGTAACTAGATTAAAACTACATGTGATATTGTCAAACAGGAGACAGGACACTCAGTCATACAAGACATGATAACAATAAAAATAAATGGCATTGTTGTGACCGATAATTCACAAGTTATGAGTACATTTAATAATCGCTTTTTAAATGTAGCAGCAAAAATTGGATTAACTGGTTCAGTTGAAGAAACAAGAGAATACATTACAAACGTCATGTCACAAAACTTTAAGCAAATAGAAGTAGCACCAAAATTCTTCACTGAAATTATTAAAACTATAAAAATCCTCAAAAACAAAAGTTCATGTGGTGTTCATGGAATTTCTAACGGAATTCGCAAAAGTTGTTCAAATTTACTAGGTAATATCTACAGTGATATAAGTAGTGGCACGGGGAGTTTTGGAGACAGGTTAAAATTTGAAATTATTAAACCACTTCATCAGAAAGGTTACAAGACAGGCTTAAACAATTATCGTTCAATTTCCTTACTGACATCTTTTACCAGATATTCGAAAAAGTAATGTACTCAAGAGTAGTCTGACACTCAAATGGAAACAGTTTACTTAGCATACCCCAGTTTAGATTTCAGAAAGATTGTTTGACTGAGAATGTTATTTATACTATAACTCATCAAATATTACAAACCTTTAATGAAATATCACTAGTTGGTATTTTTAACCTAGCGTTTGACTGTGTAGATCACGTTGCTCTCTCTCAAAAACTCGAGTTTTATGGAACTGATTACTTTATGCGCACCAGATTTGAGTCATAATTAAGAAACAGAGTGCAAAAAATTGTGCTGAATGATTTAAAAAATTTCGGAGGGTAGAAAATTTTAGTGACTGAGGAAAAAATCGCAAAGGGAGTCTCACAGGGTTCAATTATTGGTCCACTCTTATTCCCCATGTATGTGAATGACTGTCTACTTAACATTCATGTAGTGGAAGTGGTACTTTTTGCACGACACCAGTGTTATACTGAATCCCATTGAAGAGAAACTAACAGAATAAATGGTTAACGATATTTTCCAAAGAATTATGAAGTAGTTCTCAGAAAATGGACTTACCCTACATTCTGAAAAAGTACAGCACATTCAGTTCTGTACAACAGAGTCATACACACAGTTAATGTCACACCTGAGCAGGAGTCAGTAAATAATGTAGAATGCTATACATTTTTGTGTGAAAACTTGAACTGGAGGGAGTATGTTACTGAGCTTCTCAAACAATTAAGTTTGGTTACTTTTATTCTTTATGTAATTGCTAATCTTGGGAAGTAAGTACAGCTACTTTTGCTCTTCATAAAATTGGTAATCCTGTAAAGAAACGAATCAGTCTCTTGACAAATTTTGTATACTTCGGCTTATCAGTGTCTTGTGGAATAATATTCTGGGGTAACTCATCACTTAGAAAGAAAGTAGTAATTGCACAAAAGCAAGCAGTAAAAACAATATGTGATATTCACCAACGGACGTCATGTAATATTTACCCACAAACGTCATGTTGGTACCTCTTCAAGGTGCTAGGCATTTTAACAGCGTCATTACAATAAATATATTCGCTAATGAAATTCGTCATAAATAACCCATCACAATTTAAGAAGAACAGTGATGTTTATCGCTACAACACTAGAAGGAAAAATAACTATATTACCCACTATTAGCTGTCAGGGGTTTAGAAAGGAGTTCAGTGCGCAGCAACAATAATTTTTGATTGTTTGCCTAATAGCATAAAATGTCTGACAGGTAGCAAAGCAAGTTTTAAAACCGACTTAAAATAATTTGTCCTGGCAAATTCCTTCTATTCAACTGACGAATTTGTACTTAAAACCGGTAGCCAGTAAAAAGAAGTTTTCATTACTGTTAACACTAATCATGCATACATATCCTGTGAACTGAATCGTTCCAATCATTTCTACAAAAGATCATTTCAAATGATCTATGGAAGATGTAACTAACTAACTAACTAGCTAACCAACTGGTCCTTGTAGTATCGCACAGCCACGCGACCTACCTTGAGTCAATGAGTGGACAGCAAGACAAGAATCTACACACACACACACACACACACAAAGTATGACGACGCCCGGAGCACCACGAAATCTCAGGACGGCAACCTTTATCGTGGTTTCCCTTGATGTGGCAGCAGAAACATATTCGTCGACAGTAATGCGCCCAACGACATACTGCTCGAAAAGAGTGGCACTAGATCGTCTTTCCAGACATGAGGCAGTTCTGCCCGCTGTGTCACATCGACTTGTCTATGTGTGGGACCTCAGAGAAGGAACGTTACCACATTACATTCATCGTTTGTGTGGTCCTAACACCTAGATTGATGGTATGTGGCGCCGACGATCAATTCTGGTTTGCAAAACTGTCATCTGAACACCTGGCGTTACATTTCTGACGTGATAAGGTGGTGTTCTACGGATCGGAGCGTGGAATGTCAGATCCCTTAATCGGGCAGGTAGGTTAGAAAATTTAAAAAGGGAAATGGATAGGTTAAAGTTAGATATAGTGGGAATTAGTGAAGTTCGGTGGCAGGAGGAACAAGACTTTTGGTCAGGTGATTACAGGGTTATAAATACAAAATCAAATAGGGGTAATGCAGGAGTAGGTTTAATAATGAATAAAAAAATAGGAGTGCGGGTTAACTACTACAAACAGCATAGTGAACGCATTATTGTGGCCAAGATAGACACAAAGCCCATGCCTACTACAGTAGTACAAGTTCATATGCCAACTAGCTCTGCAGGTGATGAAGAAATAGATGAAATGTATGACGAGATAAAAGAAATTATTCAGGTAGTGAAGGGAGAAGAAAATTTAATAGTCATGGGTGACTGGAATTCGTTAGTAGGAAAAGGGAGAGAAGGAAACATAGTAGGTGAATATGGATTGGGGGGAAGGAATGAAAGAGGAAACCGTCTTGTAGAATTATGCACAGAGCATAACTTAATCATAGCTAACACTTGGTTCAAGAATCATAAAAGAAGGTTGTATACCTGGAAGTATCCTGGAGGTACTAAAAGGTATCAGATAGATTGTATAAGGGTAAGGCAGAGATTTAGGAACCAGGTTTTAAATTGTAAGACATTTCCAGGGGCAGATGTGGACTCTGACCACAATCTATTGCTTATGAACTGTAGATTAAAACTGAAGAAACGACGGAAAGGTGGGAATTTAAGGAGATGGGACCTGGATAAACTGAACGAACCAGAGGTTGTACAGAGTTTCAGGGAGAGCATAAGGGAACTATTGACAGGAATGGGGGAAAGAAATACAGTAGAAGAAGAATGGGTAGCTCTGAGGGATGAAGTAGTGAAGGCAGCACACGATCAAGTAGGTAAAAAGACGAGGGCTAATAGAAATCCTTGGGTAACAGAAGAAACATTGAATTTAATTGATGAAAGGAGAAAATATAAAAATGCAGTAAATGAAGTAGGCAAAAAGGAATACAAACGTCTCAAAAATGATATCGACAGGAAGTGCAAAATGGCTACGCAGGGATGGCTAGAGGACAAATGTAAAGATGTAGAGGCTTGTCTCACTAGGGGTAAGATAGATACTGCCTACAGGAAAATTAAAGAGACCTTTGGAGAGAAGAGAACCACTTTTATGAATATCAAGAGCTCAGATGGCAACCCAGTTCTAAGCAAAGAAGGGAAGGCAGAAAGGTGGAAGGAGTATACAGAGGGTTTATACAAGGGCAATGTACTTGAGGACAATATTATGGAAATGGAAGAGGATGTAGATGAAGGCGAAATGGGAGATAAGATACTGCGTGAAGAGTTTGACAGAGCACTGAAAGACCTGAGTTGAAACAAGGCCCCGGGAGTAGACAACATTCCATTAGAACTACTGATGGCCTCGGGAGAGCCAGTCATGACAAAACTCTACCATCTGGTGAGCACGATGTATGAGACAGGCGAAATACCCTCAGACTTCAAGAAGAATATAATAATTCCAATCCCAAAGAAAACAGGTGTTGACAGATGTGAAAATTACCGAACTATCAGTTTAATAAGTCACAGCTGCAAAATAGAAAGGCGAATTCTTTACAGACGAATGGAAAAACTGGTAGCAGCGGACCTCGGGGAAGGTCAGTTTGGATTCCATAGAAATGTTGGAACACGTGAGGCAATACTAACCTTACAACTTATCTTAGAAAAAAGATTAAGAAAAGGCAAACCTACGTTTCTAGCATTTGTAGACATAGAGAAAGCTTTTGACAATGTTAACTGGAATACTCTCTTTCAAATTCTGAAGGTGGCAGGGGTAAAATACAGGGAGCGAAAGGCTATTTGCAATTTTTACAGAAACCAGATGGCAGTTATAAGAGTCGAGGGGCATGAAAGGGAAGCAGTGGTTGGGAAAGGAGTGAGACAGGGTTGTAGCCTCTCCCCGATGTTATTCAATCTGTATATTGAGCAAGCAGTAAAGGAAACAAAAGAAAAATTCGGAGTAGGTATTAAAATTCATGGAGAAGAAGTAAAAACTTTGAGGTTAGCCGATGACATTGTAATTCTGTCAGAGACAGCAAAGGACTTGGAAGAGCAGTTGAACGGAATGGACAGTGTCTTGAAAGGAGGATATAAGATGAACATCAACGAAAGCAAAACGAGGATAATGGAATGTAGTCAAATTAAGTCGGGTGATGCTGAGGGAATTAGATTAGGAAATGAGACACTTAAAGTAGTAAATGAGTTTTGCTATTTAGGGAGTAAAATAACTGATGATCGTCGAAGTAGAGAGGATATAAAATGTAGACTGACAATGGAAAGGAAAGCGTTTCTCAAGAAGAGAAATTTGTTAACATCGAGTATAGAATTAAGTGTCAGGAAGTCGTTTCTGAAAGTATTTGTATGGAGTGTAGCCCATGTATGGAAGTAAAACATGGACGATAACTAGTTTGGACAAGAAGAGAATAGAAGCTTTCGAAATGTGGTGCTACAGAAGAATGCTGAAGATAAGGTGGGTCGATCACGTAACTAATGAGGAGGTATTGAGTAGGATTGGGGAGAAGAGAAGTTTGTGGCACAACTTGACTAGAAGAAGGGATCGGTTGGTAGGACATGTTTTGAGGCATCAAGGGATCACAAATTTAGCATTGGAGGGCACCGTGGAGGGCAAAAATCGTAGAGGGAGACCAAGAGATGAATACACTAAGCAGATTCAGAAGGATGGAGGTTGCAGTAGGTACTGGGAGATGAAGAAGCTTGCACAGGATAGAGTAGCATGGAGAGCTGCATCAAACCAGTCTCAGGACTGAAGACCACAACAACAACAACAACAAGGTGGATGCTGTACTGTATCCTCTTTCATCAAGCTGACGTTAGACTTCATGTTGTCCTGACCTACCTCGATACGGAGGGTATTCTGTTGTTACCCTGGCCAGCACTGTCTCCAGACCTTTCATCTGTTGAAAGCATCCTGTTATGTGTTGCCGACAGACCGGCACACCACTGCTTGCTGGCCACTATGACGCACCTTAGCCCAGATTGGAAACAGCATGGAATATTGTACCCATACCACTCAGGTAATTTAGGTTCATCTGTGTGTCCAACCGGGTTAGGGCCACTTCTGTCGCCAGTGTTGTCACCAGCGTTTGTTAAGTATGGAGTATTGCACTCATACCTCTCAGGTAAGTTAGGTTCACATCTGTGCCCAGGTGGGTTAGGGCTATTCCTGTCGCCAGTGCTGGCACCAGCGTTTATTACGTTTCGCTCCCTTCATACTACCAAATTACTGCTTGCAGACTATACCACAGTCAATATTTTTTTGCACTGCCAAATAAAATAATGAGGTTGCCACGTCTAAAGCAAGAGGCCACGGACGTGTGTCGACCAGAGCTGCCAAGGTGCATGAGGCGTGGCCTGCTTACACAGTGAGCGCTGCCAGTGCGAATGCAGACATTACCAGGCCAGCCCAGGGACCAGCTTCACGATAACAACAAGACAGAGCCACTGTGCCACAGCAGCCCAATTGCTTTGCAGGTTCTGCTGGTGCTGTGTGACGGAATCGATGAGTCGGCAAGACAATTACTTGTTGAGCCTGTATAAATACCCCTAATTTTTAGATAGGTGCATGTGGCATGGCACCTGCAGTCTTTTCGCAGAAGTTCGCGTCAGTCTACGAGTTGACACGAATCTACAAGCTGTCTCCATGAGTCTGTGCCAGTGTACGAGCTGACATGAATCTACGAGCTGACCTTGCGAGACTTGGCCTCACGTCAGTGCAGGTCTACTGCTGGCTCTGAGTCCGATGATGTGCGCTTAGCGCCCTCCAGCTGACGGGCCACCTCCGGTCCTACTCCCACCTGCTGTCAGCCCGCAACCCTGGAGGACCACTTTTCGAGACTGGGCCGGTGCAACGGCTCAGCCACTTTCGCTAGTGCGAGCATTCTGTTGCCGTCCCACTCCACTTGCAACGTAGGGCACTACTGGTCAGAGTTGTCTTCCTGTCCGTGGTGCACAGTGTTACACGACGCCTGCCGGTGTCTCCTGCCGCTAGTGGTGAAGCCGCGTTCAAAAAATGGTTCAAATGGCTCTGAGCACTATGGGACTTAACATCTGAGGTCATCAGTCCCCTAGACTTAGAACTACTTAAACCTAACTAACCTAAGGACCTCACATACATCCAAGACCGAGACAGGATTCGGCCAAACGTGAAGAAGATTTTGTGCAAGCTCCAAAGAAATAGATGTTTTAAGTGACATTCATTAGACTACTGAAGCTTGGAATCTAATTCCTCCAATTTTTCTCGTTAGGTCTTGGAAAAAACTCTTGGATCATAAATCGCTCAAATTGCGCCAATCAGAATTCTCTGATGATGAAGCAAAGAAAAAGAACAGTCGGTAACGAAGCGATCCAAACCGCCCTGGAGTACGTCAGCCAACACGAGGAGGCGACTTATCCCGAAATCGTTTGTTTGCAGCGTTGGAGATACACTACTGGCCATTAAAATTACTACACCACGAAGATGACGTGCTACAGACGCGAAATTTAACCGATAGGAAGAAGATGCTGTGATATGCAAATGATTAGCTTTCAAGAGCATTCACACAAGGGTGGCGCCGGTAGCGACACCTACAACGTGCTGACAAGGGGAAAGTTTCCAACCGATTTCTCATACACAAACAGCAGTTGACCGGCGTTGCCTGGTGAAACGTTGTGATGCCTCGCGTAAGGAGGAGAAATACGTACCATCACGTTATGACTTTGATAAAGGTCGGATTGTAGCCTATCGAGATTCCGGTTTATCGTATCGCGACATTGCTGCTCGCGTTGGTCGAGATCCGATGACTGTTAGCAGAATATGGAATCGGTGGGTTCAGGAGGGTAATACGGAACGCCGTGCTGGATCCCAACGGCCTCGTATCACTAGCAGTCGAGATGACAGGCATCTTATCCGCATGGCTGTAACGGATCGTGCAGCCACGTCTCGATCCCTGAGTCAACAGACGGGGACGTTTGCAAGACAACAACCATCTGCACGAACAGTTAGACGACGTTTGCAGCAGCATGGACTATCAGCTCGGAGACCGTGGCTGCGGTTACCCTTGACGTTGCATCACAGACAGGGGCGCCGGCGATGGTGTACTCAACGACGAACCTGGGTGCACGAATGGCGAAACGTCATTTTTTCGGATGAATCCAGGTTCTGTTTACAGCATCATGATGGTCACATCCGTGTTTGGCGACATCGCGGTGAACGCCCATTGGAAGCGCGTATTCGTCATCGCCATACTGGCGTATCACCCGGCGTGATTGTATGGGGTGCCATTGGTTACACGTCTCGGTCACCTCTTGTTCGCATTGACGGCACTTTGAACAGTGGACGATACATTTCACATGTGTTACGACCTGTGGCTCTACTCTTCATTCGATCCCTGCGAAACCCTACATTTCAGCAGGATAATGCACGACCGCATGTTGCAGGTCATGTACGGGCCCTTCTGGATACAGAAAATGTTCGACTGCTGCCCTGGCAAGCACATTCTCCAGATCTCTCACCAATTGAAAACGTCTGGTCAATGGTGGCCGAGCAACTGGCTCGTCACAATACGCCAGTCACTACTCTTGATGAACTGTGGTATCGTGTTGAAGCTGCATGGGCAGCTCTACCTGTACACGCCGTCCAAGCTCTGTTTGACTCAATGCGTATCAAGGCCGTTATTACAGCCAGAGGTGGTTGTTCTGGGTACTGCTTTCTCAGGATCTATGCACCCAAATTGCGTGAAAATGTAATCACATGTCAGTTGTAGTATAATATATTTGTCCAATGAATACTCGTTTATCATCTGCATTTCTTCTTGGTGTAGCAATTTTAATGACCAGCAGTGTATATTGGCGCAACAAAAGTTTCTCAAGCGGAAAAACAAAACAAAAAAAATCAGTTTTTTTACTAAAAAAATAAATTCTAATGAAGCATCCTAGAATTTCAACGTCCACAAGTTAAAAGTTTTTTGTTTTTTTACTTTAAAGTTACTTTAGACAAACGTTTCGTTCGTATGAGTAATCTCTAGATTTGTTTTCTAATTTTGTAAAGTAGTTTATTTTTTATTGAAAAGAGCAGGTAATAAATTTAAAACTACTTTTTTTCCTGCTGCCAAGGCAGATTTTTTCTGTAAAAGCTTAAAATCAACGAACTTTGTTATTCAGCATTTAAAAACTTTGAATTTTCAATCATACTTGCGCGCCATTTAACACGCCAGGACAATTGTTTTCAGTCAAAATCATGCAGGCTTATTCGCAATGATATCAATAACATTCTAGGTACTCTACGTACGTTTTACGATCATATTTCGCGGTACTGACGCAATTCAGGGTGTTTCACAGGGGGACTTCGGTTTATCCGAAATTTTGCTTATCCGAACCGGCCGCGGTCCTGATCTTTTCGGATAAACGGGAGTTTACTGTGTGTGTACATATATGCATTCGTTACCTGTTGTGGGACAAGTCTCCGTCCGACCCTCACATATAATGTACCGGATGCTGAGTTCGCCCCCCCCCCCCCGCCCCCCTCTTCTCGCCTGTTCTTACTTTCGGCTTTCGGCCGCAGCTCAGAGAGCCCCGGGCACTCGCCCGCTGCCGCGCGTAGGGCGCCACAAATCGTGGCAAGCGCCGCCGGAATGCTGAGTGCGGGGCCGCCGCCGTTGCCGCCAATAATTGCCGCGCGGCTGCGGCCGCGGCCGTACACAACCCAGTTTGCCGGAACTCCGGGGCGCTGTAACTGTCGGCCGTGCCAGAGCCTCGGCGGGAAGCACGCTCGAGCGACACCGCAATGTTATTTTTATTGCGAAAAACTCCCACTCCAATGGTTGCCGTATCTCGGTCGCTTGTACAGCGTAGTCGTGTTGCCAGGGCGAGTAATACGCAAACAGTGAATGTGTGATAGAAAGGAGGAAAAAAAAAAAAAAAACTGTTGACGGTGAGCCAGACGGACACACTGGTTGGCAGCACTGTGCACATCACCAAACACCAGAATTGGAACAGCGGAAAGCTGACACATACACACACACACACACACACACACTAGCAACGTCCGATAGGGGCCTGTCATATGGTACATCCTCAGTGACAGTAAAAGCCACTGCAACGTCTATATGGGATAAATGTACAGGATGAGCTGGAACTCCACCGACAGACTTTCAGATGTTGTTCAGGGAAATATTTTGAATATTTTGGTATAAGGAACCCACTGCCTCCGGCGGCATTCTCTCCCCTATTTCGCGACAATACCAGACGAGCTGCCTTTCTCTGAACTTTTTCGATGCCCTCTGTCAATTCTGTCTGATGCGATTCCCATACCGTGCAGCAATATTCCAGATGAGTACGGGTAAAGGTAGTGTAGGCACTTTCTTTACCAGACTTGTTGCATTTTCTAGGTGTTTGCCAATAAAACGCTGAAGAGAAATTTGTTAACATCGAGTATAGATTTAAGTGTCTGGAAGTCGTTTCTAAAAGTATTTGTATGGAGTGTAGCCATGTGTGGAAGTGAAACATGGACGATAAATAGTTTGGACAAGAAGAGAATAGAAGCTTTCGAAATGTGGTGCTACAGAATAATGCTGAAGATTAGATGGGTAGATGACGTAACTAATGAGGAGGTATTGAATAGAATAGGGGAGAAGAGGAGTTTGTGGCACAACTTGACAAGAAGAAGGGACCGGTTGGTAGGGCATGTTCTGAGGCATCAAGGGATCACAAATTCAGCATTGGTGGGCAGCGTGGAGGGTAAAAATCGTATAGGGAGACCAAGAGATGAATACATTAAGCAGGTTCAGAAGGATGTAGGCTGCAGTAGGTACTGGGAGATGAAGAAGCTTGCACTGGATAGAGTAGCATGGAGAGCTGCATCAAACCAGTCTCAGGACTGAAGACCACAACATCGTGTAACCGAAGTTTAATCGCTCATGTGGATGACCTCACACTTTTCGTTATTCAGGGTCAATTGCCAATTTTCGCACCATACAGATATCTTTCCTAAATCGTTTTGCAGTTTGATCTTCTGATAAGTTTACTAGACGATAAACGACAGCGTTATCTGCAAACAACCTAAGAGAAGTGCTCAGACTATCTCCCAAATCATTATTTACGTAAGGAACAGCAAAGGGACCACGACACTACCTTGGGGCACGCCACAAATCACTTCTGTTTTACTCGATGACTTTCCGTCAATTACTACGAACTGTGACCTCTCTGACAGGAAATCACGAAACCAGTCGCACAAGTGAGACGATACTCCAAACGCACGCAGTTTGATTACAAGTCGCTTGTGAGCAACGGTGTAAAATGGCTTCTGGAAATCTAAAATTTAAGAGTATGGGTTTGGGTTTTGGTGGGACTTGCGTAACTTTCCAGTCTTTGAGTAGTGATCTTTCGACGAGCGAGCTATTTTATTTGGTTGCTAATTATGGAGCTGTTAGCGTACACTGAAAAGAACCTCGCTGGTATACTGCCTGGGCCGGAGACCTCGCCTTTATTGACGTAAGCTGCTTCGCTACACCGAACAAATCTACTTCTAAGTTACTCTCGCTGGCAGCCTCGTCTTCTTTGGCGAAGGAATTTCCGGAAACCGTGTTTAGTACCTCTGCTTTAGAGACACTGTTTTCAGGAACATCACAGTTGTTATCGCGCAGTGAAGATACTGATTGTGTCTTTCCGCTGGTGTACTTTACATACGACCAGAATCTCTTTGGGTTTTCTGCTAGTTTTCGAGACAGAGTTTCGTTGTGAAAACTATTAAAAGCGTCTCGCATTGAAGTTCGCTCTGAATTTCGAGCTTCTGTAAAACTTCGCCAATCTTGGGGATTTTGCGTTCTTTGAAATTTGGCAAGATTTTTAATTGCTTCTGCAACAGTGTTCTGACCTGTTTTGTGTACCGTGGGGGATCAGTACCATCTGTTATTAATGTATTTGGTATAAGTATATCTCGCAACTGCCGCCGATACTTCTTCTTTGAATTGAAACCACATCTGCTTTATGCTTACATAGTCAAATTCGAAGAACTGGAGACTGTGTTTTAGAAAAATGTCAGCTTTTTCAAACAGATGTTATTTCCTTTTTTGTCATATTTTGCAGTTACGGTATTCACTTTTTTCTACAACAATGTCGTGGACACTGATATCTGTATCTGTCATGATGCTCTCTATTTACTCAGGATTATTTGTTGCTAAGAAGTTATGAGGAGTCCACTTGTACGTGGAGCCTGATTTTGTAACATAATTCATGAAAAATAACCTGAAACGATTGCCATATGTAGAAGAGATTGTATCTTTGACACCAATGAACCAAAGATGTAGCCTGAGTGGCAGAATCGATTGTAACTAGGAGCACAGTATCAGTTGCCGTTGCACTCTGTTATAGGTAGGATGGAAGACTTAAAGCTAGTGGCAAGCTGTGAGAATTTAGTTGTTGGTCTATGAAAATAGCATAATACAGTTTTTATAAAATGAAGTGATGAATGTTACTGTTTGTGCTCACACAGAACCAACACATGTTAGGTCGTAGTTATTTCTATGGAACTGTAAAGTGTGTATTTTTAATTTGTAAGGCTTAAGATTATCAAGAATGGAAGGATACTGATCATTAACAAATATTGACCATTGTCCATGGCAATTAGAGAGGAGTACTGAATTGTTAGTGTAACTAAAAGGGAAAGCAACTGGAACAAATCTGTAAGATATTGAAATTTTGTATAACTAGTTTAAGTATGCAGCAACGCAATGTGGATTTCGTTGAATTATGCAATACTGACCCCTAAATGTAGGAAACAGGTACTTTCCAACAGATTTAATGTACTGGTTGATTAGGTATATTGGATTTGTAATATTTTGTGTGTTTTCAAATCCTGATACAGAAAAGTTAAATTTTGGAATCTATTTTTCCAAACGACGTCGGACTTTTTGTAACAATCGAAGTGTTTTTAATTACTACAGTAAGTGAGAATTGTCGAACAGTTGAGAAGTTCACTGGTTTTGAAGTTAATGTAAAATGTTGCATATTAGATTCTGTGAAGCAGAAACTGTATTTTGAATACAATTTCAAACTTGAAGCATTCAGTCTTAACATATCCCCGTATCAGTACCTCATTCTCTTCCATGTTGTGTTTATTTAAATCCAATGAATATTTTTCTAAAAGAAATCTTTTTCAACCAGAATCAAAAATATTAAAGTGCCGGAATCGAAAAAATATTAATGTTTGTAACAGTTTTAATGTGGGTAGCATTGCACAGTGCTGAACCAATATCCAGTATTTTCACTGAACGTTTGCAAGGTTATTCATTTATCACCAAATCTATTGATATTGTTTGTATGAACGTATTTTACTGCCGATGTTGCACTACACTGTGATACGATTGAATATTTTCTGTGCCTGCTATGGAGAGAACAGAATACCAAGATTACATCCGTTGCGACTCTAGAGCTAAGGAAAATTTATTTCATTGTTTATTTTCACAAGGAATTCTGTCAGTTTATTCTGCTCACGAGACTGGATAAATTTCATAGGGATTGATTTCATTATGAACCTTGCATATTGGCTTTTCAGATTAGGTTGTTTAATTTTTTTTTGATTACAGTAAAACTGATTAAGCATATCATTTGCTCAACAAGTTGTAACCTCCTCCTTCCTAATCAGCCTACTGGATTGTGATATAAGTGACCATAATCGCATACACCTAATGAAATTTTACAGTTAGTAAGGCTATCGTTACCGAACGAAACTAACACCTGTTAGTTGGAAAGTGTACATCAGACTCTCCTGAAGAAAGAATCTATTGTAAATTTAAGCTAAATTTATATGATAATTTTGAAATGGGTGGAATATAGTGCAATCGCTCACAAACTGCAGAGAGGGGGAAAAGGCTACCACGTAATATTTGCTACAAAAACCACTGATAACACAAAGAAAACGCTGTTTAGCTAAAAAAGGGAAAATTAAACAGTCGCCTGCCTGCTAGGGCAATGAATTTCCAGAATCTTGAGGAAAGTAATGGCAAAGAAATTTAAGCAAATAATCAGTGGCGTGGCAACAGAAGATTGTGACGCTTTTCCACAGCACAACAGTTCATGAGAGAATAAATAAACCAGAAAGCACTGAGTTTGCAGTTACTTATTCTGAAACAGTAAATTTTGAAACCAACGTTAAGTGAAATTACTGGTTAAATAAATGACTGGCTTAACTCAAACTTTGTTATGTAAATAATAACATTCAGCAACTTCAGTGTAACGAAACGCAAAATTTAGAAAATAGGCGAGCAACTTAGTTTTGGTTATTGAAAGACTGAATTTAATTTACTTTAAGCGAAGGATCAATTGATTTTACTTCCAAAATAACAACAATAAGATTCATACCAAGCCAGCAGAAGTCACTCGCTAAGCTAAATACAGAATAAATGAAAGGTTGAAACGTCCCCTTAGAAAAATTATAAATTACTGTACTGGTAAACTACTACGTTATTTGATACAGAGGCAGCTGAGTAAAACTGAACGTACTCAGACATTTCTCTCTTTACTTATTCTGTTCAGCCGGCCGGAGCGGTCGTGCGGTTCTAGGCGCTACAGTCTGGAACTGAGCGACCGCTACGGTCGCAGGTTCGAATCCTGCCTCGGGCATGGATGTGTGTGATGTCCTTAGGTTAGTTAGGTTTAAGTAGTTCTAAGTTCTAGGCGACTGATGACCTCAGAAGTTAAGTCGCATAGTGCTCAGAACCACTTGAACAATTTTTATTCTGTTCATCGACAAACTGACACACAATATTTTTAGCGCAACGCTATCTGACTTTCAATAATCTCTACAAAAGAATGGCCGTGACTAACAATAACCTATACGTTAAATGAATCACTCACCTCATAAAAATCTCCGTTACTCGAACTACTGCAATACAGCGAACACCAATACTGCCAGCTAAATAAAAGATTCTAACTACGGAAAGCACTAACTACTGATAGGCATGGTTAGCAAATGATTTTGATAGAGAATAAACAATGTATTTACCTTAATAATGTTCAAAAGTCATCATATATTTATCAGTTCATGATATCCAGTCTTACAAATTTCGTTTTTCTGACGGACACAGCTCCATATCGTCCGCTCTCAAAACTCTGGCATCTCTGTCCCCACATCCACCACTGCTGGCGGCTCACCTCCCAACTGCCCAACGCTACGCGCTGTTCACATCCAACTACCCAACACTACACAAGCGAATATTCCAACAATGAGTCCAACCAGCCACAGACTGCACACAACACAGTGAGTGATTTTCATACAGAGCGCTACGTGGCGTTACCAACATAAAATCCTAAACAGCCTACTTACAAGGTCCGTGAGGCACACGTTTGACATATTGCTGACAGAGTCTATACCTCTGAAGGTGATCTCGTAAACAAGTAGCAACTGCATTGTGACATATGGTTCTCCAGTACTTATACGTGGTTTCTGTCTTGTTTTCCATTGTACAATTCCCACACTTTCAAAAGATGACGCACGCTGAAGGACGCTGGTCGTTTACTAATGTTCTGTAGGTTATGCGGTCCTTTACATATACTCAGTCTCTAGACGTTTGAACACTTCCGTTTTCTAGGGAAACCTAGTGAGACACTGATCGCATACGTTCACAAAACGATCGAAATGAGGTAACGCACAATAGGTATGAAGCACACTTACCATAAAGTTAACCCGGGCAGGATCTTAACTACTCATACATACTAGGAAAACTACTCTAGTCTACACTTACTTGCGATAGTCTAGGTAGTCTGTGGAAGTCTTACAACTCTGCTTAACAGTGTTAAAACGTTTATTCGGCGATTTGCAACTAGCGAACGGAAAAATGCCAATGTTCTGTCTTCATCTCCTCCTTGAAGGTGTTGAATCGCCTGTAATTGGTGAGGCTAGAGGCCGTGCATACAGTATGTGGTGTCCGTCATGTTCTTGTATGTTGAGCATCGATACGTACAGAAATGCTGCATGTACTTTTTGAACGACTTCGTTCTACCAGTTGCATAATGCCTAATAGTTCATCAACATTCTGTTGATTTGCACATTCAGATGAAATGTGACTGCTGGACACCGAACCATTCAGAAACAGTGTAGTGAAAACCTGGTGCTTGCGATTTGGAAACTGTCCACCTTGCTCTCTATAAGCAGCAACAGCAGCGCTTCTATTACAAAACCCGTGCGTGAACACCGTATCTGCGTACTCTAAACTTTAACACTTGAATTTACGTAACGGAATTCTTCAGTTGTGATTGTTATTCGGTGGGCAATTCTACTGCATCGCTTAAGCGTGCTGCACTTACACACTAAGATAAAAAAAAAGCGATGCACCGCGAAGGAATTATCCGAATGGGACGGAAATCGGTACATGTGAATACATACACAGACAAACGGATGATTACAGTTTCAGAAAAACTGGATGATTTATTCAAGAGAAAGAGCTTCACAAATTGAACACGTGAATAACAAGTTGGTGCACCTATGGCCCCTATGCAAGCAGTCATTCGGCTTCGCATTGATTGGCAGAGCTATTGCATGTCCTCGTGAGGGATATCGTGTCAAATTCTGTGCAACTGGCGCGTTAGATCGTTCAAATGCCGAGCTGGTCGAAGGGCCCTGTCCACAGTGCTCCAAACTTTATCAATTGCGGAGGGATCGTACGACCTTGCTGGTCAAGGTACTGTTTGGCAAGCTCGAAGACAAGCAGTAGAAACTCTCGCCGTCTGCCTGCGGGAATCATCTTGTTGAAATGTAAGTCCAGGATGGCTTGCCATGAAGAGCAACGAAACGGGGCGTAGAATATCGTCGACCTACCACTGTACCGTAAAGGTGCCGCATATGTCAAGCAAAGTGGTCCTGCTGTGAAATAAAATGGCACCCCAGACCATCCCCCCTCGTTGTCGGGACGTATGGCGTGAGACAGTCAGGTTGTAAGACGTGTATATTTATAGTGTCTATTGTCAAACCACAATTTATGAAAGATGTTTATGTTTTATTAATACGATTAAGTAGGAATAATTAACATTTGTCATTTTGGAAATAATTGTGGTAGCAGGGAATATCTACACCAAAGTATTGTTGCCAGGAGAGACCGCACATTGATATAATTTTAAAAAGGGCGGGAGAGACCGCGTGTGGATACATTTTAAGAAAAGAGCGGGAAAGACAGCGCACTGATACATTTTGTAATGGTAGCAGGGATTGTCTGCACCAGAAAGCATTATTGGCGGGAGAGACCGCACTTTAGCGTTCGTAGGAAGTCAGCAGTAAGCGAGATGTGAAGCGAGTCGGTAGCAGGTCTGAAGCGAGAGGTTGAGTGGAGCGGTGTGTCTGCCAGCCACCAGCTATGATTCGCAAGAGATTATAAACGGATGTACAGAGACATCAGCTAACTATTATCATAAGAGGAACTAATATTATTGAATTATTTTTTTGAGAAACTCACGACTACTGATGGTATGTTTGCGCAATGCTAGTTGTAAGATTATTGTAAAAAGTAAGTCCCATTTGAACGTTTGTAAAATCATTTCATTCAAAATATAATTAATTTTTGCCAGCAATATTGCATTACTGATTAAAATCCATCCGAAAAACCATCAACGTAAAACTTTGCGAAATTTTATTGTTGTAAAGAAAAAGTTTAACTATGAATTGTGTAACTTCAGTCAAATTAATTAAAGAATAACGTCAGCTTTGGTAATAAATACAGCCACTTATTATGACAGCCCATCAGCAGCTAATAGAGTATAGTAAAACAGAGTAAGTATATTCATGTCGCAGATCGATGTAGCAGTCAGATGGCGATCCAGTAACAGTAAAAAAAAAAGGTAAGGAACAGTTTTGGGTTATTGCAGGTAACGACTGAGGGCCACGACGACGACACATTCCATGTTTCGTCGAAATAATCAGAAAATCACTTTTAATAAGCAGCAATTAAATTTGTATGCGAAGATTGAGAAAGAGAATTAATTGCAAAGGGAAGATTTCATTTGTTATTATTAAGCAAGAGATAGAAATCCTAAGGGAAGGGCCGGCCGTTGTGACCGAGCGGTTCTAGGCGCTTCAGTCTGGAATCGCGCGAGCGCTACGGTCGCAGGTTCGAATCCTGCCTCGGGCATGGATGTGTGTGATGTCCTTAGGTTAGTTAGGTTTAAGTAGTTCTAAGTTCTGGGGGGACTGATGACCTCAGATGTTAAGTCCCATAGTGCTCAGAGCCATTCCTAAGGGAAGGTTTCATAGGTTATTGTAAAAGGGAAGGTTGCGAAACAAAAGAGATATAGAGGAGACAGGAAGGTTTCAAGGTTAGTACCCCACCTCTGTCTGGAGCCTCTCCAGAAGTCTTCGCTCGTTATCAGGGCTCAGTTCCAAGCGGAACTCATCACTGAAGACAATTCCATCCAGACCGAAGAAGTGTCTGGACGCACCCCGGACAGCCGTAGGATACCAAACTGACTGCCGTTCGCCATACGGCCCGACAAGCAGGAGGGACGGTATGGAGCGAAATTTCATTTCATAGGAGGACCCCTTTGATTGTGATCGGCGGCTCCCTTACAGCGCAGCGGTACGTCGACGATACTGTACGCCCCGTTTCGTTGCCCATCATGGCAAGCCCTCCTGCACTTACATTTCAGCACGATAATGTCCATCTGCACATGGCGAGAGTTTGTACCGCTTGGCGAGCAAGGTCGCCGGATCTTTCCCTAGTTGTCAACGTTTGGAGCATTAAGGGAAGGGTCCTCCAAGCAGTTCAGGATTCTGACGATCTAACAGGCCAGCTGAACAGAATTTGGCACGATATCGCTCGGGAGGACATCCAACAAGTCTGTTGATCAATGTCAAGCTGAATAACTGCTTGCATAAGGACAAGAGTGGACCAACGCGTTATTGACTTGCTCAATTTGTGAAGCTCTTTCTCTTGAATAAATCATCCTATTTTCCTAAAACTGTTATCATTTGTTTTTCTGTATATGTATAGCACATCTACCGATTTCCGTCTCATTCGGATAATTCCTTCGTGCTGCGTCGTTTTTTTGTCTCAGTGTGTACTTGAGGCATGCTTAAAGTGATGCAGTAGACTTGCCCAACGAATCATGTAAGCGTACTGTCATATCGCTGGCTTGGTTGCGGATTATCTTTGCGGGCGGCCGTGTCTGTAGAGTCGAGCGCGGGACGCGGTACTGTTATGTTGTGTTGTGGGCAGTTCTGCGTGTGAAAGGCATTGTTAGTATGGAAGTTGAAGTGTTGCTACGAGTGCTATTACAGTAAAGTGATGAAATATGGAAGTGATTCAGAGAAAAGTGCGTCAAGATACAATTTAAAAATGAACTGTGCCGCCGATAACGTATTGGTGTATCCTCTCGTAGCTTGTCGTACCGTACAATATCAATCATCCGCGCCGTGTTCGTTCTCTCAGAATGAACTGATGTGAATCAGCAAAAATTAGTTACCATAAAAGAGTGCAACCAAGTGTGTCTTGTAGCGAGCGTGAGGACGTGCGTTCGATCATCACGTTTCCGCATTATCAACAATCAACCGCGCCGCGACGGTTACGCGCACGCTCGTACAACTGAGAACTGTGAACTGTAAATTTAACATTGTTAAAAGTGTTAAAATGCATCACTAGTGTCAAGGAGGACTGGTACCAAATATCTGTGTATGCGTGACGAAGGTAAGAACTTTTGTGCCACCTTTCGGCTTCCGCATCACCAACAATCATCCGCGCCGTGTTCGGTACGCGTACGCTCGTCCAAGTGATATTGTGGACAGATAATCATCAAGATTGTTAATTGGGACTTAGAGTGTAAACAGTGCAACATGTGACTTTCTCTTATCGTCTCAGAATGTAGTTGTTCATACCAAACGTAGAACGGTGTTGTGTTTTGACGTTGAGTGGCTCCCCTGACTCGCTTGCATATTTCTGTAGATAATTTCAGGCAAGCCAGCAGCAATGTGGAGCGGAACAGTACGACCGCCCCGGGATTACCAGGTGTGTGGTGTGGATAGGGCGCACGGTCAAGAAACGGTCCGAAACGACAAACAGTTTAAGGTACCCCAACACCCTTTTGTACTCCTGGGCGAGTTACAATCACAATCACAATAACAACCACAACTGAAGAATTCCGCTACGCAAACTCAAGCGCAAGGTCACAATTTGAACTCCGAAAGAAAAATGACAGTCGATAAATAAACCCATAGCAGCTTGAGTATTAGCACGCGAATTCAAAACTTATCTCTGTAGCCAACTGTATCTCGGGACCCAATAGCAACTAGACACACATTATTTGCAAAGTTATTATTTATTTGAATTAGTTTAAACTACCATGTCTTAAAATATTTAGACGCTCTGCGTAGACTAATTTGACAACAAAGAGATATGTGCAATGCCACAGAAAACGAATCTTGGGAATATTGTTGGGAATACTTGCCAGTTTATTGCAGGATGTTCATTGCAAAGACAAATATATGCAAGACTGTTTCTGATGCACTACATTGTCTGTTACGGTTTGCAGGAACAAAACCCCACAAAAGAGGTTATGAAATTCGTACATTATGTGAAGGAAGGAACTATTCTAACTACGTGGAAGCCATCTATGGAACTACTGCAATAATGTACTGATGTGACAGGTGTATGCTTCAGACTCCATTATAGTCAATGACTAAGTTGTATAGCCACAAATAAATAAATAATTTTAGTACACTTATAGTGAACTATGGAGCAAACCGTGAGAGAAAAGAATCGAAGCGTTTGAAATGTGGTGCGGTGCTGTAGCACGAAGTTGAAAATTAGACTGACTGAAAAGCTAAGAATTTGGTTTTCCGCAGAATCGTTTAGGAGGGGTGTATGTGGAAAGCACTGATCGGAAAAAGAAAGACAGTGATAGGACTTGCTTTAAGATACCATGGAAGAACTAGAGGGCTACTAGAGGGAGCTCTAGAGAGTAAAAACTGCAGGATGTATCCAGATGTGTAACCGAGGACGTCCAGTGGCACTTGGAACACCGAAAATGCAGTTAAGATATCTTCTGCACCACCCAAAATTTTTAGCCGTTTAATATCTCGTGTTAAATTGCAATGTAATGCAAATTCTGAATCTGTAAGCTTTATTATATAAACTATATTTAATATGTAATGGATGTAATAATGTATTTATTTGTGAACATGTACAATTAATTGTAATTATAATGTAAAAATTGTAAACTGCTGGGTAATCGCCACCGGAATTGTGTTCAAATTTATCGATAGCAACAGCGAAATGGCAGTAGCTATGCCATTGTTTATTTTTGCATATGGAGAGTCTGTCATGCTGCGAGCAGGGAAGAGACAGAGCAGCTCGGGTCTTGATAGAGTGCAGAAGTGTTTGTTTGGAGGTCCCGCAGACATGATGTGCAGTTACGTACGCCCACCTACTTTCAACTGTAATGAAGGAGAAAAATACAGTTATTTATGATGCTATTAGTTAACTAAGGGAAAAAAGCATAATGGATAAGGTAAACGGGTTCCATATATTCCTTTATAAGTATTACCTTAGATATTTGTATGTATATAGTTTCCCTTGCAAATAAATGTCGGTATTACGAAGGGTTGTTTCAGTTCCCAGCACTTCAACTAACAAAACCGATAAAGAACATACGTTATGAAGTTTGCTTTGGCCATTAATAAACGTTGACGTTTTTAGTTCCTCAATTCCAATAATGTACTCTGTTTGTATCACGGATGGTGATTAATAACCTCACTTTCACCTTTCGGTACTAGGCTAAGCGAATTGACGCGACCTGAGTTGGCGGTGCCGTTACATGGTGCCCGTCCATTTTGCTGTTTAAAGCTAGGAGCGCACTTTATTGTGTATCAAGTGCAAATTGTTATGGTGTCTACAAAACGCTTATTTCAAATCCACAGTACCTGCGGAGGGAGTGTGTCTGCACTAACGATAAAATGACATTCAAAATTGATAGGACGCATTATGAACAAACCTACGCCGTCCCGAGATCACCTCAGCGCTGTGCAATGTATACTGACAATACAGAATGAATTCTGCGCATCTTAATGCTCACTCCAGATACATTTCTACTGTATGCAAGAGTCCAGAGTTCTTAAGCATTGTGGGCGTGATTACACCGTGTGCCACACACTGTAGAGAATTTTTCCTATGAATATTGCAGAATAATTTTATTTAAGTAGAAAGTACTAAATTTAACATTCAAGATTTATCTTTGAATGCCAGAGCGCGTGAAAATTTTATATTTATTTAAAAACTTTGTACGATGCTCCGGCCGCGCGGTTTTGAACGGCGCCACTCACATGCTGTTCGAGGTGTTTTCTGCTGGGAGCAGTTTTGGTATAAACGTAATAATAATAATAATAATGATAATACCACTACTACCAATAATAAGTATAATAATGATAATGGCAACAGTAATAATAATATTAATAAGAGGAGCCGGCCGCGGTGGTCTCGCGGTTCTAGGCGCTCAGTCCGGAACCGCGCGGCTGCTACGGTCGCAGGTTCGAATCCTGCCTCGGGCATGGATGTGTGTGATGTCCTTTGGTTAGTTAGGTTTAAGTAGTTCTGAGTTCTAGGGGACTGATGACCACAGATGTTAAGTCCCATAGTGCTCAGAGCCATTAATAAGAGGAACACGATTAGAGGTAAAATTCCATCACTTCGCTAACTGCCGCAAAAACATCACATCTGCATCCCAGCAACGCAATACAAAGTTAAAGTAGAACAACTTATCTGATGATAGCGTGTTCAGAGAGACGCGTTGTGGGCCGAATAAAATGATCTGACACAGCACCGCATTCTATTTGTGTCTTATTCACCAAGTGAATCAGAATGCAACTGATGAAAATCAGTTAATTTATACCAGTTTATTTCTTTAGCGGAAGCCTCGTAACATGATTTACGCACAGACAGCTACATATGTTAGAGTCGTGCTTAAGGAAATGCAGTGCACGAATGGTAGCCTGTATTTTGTAGGACGCACATTTACCTCACTGTGTAGTACTCTGAAGAGCTGGCGCGGTCCACAAAAAGCCGCACATAAATCTCCGTCGTCGCCAGACAATCATTTATTACACGTGTGACGTCAGCGGCCGAAAAACGGCGCCTCCAGCATGAGAGTGTACATTTTAGCGGCCGATGGAAACTGCACTTTGGGGGAAAGAGAACTATCTGTAGAAACAAGAACAGTTGGTGTGCTAAAAAGAACGATTTTTCAAATGACTCAGGAAATTAGTTGTCGTTTCCCCTGCGACTTTACCTCCGTATGGGTATACCTAGCTAATTGGGCTATGCACAGCATGCCAGATAAATATTAAAGCACTCCAAGTAATCCGAAACAGATGCTAAACACTAATATTGGGAGCTCCCCAATGGCTCAGAACCCGAGACTTGCATGGAGAACTGAACATAGCCACCGTTAGCGAGATGATCAAGCGACGTACCAGGAAACTTCTCGAGAATGTCCAAAGCCTGAGACCGACATCGCGACACTGAGAGTATATGGGAATAGCAACACCGAATGATGGCACTTTGTGAGAGGTCCTCATGTGATCACAGAAAGCCCCACATGGGAAGAAAGAATGTGACGCCTAAAATCCCTTGTCTCTATTAATCAGGTCGTTAGTTATACGTTTTTATACTGCTTCTTTAATGTTGGAGTTCCAGTACATTGAGGCAGACGAAAAGATTTTTGCTCTCTGTAGTTCATGCTGTGTTCTGTATCAAGACAATGTTCAGAAACAGCAGACTTTTCTGGGCGACCTAATCTGATGTGAAGTCATATTCATCACATCTATCTTTAATAGTGCGACACATCTGGCCACTGTACGATTTCCCACACTGGCACGGGATTTTATATACTCTTGGTCTCCTTAGACCTAGGTTATCTTTAACAGAACCCGGCATCGTTTGCACTTGCGCTGGACGACGGAAAACACACTTTTGTTATGTTTCTTGAATAGCTTGCCGATCTTAAAGAGCACACCACCAGCATAGCGCAGATAAAACATTTTCGCGGAGTTCTCCGTTTCTTCTGGCTGTTATTGAGGTTTAGTGTATGCTGGCCGAAATGCATTTCGTATCTACTTAGCAGAGCACCCGGGCGCAGAACGAAAATGACCACGTTCTGCTGATAGGCGTTCTGGACCTGAACTACCTCTTGCCTTGTGAACGGGAGTCCGTGAGAAACCACTGCCTTGGGATAGCGCCCACTCCAAAGACTTTGCCCATTAAGGACTTTATCGGCGACGCTGAGCGAGGCATCTTCAAACTGCTGAAGAAATAATGCGAGAGACGTGCTCCGCCATAACCAGGATGCCCGCACCGGAGCAGAACATCATCACTGCAGAAAGAAAAGCAATCTGTTCGTTAACATAGGACACAGAAATAGTAATTTTATCTATATCAAATTCTTGACCGGTTTCAAAAATGGTTCAAATGGCTCTGAGCACTATGGGACTTAACATCTATGGTCATCAGTCCCCTAGAACTTAGAACTACTTAAACCTAACTAACCTAAGGACATCACACAACACCCAGTCATCACGAGGCAGAGATCTCCGGTTTCCAGCTGTCATCTGAACATAATATTTCAGCGGTCCACCTGGCCGCCATCATCAGCTGAGAAAAGCTACGCTGTTCTCGCCGATAACAGATTCCACTCGCAGATGACTGCACCTTAATATGCTTCGGAAATACAACAGCGCATGCCCTAGATATAGTGTGCACGCGCTGAAACATTCCTGCTGCCCCCTGGCGCAAAAAGCGTTGCAGCGCCTCCGGTGGTGAATACCGTTGAAAACGATATATCGTTACAAATGATTATTCATATCCGGCCGTTATTTCTTCATATCTGATAAAACAGGATTCCACGTTTTACTTGGCGGGTATTTATTATCACGATTAATGATATTATCTGCTAGTCTAATTTCGGCAGATTCTTGTAAAACACAATCCTAGTACCTCGAGGCATGTGCAACTACTTGCATTTCATTGTATAGCATCCTGTGTCCCTCTGTAAGGCAATGCTCGGCCACTGCAGATTTACCTGGTTGTAATAATCGCGTATGGCGATGATGTTCATAACACCTGTCGTTGACGGTACGAATAGTTTGACCAATGTAAATTTTCCCGCAGTATTTTGTAAACGCCAGACCTCCTCAAACCTAAATCATCTTTAACAGAGCCAAGAAGTGCTCGAAACTTAGCTGGTGGACGAAAACACATCTGACCTCATATTTCTTCAGAAGCCTACCTATCTTGGCGGACGCATTCGCAGCATACGGAAGAAAAGCCACAGACCTAAAGGTGTCTTCAGAAGGTTCAGGCAATGATTAATCATTTGTAAAGATATATCGATTTCAACAATATTCACCAGCGGAGGCGCTGCAACTCTTTTTGCTCCTGGGGGAAACAGGAATGTTTGAGCACGTGCGGACTGTATCTAGCGCATGCCCTGTTGTACTTCCGATGCATATAAAGGTGCAGTCATTTGCGAGTGGAATCGATTATCGGCGAGAGCAGCGTATCTTTTCTCAGCTGATGATGGTGGTCAGGTGGACCGCTGAAATATTGTGCTCAGATGAGGGTTTGATCTCACTGGAAACCCGAGAAGAATTTGATATACTAATACGCGGGGAAAGTCTACATAGTCACAGTAATTTTACCTGCTGACAAGGGAAATGCTACTGTTTTTCTCCTCCCATGGGCATGGGTGTGTGTGTTGTTCTTAGCATAGGTTAGTTTAAGTTAGTTTAAGTAGAGTGTAAGTCTAGGGACCGATGACGTCAGCAGTTTGGTCCCTTAGGAATTCACACACATTTGAATATTTGAACTGTTTTTCTGCTCGCAGCATCTTACTTTGCAAGATGACGGATTTATTGCCGGAATCAGCATATCATCGTCCACAGAAGGATCTGACAGATGCAGTACAACGGTAGACATCGGCTCTTCTCAAATCCAGCCAGTTTTCTGAACATCTGAAACAGAGGTTAAGAGTACAACAGCCAGTTCCAAAGATAGATAAGGAGGGAGTTCCACTTGGCCCCTTTGTGAGCAATATAAGAGCCCCAACATATTACTTGGCAAAAATGTGGTTTCTCTTTAATAGGAAAGCGTGAACACCATATTGGAAATTCAGAAGATTTTGTAAAGTGAGTGAAGAATTTGCGTATCGAGCCAACTGACTTTATCAGTGAGTTTTGATGTGGTCTCTTTGCGCCCATGAGTGCCTCTGGTGGATGCACTACGACTCAAAAGAGCCAACCTGAAGAAGGACGCCTTAAACATTTTCAAATATGTGCTTACCTCGACTTACATTTTATGTAACGAACAATATTTTGAGCAAGCCGACGGGACTGCTATTGGTAGCCATTTGTCTCCCTTAGTGGCCAATCTTTTTATGGACGACTTCGAGGACGAAGTACTTTAGTTCCTGGTTTTGAGATATAAATGTTCCTGGAGATGTATGAACGATGCCTTTGTGTTATGAGCATATGGGACAGCAACACTTCCGGCATTTCTGGAACCGGTTAATTCCCTACATCCGAGCATTTGCTTCGCCATGGAAGTGGAGAAAAATGGAGACCTCCCATTCTTAAATGTCTCGGTCCGCAGAAAAGAAGACGGTCCTTGGGGCACAGAGTGTTCCATACAGCAACTGACGCTCACCTATGTGTAAGATCTTCGATCTGCCATAACCCACCTCAACGGAGTGGCGTATTTCGAACTCTTGTCCACAGGACTAGAGATATCTCAGACCGAGGCAGTTTATCAGTAGAGCTTAGTAATTTTCGCTCTGAGTTAGTCCAGAACGATTACTCTGATAAGTAGATTGGAAATGCATTTTGACCTGCGCGCACTAAATCTCGATAACACTCAGAAGAAACGGAGAACTCCACGAGGATGGCTTTTCTACCCTACTTTGGTGTTCAAGAGACATCGAATAAAATGTGTCTTCTACCGTCTTCCGAATGCAGAGGATGCTGGACTCTTTTAAAGACAACCTAGGTTCGAAGGAGACCAAGAATGTATAAAATCGCGTACTGCTATGGGAAATCATACATTAGCTAGACGTGCCGCACTCTTCAAGATATATCCGATGAACATAGACGTCGCATCATATTAGGTGAGCTAAACAAATGTGTCGCGCTCACCATTGTCTTGACACATACCATGAACTTACTTTTTTTGGGTCATCAGTCTTATGACTGGTTTGATGCGGTCCGCCACGAATTCCTCTCCTGTGCCAACCTCCTCTCAGAGAAGCACCTGCAACCCATGTCCTCAATTATTTGCTGGATGTATTCCGATCTCTGTCTTCCTCTACAGTTTTTGTCCTCTACAGTTCCCTCTAGTACCATGGAAGTCATTCCCTCACGTCTCAACAGATGTTCTATCATCCTGTCCCTTCTCCTTATCAGTGTTTTCCACATATTCCTTTCCTCTCCGATTCTGTGCAAACCACCTCATTCCTTACCTTACCACTCCACCCCATTTTCAACATTCGCCTTTGGCTCCACATCTCAAATGCTTCGATTCTTTTCTGTTTCGGTTTTCCCACAGTAAATGTTCAAGTACCGTACAATGCTGTACTCCAAAGTACATTCTCAGAAATTTCTTCCTTAAATTAAGTAGTAGATTTCTTTTGACCAGGAATGCCCTTTTTTCCATTGCTAGTCTGCTTTTTATGTCCTCCTTGCTTATTTTAATGCTTGGGTAGCAGAATTCCTTAACTTCATCTACTTCCTGACCATCAATCCTGATGTTAAGTTTCTCGCTGTTCTCATTTCTGCTACTTCTCATCACTTTCGTCTTTCTTGGATTTACTTTCAATCTATATTCTGTACTCATTAGATTGTTCATTCCATTCAGCAGCTCACGTAATTCTTCTTAACTTTCACTCAGGACAGCAATGTCTTCAACGAATCCTATCACCGATATCATTTCACCTTGAATTTTAATTCCACTCCTGAACCTTTCTTTTGTTTCCATCATTGCTTCTTCGATGTGCAGATTTAACAGTAGGGGCGAAAGACTGCATCCCTGTCTCACACCCTTTTTCATCCGAGCACTTCGTTCTTGTTCGTCCACTCTTATTATTCCCTCTTGGGTGTTGTACACATTGTGCATTACCCGTCTCTCCCTATAGATTACGCCTATTTTTCTCAGAATTTCGAACACCTTGCACCATTTTACATCGTCGAACACTTTTTCCAGGTTGACGAATCCTACGAACCCGTCTTTATTTTTTTTTTTTTAGTCTTTGCTTCAATTATCATCCGCAACGTGAGGATTGTTTCTCTCGTGCCTTTACCTTTCCTAAAGCCAAACTGATCGTCATCTAGCACGTCTTCATCTTTCGTTTTAATTCTTCTGTATATTATTCTTGTCAGCAACTTCGTTGCATGAGCTGTTAAGCTGATTGTGCGATAATTCTCGTGCTTGTCAGCTCTTGCAGTCTCCGTAATTGTGTATATATTTTTCCGAACGTCAGATGGTATGTCGCTAATCTCATACATTCTGCACACCAACGTGAATAGTCGTTTTGTTGGCACTTCCCCGAATGATTTTAGAAATTCTGATGGAATGATCTCTCCCTTCTGCCTTATTTGATCGTAAGTCCTCCAAAGCTCATTTAAATTCCGATTCTAATACTGGATCCCTTATTTCTTCTAAATCGACTCCTATTTCTACTTCTATCACATCAGACAAATCTTCCCCCTTAAAGAGGCTTTCTATGTATTCTTTCCATCAGCCGGCCGGTGTGGCCGAGCGGTTCTAGGCGCTCCAGTCCGGAACCGCGCTGCTGCTACGGGCGCAGGTTCGAATCCTGCTTCAGGTATGGATGTGTGTGATATCCTTAGGTTAGTTAGGTTTAAGTAGTTCTAAGTTCTACGGGACTGATGACCTCAGGTGTTAAGTCCGATAGTGCTCAGAGCCATTTGAACCATTTTCTGTTCTTTCTATCCACCCGCTCTCTCCTCTGCACTTAACAGTGAAATTCCCGTTGCACTCTTAATGTTACCACCCTTGCTTTTGATGTCACCGAAGGTTGTTTTGACTTTCCAGTACGTTGAGTCTGTCCTTCCCACTATCGTTTCTTTTTCGATTTCTTCACATTTTTCATCCAGCCATTTCCTCTTACCTTCCCTGCATTCGTCAGCGACCTGTATTTCTGTTTTCCTGAGTTTCCTCCTTTCATCGATCAAGTGAAATATTTCTTCCATTACCTATGGTTTCTTCGCAGTTACCCTCTTTGTACCTATGTTTTCCATCCCAACTTTCGTGATGATCCTTTTTAGAGATGTCCATTCCTCTTCAACTTTACTGCCTACTGAGCTATTCCTTGTTGCTGTATCTATAGCCTTAGAGAACTTCAAGCGTATCTCGTCATTCCTTAGTACTTCTGTATCCCACTTCCTTGCATATTGATTCTTCCTGACTATTGTCTTAAGCTTCAGCCTACTCTTCATCACTACTATAATGTGATCCGAGTCTATATCTGCTCCTGGGTTTCTGGGTACGAGTTACAATCTAGTGACTGACTTCTGAATCGCTGTCTGTACCTCCTCCTCTTGTAATTTTTGAAGAGTATTCACTATTACTTGGTGAAATTTGTTGCAGAACTCAGTTAGTCTTTCTCCTCTCTCAATCCTTGTCCCAAGCTCATATTATCCTGTAACCTTTTCTGCGACTCCTTCCCCAACAATTGCATGAACTACAGAGAGACAAACATCCTTTCGTCCGCAAAGGATTTCAAGTGAGGCATGGGCAGCTGCATTGTTGGTACTAAGAGATCGTCGGCCGCAGATGAACCAATGCAACGAGTGAACACAGGGGGGGGGGGGGGGCGGGGGGTAGAGGAGGGGATGAATCGAAATCGGGATAACTAGGACTGGATGCCAAGACAGCCGGCTCGCGCGCTGGACCGCGGCTTGCCGCCGCCGTTTGGCCGCGTCGCTCCTGCGAAAACCGCAGCCCGTTTCTGCGGCAGGGGTAACTGGATGTCGCCGTGCTCCATGATTCATCTATGATGACCTTGTAGCCCAGGCCTGGGCGGAAGTCAGCACACATACTGGCAAGCCACTGCAGCAACACGTCAGTTAACACCTGAAGATGACGAGCAGTTGTGCCGTTGAAATATTGCGCACCCTTTCACGACATTACCTGACGCGAGGCGCGGGAACCAATGAAGTAGTAATTACATTCGGGAAAGTCTCAAACCACACAGTAATGTAATAATTCCGTTTCTGAAGAAGGCATGTACTGACGGCGGAGAATATTATCGAACTGTCATTTCATAAGTCATGGCGGCAAAGTACTGACACAAGTTATTTACAGAAGAATGGGGAGACTGGTAGAAGCAGACCTCAGGAAAATGAGATTGGCTTCTGAGAAACATAGGAATACAGGAGAGAATTCTGACCCTACAAATTATTTTAGATGGTAGGTTGGAGGAAGGAAAAGCTACATTTATAGCCTTTGTAGACTTGAGGAAAGTTCTTGAGAATGTTGACTGGACTACAGTTTTGAAATTTTGAAGGTATCAGCAATAAAATATAGTGACTGAAAGGTTATTTATACATTGTGTGGCAACTGGATTGGAGCTATAAGCGTCAAATGAAGAAAAGAAACACAATAGTTGAGAAGCGGGTGAGGCATGTTTGTAGCCTATCCCTGATGTTACTCAATGTGACATTCAGCAAGCAGTGAAGGTAACCAAGGAGAAATTTGGAAGGGGAGTAATTTTCAGGCAGAAGAAATAAAAACTACGAAGTCTGGTGATAACACTGCAATTCTGCCACAGATGGCAGATTGTGTCTTCAAAAGAGGTTGTAAGATGAACATCAGGAAAATTAAAACAAGAATAACGGAATGTGGTCGTTTGGTATCAGATGATGTTGCGGGATCTGGATGAGGAAATGAGACTCTAAAAGTGGTTCAAATGGTTCAAATGGCTCTGAGCACTATGGGACTTAACATCTGAGGTCATCAGTCCCCTACACTTAGAACAACTTAAACCTCACTAACCTAAGGACATCACACACGGTCACGCTCGAGGCAGGACTCAAACCTGCACCCGTAGCAGCAGCGCCGTTCCGGACTGAAGCGCCTAGAACCGCTCGGTCACAGAGGTCGGCTCAAAAGTGGTACGCGAATTCTGGGAAGAAAAACAAGTGAAGATGGCCGAAGTAGAGACGATATTAAAGGCACACTGGCAATAGCAAGAAGACTATTTCTGGGAAAGAGTAATTCGTTAACATTAAATACAAATTTCAGTGCTAGGAAGTCTTTTATGAAAGCGTTTGTCTAGAGCGTAGCTATATACGGCTGTGAAAGTGGACCATAAAAAGTTCGGTAAACCAGAGAAGAGAAGCCTTTGAAATGTGCTGCTGTAGGAGAATGCTGAAGACTGCGTGGAGTACTTCGAATAAAGAAACGAGGAGACAGTCAGTAGTAGTAGGCAGAATAGAAATTTAAGACAACTTGGCTGAAAGAACGGATTAGTTGATAGGACAAGTGTAACACTCCAAGAAATCGACAGTTTGGAGGAAAGTGTGTAGGGTAATACACTGAAGCGCCAAAGAAACAGGTATAGGCATGCGTATTCAAATACAGAGACATGTAAACAGGCAGAATATGGCGCTGCGGTCGGCAACGCCTATATAAGACTACAAGTGTTTGGCGCAGTTGTTAGACCGGTTACTGCTGCTACAATGGCAGTTTATCAAGATGTAAGTGAGTTTGAACTTGGTGTTGTAGTCGGCGCACGAGCGATGGGACACAGAATCTCCGAGGTAGCGATGAAGTGCGGATTTCCTCGTACGACCATTTCACGAGTGCACCGTGAATATCAGGAATCCTATAAAACATCAAATCTCCGACATCGCTGCGGCCGGAAAGAGATGCTGCATGAACGGTATTTACGACGACTGAAGAGAATTGTTCAGCGTGACAGAAGCGCAACCGTTGGTCAAATTGCTGCAGATTTCAATGATGGGTCATCAACAAGAGGTAGCGTGCGAACCACTTAACGAAACATCATCGATATGGGCTTTCGGAGACGAAGGCCCACTCGTGTACGCTAGACGACTGCACGACACAAATCTTTACACCTCGACTGGGCCCGTCAACACCGACATTGGACTGTTGGTGGCTGGAAACATGTTGCTGGTAGGACGAGTCTCGTTTCAAATAGTATCGAGCGGATGGAAGTGTACGGGTATAGAGACGCCCTCATCAATCCATGGACGCTGCATCTCAGCAGGGGACTGTTCAAGCTCTGTAATGGAGTGATATGGCAGTGATATGGGACCCCTGATACGGCTAGATACTTCTCTGACAGCATGGAGATCTTAGATTGGGACATTTGAAACGTATTTTCTGAGGTTCCTACGTTTAGTTGTGGCTAAGGTCTCACCCCGGGCCAGACAGTTCTCACTATGGTATCGTCCAGAGATTGCTGTGGCACACTAAAGTTGGCAACGCATATCGGTACCACAAATGTTACCGAGGGCTCTCTGCAGTCAGCAACAACCAACAGGATGTAACAACAACAACGCTGTACTATTGTACATATAAGTAAATTTTTTTTCTGATTTTTCGATAAATTAGTGTAATCGATGTTCTGATTTCATTTCTTTTTTGTTTCATGTCATTGTGTTAAGAAAACTGTAAACAAATTTCAATGTGAATATTAATGTTTATGTCAAATGTCAAGCAATATTGTAATAGAATTGAAAGGTAACAAATGTTGAAACTGTTGTAACATGTTTAAAATTGTAACTGTGCGTCTGGTCCATACTTAGGCAGTGTGTTAGGATATGTAGAATGCAAAACCTCGGGTAAATAACCTGTATGTAAGGGAGCGGTAAAAGATGGATGGCAGGCGAGCGCGGGAAAATGCGCACGGGCGCTGCACGGCACAACGGGCTCAGCAGTTGTTAGTTGGAGTTTGGAATTGGTCTGAGCAACACGTTCTGGAGCGAGGAGGCTCTCCTGGAAGACGTAGTTTCATTGAGCCCCGGGTATGCCGTTCCAACGCCCATACAGCATGGCAAAATTCCATAGGCACTAAATGGAAAAGTATTGCGACGCTAAGAAGAAATAAAGTGCCGATACGTCAAGAGCCATAGCTGTGGTTGTATGTGTGCTTTGTGCCTCGCCATCTCGCCGCCTGCCAACAGCCGCATCGATACGAACAGGTTGAAACTTTTAGTACTGTATTCGTATGGACCAGTGTTACTTTTGTTCCATACTGTTCAATAACAACTTAAATTTTACCAGAACTTTCCTATCATTTAATTATCCTCATAACTAACCAAGATAGGGTCCCTTCCAAATGTTGTGCAATCCGAGTGTCCCGAAATGAAAAATTAAATTTTGTGTTAATAATAATTACTTGCAGACCTAGATATGTTAGAATGGTGTTTAAAGAACTGTTTTGTTAATGAACCAGTAAATGAATAACGAAGGTCTGACAAAGTTGGAAGATAACTTTAATATTGATTTAGTAATGAAGTTTAATTATTTCGAGACAGATATAATGGTATTTAAATAAGCAGGAAATAAGATAAAGAGAGTAGTAACTCATATATTGGAAATCTTGAGCGCGTAATGATGTCAGTAATTAATTTTTTTAATACAGTGATCACAACAGTTTAGGGTCCCCCCCCTTTTTTTTTATTCATTTGAATTCTGAAGTGTTCTGAATTGATTTGACCATCAAAAGTTAAAGTCAATATAAAAGCCAAAATTTATCAGTGTTTTATCTTTATTATAATTGACATTTTGTTTGTGGCTCGAAATTACTATTTCTAGGGTAACCTATGCCCGATTTTAATCAGATCAATAGACAGTACGAAGTTTGGTAGTATACATTATAGTGTAGTGTTATGTATTCATGGTTTTTCCATATCAGTACAGAAAGTGAAACTATCAGTTCAATAGATTTTCTAGTTCTAAAATTTACTGTATTATGCAGTGTTACTACGTGTTGTTTTGTATGAATGTACATCAACTTGTACAGAGAAGAAACTCAGTTAATGCATAATTAGGCTGGCGACCGTATTATTAACAAATTGGTAACATCTGCTGTGTTGTTTCTTGTCCGTCCTGACGTGTAGTTTCATTTCGGAATTACTTGACATATCATTGTTATTACCGAGTGGGTGTAAGTCTGATTTGCCACCATTCAGGTACGCGCAGTCAATATCTATACAAAAATCCTGTCTCGTAAGGTAAACCCCACTCACTTACCATAGTACAGGCTTCAATGAGTATTGTGTGCCCCACGCGCACGTTACAAGGAGACACTCCAGAAGACAAGCCTCGCAGTAGAGCAGCACCCTCAAGCTGAGGTCAATTAGGGTCGAGCATGCAAGAGCACAGCCCAATTCTAGATGCTACGCTGACAGATCTGTACGTAAGCATCCTGTCTGATCACCTGCATCCATTCATGTCCATTGTGCATTCCGACGGACTTGGGCGATTCCAGCAGGACAATGCGACACCCCACACGCCCAGAATTGCTACTGAGTGGGTCTAGGAGCACTCTTCCGAGTTAAAACAATCCCCATGAATACTACTGAGCATATGTGGGATGCCTTGCAAGATGCTGTTCAGAAGAGATCTCCATCCCTCGTTCTCTTAAAGATTTATGGACAGCTCTCCAGGATTCATGGTGTCAGTTCCCTTCATCACTACTTCAGACATTATTCGAGTCCACGCCACGTCGTGTTGCGGCACTTATGCGTGCTCGCGGGGGCCGTATGCGATATTAGGTAGGTGTACCAGTTTCTTTGGCATTTGAATGCAATTACAGAGGGATAACGAGGGTTGAATACAGGAAGCAGATTCAAGTGGATATTTGTTGCAGCGGCCACACAGGGGTGGAGAGGTTAGCTCGGGACAGAGCAGCTTGGATAGATTTTGGGCGCAACAGCAACATTATTTCTCCCACGTTGCACACATCGTTTTTTAGCGCCAGATAAGTTGTTTTACTGTCCAGGTGTTCGAGAGTGGTCAGAGCAGCGGCAAAGGAGAGAAAGAGCATGACCGTTGCGCAGAGCAGCCTTAACGTCACTCATAAATGAGGCTCCTTCCTATAGCCCTTTTAGAAACGAATTACGCTTCAAGTGTCTAATAAAGAGGACAGTTAATATCTCATTGTAGAATGCGGGAGAAACACTTGCAAAAATGGAAAATCGTAGATAGTAAGCTTCCGTCCTGAAAGGCTTAGTGTCGTTATAAATTGAAATAAAATTAAGCTATGTAATTACACTTTCTGCCGTATCGAAAAAAAACAACGTGGCGGATACATATTAGGTAATTATCTCGAAACATTGTACAAAATAAATGAACAACTGGGTACGGTACACACGGCATGATACGGCGTAATGAAATATTTGCGCAGAGGAAAGCCACAGGAAAACGCACATCGCAAACACAGCCCTGTGTTCTGCCGCAGTATTGTTAACACGGCACTCTTCCGCTGCTACGTGAATTGTTTTGCTGGCCTGCGTTATACAAGCTTTCGACTGTTTGTCGCTTTAATTCTCATACCATGGAATCTGTAATTCACTTATATACACTACTGGCCATTAAAATTGCTACACCAAGAGGAACTGCAGATGATAAACGGGTATTCAGATGGCTCAGATGCCTCTGAGCACTATCCGACTTAACTTCTTAGGTCATCAGTCGCCTAGAACTTAGAACTAATTAAACCTAACTAACCTAAGGACATCACACACATTCATGCCCGAGGCAGGATTCGAACCTGCTAAACGGGTATTCACTGGACAAATATATTATACTAGAACTGACATGTGATTACTTTTTCACGCAATATGGGTGCATAGATCCTGAGAAATCAGTACCCAGAACAACCACCTCTGGCCGCAATAACAGCCTTGATACACCTGGGCATTGAGTCAAACAGAGCTTCGATGGCGTGAAAAGCTACAGTTGCCCATGCAGCCTAAACACGATACCACTGTTCATCAACAGTAGTGACTGGCGTATTGTGACGAACCAGTTCCAACATTCTACGTGGTGTCTGTTTGTTCTATATCGTGTCTCCCTGCCATTTTCGCGCAACGACGCTCTGAGCGTGTTTTTTAAGGACTTCACTAGTTTGAACCTGGGACCTGTTGCTGGTAAGGAGACGCCAGACCACACATGACATGTAGAATTCAGAAGAGTTCAGTGAGGCTAGCGATGATATAACCAAATACTTAATGATTTCAGCGTCAGCTCCACTGCACTCCCTGTAAAAGAATCTTAATACTAACTAAATTTAGTGGAAGGGGTTCAAGGCTTTCCTATTTTTAGTTAGTTGGTCAAATAACGTCGAAAAAGCAGTTAAGTTTACCATTGGAAATTTTATTCTACTCACAAAACATCGTTTATAAATTGCACTATTGATAGAAGGAAATGTTTTAATACAGGATGGTAAAAACCAACTGCGTTCAACAAAAATGTGAACGAATATTCCCTAAATGGGTTTCCAAGTTCTACAATAGATCGAAGGATGACCTATGCCATATCACATCCATAATCTAGGTTTAAATTAAGTTTCACAAAAGAGAAAACTATTAAAATGGTCTACAGTGACCCTCAATTATCTTTAATTATTTATCTAACTTGTCGTAAATTACATTGGCTGATGTGACTTCTCAATAATTATATAACAGAAAAATCATCGCGTTTCAGATTTTTACTTCAAGTGGCAAATGTGAACACCATGAGCTTTAATTGACGATAGACACTAGTATTACGCAAAAAGGGGGTGTAACAGATGAGACTTCTGCAGTTCTGAGTGAAGCTTTATGCGCTGTTATGCGGCATCGCGTGCGTTCATTACCTTGTTGGTGTTCGTCAGGGGGCGGCGGACAGCACTGCTCCGCTCATCTCGCCGTCTCGGAAGCAACTCTCTCCTAACTTCTCCTTACTACAATTTACCGAAGTTGGCTTAAAAAAACTATCTGTCTGTGTTTTCATCTGACCAACCAGGGTCTCAATGTTAACCTTAAGCTCTGCCCACAAAAATTCTGTCTATCCAATGAGAACCGTTACACTTTTCGTGGTGGTCCTGACGTAACAGAGACGCGAAAAAGTCTCACGCTAAGGCTCTAGCTTTTAACATGGGCTGGGGGTTGGTCCTAACGGTTAGCTGGCAACGTGGGTGTCCGTCCCTTATCGCAGGGCCTTCTAACTTAACACGGTTCTGCTCTCGGCTTCTGTTCTCGTTTCTCCCCTCGGAACTGCGTCTGTCTCACGGTGGGAAGGTATGACATGCATTTAGGGATTCTTGTGTTAGTCTGTGGTATTCCATTTGCTCACTCGTTACTCGTATTACTTTGGTTAATTTAATGTCACGATTTATTCGGAGCCATGTGACAGTTGCTCGGCCACCATTGACCAGACGTTTTCAGTTGGTGAGAGATCTGGAGAATGTGCTGGCCAGGGCAGCAGTCGAACATTTTCTGTACCAGAAAGGCCCGTACAGGACCTGCAACATGCGGTCGTGCATTATCCTGCTGAAATGAAGGGTTTCGCAGGGATCGAATGAAGAGTAGAGCCACGGGTCGTAACACATCTGAAATGTAACGTCCACTGTTCAAAGTGCCGTTAACGCGAACAAGAGGTGACCGAGACGTGTAACGAATGGCACCCCATACCATCACGCCGGGTGATACGCCAGTATGGCGATGACGAATACACGTTTCCAATGTGTGTTCACGGTGATGTCGCCAAACACGGATGCGACCATCATGATGCTGTAAACAGAACCTGGATTCATCCGCAAATATGACGTTTTGCCATCGTGCGCCCAGGTTCGTCGTTGAGTACACCATTGCAGGCGCTCCTGTCTGTGATGCAGCGTCAAGGGTAACCGCAGCCACGGCCTCCGAGCTGATAATCCATGCTGCTGCAAACGTCGTCGAACTGTTCGTGGAGCTGGTTGTTGTCTTGCAAACGTCCGCATCTGTTGACTCAGGGATCGAGACGTGGCTGCACCATCCGTTAGAGCCATGCGGATAAGATGCCTGTCATCTCGACTGCTAGTGATAAGAGGCCGTTGGGATCCAGCACGGCGTTCCGTATTACCCTCCTGAACCTACCGATTCCATATTCTGCTAACAGTCATTGGATCTCGACCAACGCGAGCAGCAATGTCGCGATACGATAAACCGCAATCGCGATAGGCTACAATCCGACCTTTATCAAAGTCGGTAACGTGATGGTACCCCTTTCTCCTCCTTACACGAGGCATCACTAGAACGTTTCACCAGGCAATGCCGTTCAATTGCTGTTTGTGTATGAGAAATCGGTTGGAAACTTTCCTCATGTCAGCACGTTGTAGGTGTCGTCACTGGCGCCAACCTTTTGTGAATGCTCTGAAAAGCTAATCATTTGCATTTCACAGCATCTTCTTCCTGTCGGTTAATTTTCGCGTCTGTAGCATGTCATCTTTGTGGTGTAGCAATTTTAATGGGCAGTATTTATACTACTGTCCATTAAAATTCCTGTACGTGTGGTGGTCATAATTGTATACGGTGTCCATAAATTGACGCTGTCATTTAAAAAAATTGTAGCTTGGAAACTATCAGATATCGTGGCTTGTCTAGGAGCCTTCAAAATTTTTGTTTCCGTTACGGTAAAATTTGAGGGTATGCTCCACTCATCGCTAATGGAATGTCAACGCTGCATTGTCACTTACTAGTGCACACAATTCTTGACGTAACCCCACAAAAAGAAGTGTAAAGGTGTGGCATTAGGAAAACGCGAGTGTCGAGTGATGGGAGCATGATGACCTATTCACCTGTGAGGAAACGTGTCATTCAGTACATCCCACACGTTCAAACACCTGTCTGGAGGAGCACCATGGCCGGCCGGTGTGGCCTAGCGGTTCTAGGCGCTTCAGTCCGGAATCGCGTTGCTGTTACGGTCGCAGGTTCGAGTCCTGCCTCGGGCATGGATATGTGTGATTTCCTTAGGTTAGTTAGGTTTAAGTAGTTCTAAGTTCTTGGGGGACTGATAACATGAGATGTTAAGTCCCATAGTGCTCAGAGCCATTTGAACTATTTGGAGCACCATGAAGCTGGCAGATGATGGGCGGCAGCTCCTCTCCCCTCTCTGGTAGCGGGAACTGTTCGAGCGCATCTTGGTAAACATTGCCCGTTATGGTTTCCTCTGCCAAGAAAACTGGGTATGTCATCCCATCGTGCATTAGGCCACACCGAACATTGAACTATAGGCTGCCACGTGTGTGTTCATGTTGTTGTGTGGTTTTTCGGAGCCCCGTTTCGAAATGTTGTGGCGATTCACATGTCCAAATATGTGAAACGTTACTTCGTCTGAAAACAGGCACTTTTTCGGGTAGTCATTGTCAGTATCTATGGAGAACAGCATGGGACATGAGAATGCATACTGTGAGAGCGGTCATATGGCTGCACTGTTTGGACCATTTGCGTTCCCGCTTATCTACCACTTTGTAGACAATTGATGTTGCTTTCTGCAATTCATGTGATGCATGGTGGAATTTTCTTGTTGTGTACATAATTAAGTACGAACAAATGTTCAAGATCCCTAACAGATATAATTTATGAAGCTACTTCCGGGCTGAAAATGAGATACTCTTACGATGCACCCACACAACAACTTGTGCTAACTGTACACTTCCTTGTATAATGTTCTCTTTTGGTCGTACTTATTTGATTTCGTCACTCTCTGAATCAAAGGATTTGTTTTCGGAGGCCCTAGCCCATTTATGGTTAACATTTTCTGGTAATTTCTGTTCGCAGAACACCAGAGTGTGCGCTCATATGAAACTTCCTGGCAGATTGAGACTCTCTGCCGCACCGAGACTCGGACTAACGACTGAGCTACCCAAGTACCTCTCACGACACTTTCTCACAGCTTTACTTTTCTATTAGCATTTAATATAGATTCAACATAGTTCATGTTTACACTACACGCGAAAGCTGATTCCCGCACAGTAAATAACCAACTCCAAGCACAAAGTGCCTTTTGTGGAAATGATTGAACTCAAGTAGTAATTTCTACCAACATGGTTACTTGATTAGAACACAAAAGAGGCGCTGAGGTCCATAAGGGCCTACAGCCTACCGCCGTCGATCGCTCATTTAAGTGAATATCAGAGAAATCAGAAATACAGCTTTTTGTGACTTGATGTGTACATTGTGGGCCTACAGCACCGATAAGCCTGACTCACCATAAGATCAATAGATTTCAGAAGCATAAATAAATGCTACAGTCTCACAATCGACGGTGACGTGCTTTAGGCCCTTATGATTCTCAGCGCCTCAAACGGGTTATTGTATGATAAAATTCATAACTTAATATACTATAACTCATTCAGAAACCCACAAAACAGGTTTACTGTCAATACAACTTTAACATATACTGACGTCCGATCTAATTTTATTACTGTCAGTAGCGCTGTAGATTTAAGGACTGCATCTTTAACATATACTGACCTCCGATCTAATTTTACTACAGTGTATAGAGTGACGTTGCCGCAGTGATTACACCGGTTCCCGTGAGATCACCGAAGTTAAGAGCTGTCGAGCGTGGCCGGCTCTTGGGTGGGTGACCATCCAGGCCGCCATGCGCTGTTGTCATTTTTCGGGGTGCACTCAGCCTCGTGATGCCACTTGAGTAGCTACTCGACCGAATAGTAGCGGCTTCGGCCAAGAATACCATCATAAAGACCGGGAGAGCTGTGTGCTGGCCCCACGCCCATCATATCTGCATCCTCTTCTGAGGATGACACGGCGGTCGGATGGTCCCGTTAGGCCACTCGTGGCCTGAAGACGGAGTATAGTGAGTGAATTAGCATACCTGAGGAGTGTGCTATCATCTAGCAGGATTTATGCCGAGTGAACGGGGAGAAAATCTGCTGCAGTGTGCTACCATCTGGTGGCACTGACGTAAACTTCTAGTTGACTGGCAAGGCCACATCGTGAACCGTGCACGTTGTTTATCAAATCCGTATGTATTTGGCCCGTAAGGCAAATACATCACTCTAGTTGCTCGTGAGCAAAAGGTGCTTAAAACGTGCACAACTGAAGCTGTGCTCGCAACCCTGATGCCAAGTTTCATGGAGTCTAGAGGAGCAATAGCGCTGCAGACTTAAATGCTGCATCTTTCAGGCTGCAGCATCTGTGTTACGTTTAACAGCATTCAAAGAAAAATGACCAATAAATCCGCAAAGGTGTCGAAAGTTAGAGCGGTCACGTGCTCTTGTGCTCTTACACAGCATCCACCACTACTTGAGACCCACGTGGACGTCTACTTCAAAGAAGATCTCTGACACTGCCTGTTTCTTCAAAGCTTTCGAACCACTTCATTACACTTGTTTTAGTCGGTGGATTCTGCGTTCCAGATGTCACATTCCGCATTCTCTTGGTCTGTTGACATTCTGATGCGCTCCAACTCAAATCTGCAGTGAACGACGAAGGGCCGGCCAGGGTGGCCGAGCGGTTCTAGGCGCTACAGTCTGGAGCCGCGCGACCGCTACGGTCGCAGGTTCGAATCTTGCCTCGGGCATGGATGGGTGTGATGTCCTTAGGTTATTTAGGTTTAAGTAGTTCTAGGGGACTGATGACCTCAGAAGTTGAGTCCCATAGTGCTCAGAGCCATTTGAACGACGAAGGAGAATCTCTCAGACCTGCTGAAGATTTTATAACAACCCAAGCTTCTCCGCATGTAACCGTTTCCAAGTTACGATTTTCTGACATGATAGTGGGACTTTATGGACATTATCTGTCAGTTAATTCCTCTTGCTCCAGTGTACCACATACACTGATTCGTTCTTTTGCAGCATAGACCCCATTAAGGAGTCCACATATACGCATCACATCTGTTGAGTCGCGTTATATTTTAACGCTGTCATCGTACTCCCCAAAGAAAAAAATCACAGCTCGTCTATGGTCAAAATTAAAAACACATCTCGTCTATGGCCAGAATTTCAAGCACAATCTTCTTGTTTTCCCCTACCGTTTGTCCCGTCTGGTACAGGTTCCGCTTTTTCAGGATTTGGCAAATTTTATTTGCTGTCTAACTTTGCGACCGGACTCTTCCTGATAACCTAAAGGAAGGGAAATATCGCGCACCATCAGTCAGCGAATCGTGTATACTTTGTTCTGTGTCTTGGTATATTTTAATCGTTTGTGTATGATATTCTCTGACGCAGAAATATGGGAGCCACTCAGCGTTTGTCTGAACAAGCGCAGGGAACCGCCTGCAAACCAAGAGTCAGCGGCGTGACATGGCCGCTGTGACAGTCCACCACAGTCGCTGGTCTGACCTGCACCGTCCCGATTCGCGGCTTGGCCCGACTCTCCAACTCTCTGTCCAGCTGCCCAGAACGCCGCGCCTTCAGCTGTACGAGCAGACCGCAGTTCCAAGCAAAATGGTAGGATAAACTTAGTAAAGCCAGTTTGGAAATTTCCGTGGCAATGTATTCCAACAAACCTGAGAGGTGGCTCCCCTTTCCAGCTAGCCGCGTATCACCCGTATGTGCAGATGGATCGGAGTAATAAGTTAAAGAGATGTAGAACGGGACAACTGAGAATCGTAAAGACAGATACGATAGTGGTTGCACGGACAGTACTAGCTTTCTGCGCGTCTTCTTTCTCTGATGGGCACGAGACCACAACAGCGTTCTTTCCCTTGGGATGCAGGCATAGAGTACAAACATCTCTGGAGTGAGGACTGCGTTTTACGCGTGTTGCTAACAGTAAACGGTGAGTTTCACGTGATCTCGGGACGACGCTGTTTGTTTGTGCTTGGTGTCTGAGATCAAGCATGTTATATTACACGTATTTGTTGTGTTATCACCATTTGTTTATTCGTGACAGCAATGAAGAATTACTGTACTTGCTACAGGCACAAACAGAAGTACATGAAAGTAGAAAAAGTTTGTGTTGTTTGAATACTCTGACGTACCGATACCACACTGTGCTGTTTTGAATAAATGTTTTAAATCTATTATTATGAAGAAACTGCAAAAAGGTGGGAATTTAAGGAGATGGGACCTTGATAAACTGACTAAACAAGAGGTTTCAGGAAGAGCATAAGGGAACAATTGACAGGAATGGGGGAAAGAAATACAGTAGAACAAGAATGGGTAGCTCTGAGGGATGAAGTAGCGAAGGCAGCAGAGGATCAAGTAGGTAAAAAGACGAGGGCTAGTAGAAATACTTGGGTAACAGAAGAAATATTGAATTTAATTGATGAAAGGAGAAAATATAAAAACGCAGTAAATGAAGCAGGCAAAAGGGAATACAAACGTCTCAAAAATGAGATCGACAGGAAGTGCTAAATGGCTAAGCAGGAATGGCTAGAGGGCAAATGTAAGGATGTAGAGGTTTATCTCACTGGGGGTAAGATAGATACTGCCTACAGGAAAGTTAAAGAGACCTTTGGAGAAAAGAGAGCCACTTGTATGAATATCAAGAGCTCAGATGGAAACCAGTTCCAAGCAAAGAGGGGAAAGCAGAAAGGTGGAAGGAGTATGTAGACGGTCTATACAAGGGCGATGTACTTGAGGACAATATTATGGAAATGGAAGAGGATGTAGATGAAGATGAAATGGGAGATACGATACTGCGTGAAGAGTTTGACAGAGCACTGAAAGACCTGAGTCGAAACAAGGCCCCGGGAGTAGACAACATTCCATTAGAACTACTGATGGCCTTGGGAGAGCCAGTCCTGACAAAACCCTGCCATCTGGTGAGCAAGATGTACGAGACAAGCGAAATACCCTCAGACTTCAAGAAGAATATAATAATTCCAATCCCAAAGAAAGCAGGTGTTGACAGATGTGAAAATTACCGAACTATCAGTCTAATAAGTCACAGCTGCAATATACTAACGCGAATTCTTTACAGACGAATGGAAAAACTGGTAGATCAGTTTGGATTCCGCAGAAATGTTGGAACACGTGAGGCAATACTGACTCTACGACTTATCTTAGAAAATAGATTAAGGAAAGGCAAACCTACATTTCTAGCATTTGTGGACTTAGAGAAAGCTTTTGACAATGTTGACTGGAATACTCTCTTTCAAATTCTGAAGGTGGCAGGGGTAAAATACAGGGAGCGAAAGGCTATTTACAATTTGTACAGAAACGAGATGGCAGTTATAAGAGTCGAGGGTCATGAAAGGGAAGCAATGGTTGGGAAGGGAGTGAGACAGGGTTATAGCCTGTCCCTGATGTTATTCAATCTGTATATTGAGCAAGCAGTAAAGGAAACAAAAGAAAAATTCGGAGTAGGTATTAAAGTCCATGGAGAAGAAATAAAAACGTTGAGGTTCGCCGATGACATTGTAATTCTGTCAGAGACAGCAAAGGACTTGGAAGAGCAGTTGAACGGAATGGACATTGTCTTGAAAGGAGGATATAAGATGAACATCAACAAAAGCAAAACGAGGATAATCTAATGTAGTCGAATTAAGTCGGGTAACGCTGAGGAAATTAGATTAGGAAATGAGACACTTAAAGTAGTAAAGGAGTTTTGCTGTTTGGGGAGCAAAACAACTGATGATGGTCGAAGTAGAGAGGATATAAAATGTAGACTGGCAATGGCAAGGAAAGCGTTTCTGAAGAAGAGAAATTTGTTAACATCGAGTAGAGATTTAAGTGTCCGGAAGTCATTTCTGAAAGTATTTGTATGGAGTGTAGCCATGTATGCAAGTGAAACATGGACGATAAATAGTTTAGACAAGAAGATAATAGAAGCTTTCGAAATGTGGTGCTACAGAAGAATGCTGAAGATTAGATGGGTAGATCACATAACTAATGAGGAGGTATTGAATAGAATTGGGGAGAAGAGGAGTTTGTGGCACAACTTGACAAGAAGAAGGGACCGGTTGGTAGGACATGTTCTGAGGTATCAAGGGATCACAAATTTAGCATTGGAGGGCAGCGTGGAGGGTAAAAATCGTAGAGGGAGACCAAGAGATGAATACACTAAGCAGATTCAAAAGGATGTAGGCTGCAGTGAGTACTGGGAGATGAAGAAGCTTGCACAGGATAGAGTAGCATGGAGAGCTGCATCAAACCAGTCTCAGGACTGAAGACAACAACAACAACAACATTTTGTGTGCAAAATGTGTAGGACTGTTAAGCAACGTCTTTGCTCATCTGCAGCAGTCATTCCTTGGTATTCGTACACATGAATGGCAAGATAACCCCAGTTAAAAAAATGGCCTCTTTTTTGACGGTGGTGAATCTCAAAAAGAAAAGAGAAGAAAGACTAGGAAGACTGGTAAAAGTTAGGCTTCTTTCCTTCTTATACATTTGTGATGGCTCACACCTGCGTAACTTATGGTCAGCTTGTTTGTTTTAAACTGAAATATACTTCTCACTGGGTGCTATGTAACATGAAGAAAAAGTTTCGTGTTTTATTCGAAATCAAAATGTTCGTGAAATATTTCACTGTTGATTGGATAGGATGTTTTGCAGAACAGAGACTGTGTGTGTGTGTGTGTGTGTGTGTGTGTGTGTGTGTGTCTTTTAGAGAGAGAGAGAGACAAAGAGAGAGAGAGAGAGAACTGAAAGTAAACAGAAGTTAAAAATATTCTAATAGCAACGTGAAATGGAGATCTATGAAGTGTATGAAATCTGGAAACTCTGACACGCTGTACTGAGTCAAGTTTCAGCACTTATCTTAAATATATTTTCTGTACAGGTCTGGTACAGAACGCTTCCTTTATTTATTTTCGTCACAACAATGGCATCCTCAGAACTCGGTTGGATATACTGCTTTGCAAGTAAGTCAATAAGAAATCAACAGACTGAATGTGAACCATAAGAATAGGGAACAAAAATCAGACACACACAGACACACTGCAATCAAAGTAAAAATTCAGTTGCCTTTTTGGGATTACCTTCAAGTTATTGTCTTTACCATTTGATTAAGAGGCATGAAATATTGGTACAGCATATGGCATCAAACTGCTTCATGTGTATAATTGCTGTTACATGCTCTTCATCTCAACAGGCGACACTAAGGAGCTAAAGTAAATGTTACGGAGGCAACTGTATTGTTAGTTCATGTAATCTTCAGTCTGTTTTATGTGTCTGTGTGTGTGGGGGGGGGGGGGAGGGGGGTAGCAAGAGTAGAGTGGTAGAGTGAAATGTGCCATATATATATGTATGTTCAATATTCGGGATACATTTGGCTTTTTAGTACACTGGCTGGCTATTAAGCCGTTTTGCAATGCTATCACAGCAAAAATTTACTACAACAGACCCAGTAATACGATAAAGTTCCATATAAAAGCCAAAGAGAGTGGTGGCTGTCCCAAATATCAAAAAACGAGTGACACTTGTCAAAAAAATGTTCAAATGTGTGTGAAATCTTATGGGACTTAACTGCTAAGGTCATCAGTCCCTAAGCTTACACACTACTTAACCTAAATTATCCTAAGGACAAACACACACACCCATGCCCGAGGGAAGACTTGAACCTCCGCCGGGACCAGCCGCACAGTCCCTGACTGCAGCGCCTGAGACCGCTCGGCTAATCCCGCGTGGCGACACTTGTCGCAAAGAAGCTGAAATGCCTATTCATTCTTCTCTTCGAAGATTAAAAGCCGACTTACTGGAGGTATCAACAGTAAATTGTTATTATATATACGAAGTGTCTATACCAGTCCTACACAGCACCTACGAAGAGACTGTTTGTACTAGCAATGTAATGATATTCTAAACGTACAAGCCGCGTTACGGACAAACCTACGGCGTCCCGAGATCGCGTGACCCGGGTGGCTATGTATGCTGACAACACAAGATCTCCTCTACGCATCCGAATGCTCGCTCCAGAGATAATTCTATTCTGTGGACGCAGGCAGCGGAAGTGTCCACTCAAAGGCTGGGTAGCGAACTAACGGCGGGGAGAAAGCACGGGACTCAGCCTCTGTGCTAGGGGACGTGCGGGCGCCAGCCCACAGACTGTCCAGGTCTGCGACAACGACAGCGGGGCCGGATGCAGTTGCGGTGCTAAAAATCTGATCCCACAGCCGGTGGCCGGTGGACAGTAAAGTGCGTCCGCAGGTGGACGGGAAAAACTCGCCGATGGCGCGAAGGAATTCGGAGAAGCCTCGGCACCTAGTCACGTCGCCCACTATCGTGGAACTTTCCCCGGAGTGCCGACATCGCTCGACTGCGCAGTTAAGTCTGCTGTCGCCTATCCTGTTTCCACAGCCCCCTTGCGTGTCTACTAGTGTGGGTCACGCGCCACCACACTGGCAGCTATCGATTCGTCGTTGCTAACGCAACGCTCCACAGTGGCTTCCGCAGTACTTGTCATTACTTTGGCTGAAGACATAATTTTTGTTCAAAGACTCGGTAGCGGCATTACAATTGTGTCCTCTACTGAACTGAGTTCCCTGATCCATTTGTGTGTTTTACTGAACTTTCTAATAACGTCCAACATGTATTACCCGCTGCTGACTGATGTATCCCTGGTTCTAGAAAGGGTTTCGTTGAAAGTCCATTTCTCAGCTGTATATGTCTAAAATGGTAATATGTTCATATTGCTTATAAGCCATCATTTCACTTACACCGAAAGTCTAGCCTTTCAAATCCTGTTGGATTTATCAGAACCGCTCCAGGCCAGTTTTGGTCTTTTGATAATTTCTTCTGGATTCCATCCAGTCGTTGTTTTCACTGTTATAAATGTAGAAACCTGGTTAATGTTCTATGGATTCGTTATTAACTTGTGCGAATTCCTTTTCGATATGTTGATCGTCTACATCTACATCTACGTGATTACTCTCCTATCTATAATAAAGTGCCTGGCAGAGGGTTCAATGAACCACCTTCAAGCTGCCTCTCTACCGTTCCACTCTCGAACGGCATGCGGTAAAAACAAGCACTTAAATTTTTCTGTGCGGGCCCTGATTTCTCTTATTTTATCGTGATGATCATTTCTCCCTACGTAGGTGGGTGCCAACAGAATGTTTTCGCAATCGGAGGAGAAAACTGGTGATTGAAATTTCATGAGAAGATCCCGTCGCAACGAAAAACGCCTTTGTTTTAATTATTGCCACTCCAATTCACGTATCATGTCTGTGACACTATCTCCTCTATTTCGCGATAATACAAAACCAGCTGCCCTTCTTTGTGCTTTTTCGATGTCATCTGTCAGCCCCACCTGATGCGGATCCCACACCACACAGCAGTACTCCAGAATAGGACGGACAATCGTGCTGTAAGCAGTCTCTTTAGTAGACCTATTGCACCTTCTAAGTGTTCTGCCAATGAATCGCAGTCTTTGGTTTGCTACACCCACGATATTATCTATGTGATCGTTCCTATTTAGGTTATTTCTATTTGTAATCCCTAAGTATTTAGTTGAATTTACAGCCTTCAGATTTGTGTGACATATCGCGTAATCGAAATTTAGCGGATTTCTTATACTTCACACTTATCGTTATTCAGGGTCAATTGCTACTTTTCGCACCATACCATTGTAAACTGTTTTAGTGTCATTATAAGTGGTGTTTAGGGCCACTCGAATACTTGCTGAATGAAGCTCTTCCATTCGTTTTTGGGAGATTATTTCCACTAGAGGCAAACAGCACAAAGATACCAGCAAAACAAAGACTGACACATATTTCCTGTACCTCTGCTCAGAATAGTTTTTAGTGCTGTGGAATCTGCCAGCATAACTTCGCTTTCGGTTCTGAATTTCTGTCTGTCCTGATGAATTCTGGTGGGAAATGTGGCACTGACGTACGTATAATTGGGTATACTACCGCAAGTTGTACCGGATCTCAAGAGGCGTTGGTACAGATTTCTCTGAAAACGAGGAGATGGCTTTCTCGAAATCTATGAATTCCAGACAAAGTACTAATTCATACACGTAGCTTCGTTGTAGAATTGGCTTCAACGCTTGCAAATGATCCAGTTTTGTAACGTTTATTCCAGAGGCTTGGACACATTTTTAGTGGTTGCTGTCATTTCTCTTTCTCGTTGGTTTCTGATTTCTGTTCTTGTTCTCTTTTTAAGTTTTGACTGTATTATAATATTAGTTAGCTAGTGTCACAATAGCAATCTTTTACGTTCAATTATATACCCTCTTATCACCGAAAACAAGATGACCACGGGCCACCTCTACAATCACACCCGCGTGGCGGTGTCTTGGAAATGGTAAGGAGCAAGTCAGCTGAAGCAAAAATACACGAACGGTAAACCGTACCGCTCCTTTTTCATGTTCCTGGCCTCATCCCGTGTCTTTACGACGTGGTCGACATGTTGAATGCTAAATGTGGCCTTGTCGGTGGTAGACGGTGGTGGCCGGATGCTCTTCCTGTCGATACCACCCCCCATCCCCTCCGACCCCCTCAGATGGTGTTTGTGTATCCTGTCTGTGAGCATCTAATTTCATCTCATGCGAAAGTGTGAGAACGTATTAGAATTGTTTGCGAATAGTATAACTGAACCGTCGTTTGGGTACCAACCCGCTATTCAGATATTCGGTTATGGAAAACCGCCTAAACGCCACGTCCAGGCTGACTGCCGTTAATTCGACTCCTCAAATTCCGGAAGCGGCGTATGACCTGCACGGCTATGCAGGTGAGTCAGTAATAACCTAAATGTTCAACAATTCAGCATTCACCGCATCTTTACATTCCATTCTTAAAACTGCGTTATTGTCTTCAAAGAAAATCTTGGTGTACTTTTATGAAGAGCAATGCACGAGAAAGGCGAGGGTCCGGGTTCGAAGCGCAGACGTGGACCTACTATTAATCTGCCAGGAAATTTCGTTCCGCAGCGTTCTTGGTGTTTTCGTGTTTACTTGTTCTCCGCACATTTCGCTGTTTCTCGCTAGCTTAAAACGAAAATATACTGACGCCAGGTCCTGTAACCCTCGTGACAAACCAGAGCAGTCAGAGAGTGTATAACGTGCCTGCGCTGTTACCTAATGTTACTGATTTCATAGCAAAGTCATCGATTGTGAAGAAATATGCTAACCGGAAGAATGCAATCACGGTTATAACCGAACGTTATCGCTCAGCAGTCTACAGCGTGCAACAACGATTGGAAAGGAAATGTTGTAAGAAGTTAAATGATTTACTGTAGCTAGCAGTAATTTTGCATAAATTACTCACTGTATGGAATCTAAATTGCAGATTAATTATTTACGATTGCCAGTCCATAAGAGACCATAGGTTATTATCTGCTAGTGACTGAATTGAAACTGAAATTATGTAATAATATCAAGCGTATAGGAAAGTACTAGAGGGACAAAAATGCACACACACTAATTTGTAAAAGCCACGCATGACAAAATGTTAATTAGTAGTACCATGAAATTACTTGCAATTAACAAAACTTAAGGTGCGAGATGTATTAAATAACGTCAGTCACTGTACTGCTATCTTCCGCCAGGTTTTGTGACGCAAATATCCAGCACTAATAACTTTTTCGTAATAAATGTTACCTCACTAAAGTACGTAGTGACTTCATTACGTAACAAAAAATAACTTTGCAATGTCACTGTAACGAAAGTCAAAAACACATGAAATATTTACAAACACACAGTACAAATAAGAAAAGTAACTTTAATCAAAATAGTATATGCACTTTAGTATGCTAATTACTTTTATTTAGTTATTGATTGGATGCAGTAGAAACACTGCAATGTACAAAGAACTTTAATAGTACTGAATTTAGTTTGATGAACTACTTGCTTTAAGTGAACTGCAAACGTAATTAATCTTCTCTTCATTGAATTAGCCTTATCTCTTTCATTTATGATTCACTCGGTAGTAATGATGAAAGGATTGGATCCTACTCATGGTTAATGAGTTGGGATACTCAGTAGTAATTACACTGTTTGTAGTTAAACTGAAAAAACACTATAATGCTCAAAGTGCTGAAACTACTACACTGGCAAGCCGTGTACGTAACTAAAACTTAACCGACTGTGCGAGTTGCAGGTGGTAAGATATAATGCGTTTTGTAACGACCATTCTTGGCTGTAGGCTCTTCTTACGACGAGTAACTTTTAATAATGTTAGACATACAGGACTCTTCTTCAATTACCAATGCTTTTCATGTGCTTTGTACTGTTTCCTGATATGTGCTCACCCATTTGTCTACAACGGGTTGTCATGCTTAAAACACGTTTCGGGAACACTCTCCATTACGCCACAGAAGAATAGCAACTCTCTCTCTCTCTCTCTCTCTCTCTCTCTCTCTCTCTGCTACCGACTCTCAAGGATGTTATTATCAGCTTTTAAAGAGATACTTTGGATTCTATACAGTACGAGCTTCCTTGACTTTGCTAGCGTCTTTACTACAAAGTTTTTGCAGTACTATTTTTCAGTGCTTTTTTTAATAATTTTACTGCAGTTCTTACATACTGAATACTGATAAAATGATGAAGTATATACGTATAAAACAAATTACTTTAAAATTACAGATTCCGTTAATTGAAAAATTATGAGGCACTTTGTCTGTGTGTTACAAGTTGTTTAGACGACGCAGTTAGTGTTTGTTGGGACGTGCGGGAGCTCCATCTTGCTGTCTTGAAGTAAAATGAACCGACTGTGCGCCCTATGTACTCGCATTCACCCGCCGCACCCCGCAGCTCTCGGGTGCGCGGCTGGCACACACAGGGCGCAACTCGAGGGCGCTTGCCGCGGGTCGCCACGAACTAGCCGCGACCTGGCCCCCAGGTTCAGCCTCCGCAGGTGCGGAAAGAGTGTGGAGGAAGGGAAATGGGGAGGTGGAAAGGGGGAGGGGACGATGTTCTGCCAGACGCCGCCAGTTTCCTCGCCTTCTGGTAGCCCCAGGTGCTGTTGGAGCCAGCGCTCAGTTACTTGGGAACAGGACCGAGACAGGTGGAAGCGACGGCGACCCTCACGGAAAACTGCATCTGCAATAATTAGCCTGTCTTTCAGCAGAAGACAACAGGACGTGTCCAGTTTCTTTACAACAGACTAGCTCATTACTTACTTATTACGATATTTTATTAGAAAGGAAGAAAAATCCAATTTAAAAAAAACACTTTTTTTTAAGCATAAGTGTCATAAACAAAATGTTACGTACGATCTTTTACAAATTCACAGTTATATTAAATCAACGCAGAATTAGTTCATAAGCACTTCTTTTTTCCCTCCAGTCTACAAATCTGAATGCTTATCTATGCCATTAAAATTGCTACACCACGAAGATGACGTGCTACAGACGCGAAATTTAACCGACGGGAAGAAGATGCTGTGATATGCAAATGATTAGCTTTTCAGAGCACTCGCACAAGATTGGCGCCGGTGGCGATTTGCTGACATGAAGAAAGTTTCCAACCTATTTCTCATACACAAACAGCAGTTGAACGGCGTTGCCTGGTGAGACGTTGTTGTGATGCCTCGTTTAAGAGGAGAAATGCGTACCATCACGTTTCCGACTTTGATAAAGGTCGGATTGTAGCCTATTACGATTGCGGTTTATCGTATCGCGACATTGCTGCTCGCTTTGGTCGATCCAATGACTGTTAGCAGAATATGGAATCGGTAGGTTCAGGAGGGTAATACGTAACGCCTCGTTATCACTAGCAGTCGAGATGATAGGCATCTTATCCGCATGGCTGTAACGGATCGTGCAGCCACGTCTCCATCCCTGAGTCAACAGATGGGGGCGTTTGCAAGACAACAACCATCTGCACGAACATTTCGACGACGTTCACAGCAGCATGGACTATCAGCTCGGAGACCGTGGCTGCGATTACCCTTGACGCTGCATCAGAGACAGGAGCGCCTGCGACGGTGTACTCAACGACGAACCTGGGTGCACGAAAGGCAAAACATCACTTTTCGGATGAGTCCAGGTTCTGTTTACAGCATCATGATGGTCGCATCCATGTTTGGCGACTTCGCGGTGGACGCACATTGGAAGCGTGTATTCCTCATCGCCATACTGGCGTATCGCCCGGCGTGATGGTATGGGGGTGCCATTGGTTACATGTCTCGGTCACCTCTTGTTCGCATTGACGGCACTTTGAACAGTGGACGTTACATTTCAGATGTGTTACGACCCGTGGCTCTACCATTCATTCGATCCCTGCGAAACCCTACATTTCAGCAGGATAATGCACGACCGCATGGTACAGGTCCTGTACGAGCCTTTCTGGATACAGAAAACGTTCGACTGCTGCCCTGGGCAGCACATTCTCCAGATCTCTCACCAATTGAAAACGTCTGGTCAATGGTGGCTGAGCAACTGGCTCGTCACAATACGGCAGTATCGTGTTGAAGCTGCATGGGCAGCTGTACCTGTACACGCCATCCAAGCTCTGTTTGACTCAATGCCCAGGCGTATCAAGGCCGTTATTACGGCCAGATGTGGTTGTTATGGGTACTGATTTCTTAGGATCTATGCATCCAAATTGCGTGAAAATGTAATCACATGTTAGTTCTAGTATAATATATTTGTCCAATGAATACCCATTTATCATCTGCAGTTTTTTCTTGGTGTAGAAATTTTAATGGCCAGTAGTGTAGAAGTGTAGTGAGCACTTCATCAAAAATTATTATTTTGACACATTCATAATTAGTAAGAGTGTTATAATAATAATAACGTCGTACAAGTCTTTCATCTGGAGGCCATTTCTGCAACTTACGTTTCCTGGCCTGCCCCAGGTATCGAACTGTGGAAAAGGGACCTAAGAGTTTAACGTGGAATCCGGACCGCTTGTTTCTGGCGACTGGTCATCTCGCTGAGAGGTGAAGGACAGACAACAAGCAGACTGGAAACTTCAGTTGTCCCACTGGGATTCGATAGCGAGACCTCTCAATTTTCACGCACTTCTTTTTACTGCTGGACCACAAGGTGCAACAGTAATAATTTTGTAGTTTCTTCATTTCCTGTATACTAAATCAACTTAATCGTGTCGAAACGTTTTATTTCATTGCCATTTTCAATCTCGGAAATAACAGGTGAACAGGGAGTGTGTTCAAGCATCGCAATACACTATTGAGCCAAGAAGAAGAGCTTGCTTGAGTGCTCCAGTGCATCGTCGTGCAATAAACACCGTGTTTCTTGATTCCAGTATTCGGATGGATACGGAACACAATGAGCCGTGTCGGGCTCATGTTCTGTGTTGGTTTAAACCTCGGTTCCTATTCTGTGTTTGGTTTCCCACAGTTATTGCAATTATGCTGTTGTTCGCTCTCTCCGTGAGAGGCAGCAGCGGTGTGTATCGATATTGGAATCTTTGGCCTGGTGCTTATAGTTTCCGGCTGTGGTGTGTGCGAGCAGTCGGTCAGTTGCCGTGGAGCAGCGAGGAAGTCTCTGCGGGACGTGCTACTGCCGGGCCTGCTGGCGGCCTCTACGCGGTGTCGGAGTGTGTGGGGCTGTTCCCATTGCTACGAGGTCTGTGGCTCACCGACCCTGGACACGAAAGTTGAGTTTGGATTTAATTTATCAGCGAGTCAAGACTGTTCACATTGTGCCTTCTGGTTCTCGTTATTGGCTATTGGGACATTACTGTGAGCAACAACGTGTGTGTTCGATTTGGCGAAGGTTTAGCTATCGTCCCGTGGAGTCTAACTGTATTTGGTTATTTGCAATTGAAGTGCACCAGTAGAATTTTCTGCCTTGTGACTGTTAACGTTCCGGTTACCTGCAATGGCCTTTGACGTAAATTCAGGCAGTGTCCTTTCCTCACCGTGTTGTCGCTGTCCAGCACGGTGTGTAGTTTGACAGCTTAATGTATGCTTGGTTGCGGGCGTCCGTGCCTTTTACGTTTTCATTGAATTCCCGGTTGTGTGCTGGTCGAGTGGAGCGCAAGTTACCTTGTCGGTGGGTCCGTTGACTGTCTGTTGGTTGGGTTGTCGTCGGATCGAGAATGGTTGGGCCGACTGCTGTCTCACCTAAGTGATCGTTAGTATTTCAAGTGCTGGCCGACCCCCAAAACTTCCGAGTGCCGTTAGCTGCACTGCCTTTTCTTATTTTCTGTTGTGTGTATTTGTATGTCTGATAGTCGATGGTTTTGAATCAAAGTTGAATTGTTTTTTGGTGGTGTTTTAAGTCATGGGCCTTCATCCGCGTTAAAATTAAAATTCCTTGCTTGTCAAGTATTAAAACTTACTTAACGTGAGGCCTTCTGCCCTTTAAATATTCTCTTTGGCGTCTGAATTTTGAGTTGATGTCTTTTAGCCGTTTTTTTTTAAATTAAAGTGGTTATGCCCTTAAGGCATAAGACTGTGTGGCGTATTTAGCTCATAACTAAGTTCAAGAATTTGTACTGTAATGTTTGGTCAAATAAACAAAGTTATATATGTTCGAGTGTAACTGACAGCCGCTCATTTTGGCCCCTTTCCACAATTCCAGCTACCTGTCCTGTTTTGTGGGTTTAGCAGGGCGTTTCACAAACCTCGCCCAAAACGATTTAAAACACGCAAGTAGTAGTCTGCATCATTTATTAAATTTAAAATACAAGGTCGTCGAAGTAACATTTTAGTTAATTCTTACATCCGTTGGCATTGGAAAATCCGCCGCATTACCTGTGGGACGGACTGTGTTTTGTAAGTTAAAGTACCTTGCCGCGTGATTTTTGTCTGTATGTGAAGACTAGTCTCAGAAATTGCTGGAGGGATTCTAATACAACTTCCACTAATAGACAGTCTGATTCACGAGGAAGATTTGCGTGCATAAATCATTAGCGTTACACCAGACAAGACGTGCGGCCGCACCTACTTCCTCTGAGAGGTGCTGTGTATTTTAAATGAGGCGCGGGGTACGCACTATGAATTTTCTATCCCGGAATTTACTTTGGCACAGAAGAACATTCTCCGAACAATGCGCAGCGGAATCAAAAATGCAAATTAATGAAAATATTTTCTCCATTAGTACGTCGTAAGGTTTCTATCTACTCGAATAATGGACTGTGCTAAGGATCACAAAAATGGTTATTTCCAATTAAGCGCAAGTTTCAACAAGTAATAATTAACATTTATTAATAAAATATCTAACTAACATGAAAAAACTGAAATTAACTTGGGTTGGCGAAATAAAACTGGTGGAAAGATTTCCGCGACCGTCGCCTTGATGAAATAAAGGGATAACGCAAGCTGGCAAAAATGAATAGAAGGCTGACAATGGTTCTGAACCCAAATAGTAATATATGCACGCTAAGCCTGCAAGCGCAGCGGCTGTGGCTGTCAAAAACGGCTCCTCTTTACTCATGAACAAATACCTAGGTAGCATCACTCTGCCTGAGCTGCGAGTGTCTCACCTCTGTCCAGTACAGACAGCAGTGTACGCAGCTGGTACGGCGGGCAGTGCGTTGTCTTAGGACAAAGTCCCGGGAAGACGGCGGCTTCGGCCTGCCAGACCCGGAATCTTCACAGATCGGCTGTAGCAGCGGACACCCTCACTCTGCAGCTCACCCGACCGAAGTCCACTCCATCAAGTCGCTCTGTAATTTTTCGACGTTACTCTACGTGGAGTCGTCTGAATAACGCTTGTAAGCCAATGGGAGTGTCGTTTCACTTTTCTGCGCCAATCACACGCGTTATAGCTCCAGAAAACTCCCCCTCACGCCAGCTGGGAGCTTCTTCTCTGTCATCGCATAGGACGTATCCAGACGCTAGGCATCCCGTCTGTATTTTTCCAGTGCGACTCTAGCGAGAGTCGACACTACCTTAAAAAAAAAAAACCTTTTTTAGCTGGCCGTTCCCAAGCCGGAGGCAACAAGGTTCCTCACACCATTCCTGCACCCTGCTCGAACACCTTTCTTGGGCCAAAACAAGAAAATACGGCTTCGAGATGTTAAAGTAGTTACCGCTGTGGTCATTCCTCAGTTGGCGAATAGCCACTAGAACCGAGTGAAGTCCTCAACCATTAACGAGCTATACCAATTTCTGTTTTTAGTCCAGGGAAGTGGTCCCAAATAAACAACAAATAATTTGCCTACGGGACTCTCCTCGTAACTCAAACTTAACAGTCCCTTGCGGGCGTTAGCATTAGGCTTGGATGTCTTGCATTACAAGCACTCAGCGACTAACTCTCTCATATCCCAATACAAGGTTGGCCAGATTAGGTGCTCTTTGGCGTTTTTGGGTGGTTCTGTAAGTCTCCAAGCGTCCACCTCAGAGGGCGCGGTGAAAGTAGGAAAAGATTGCCAGGGCCAGTTGTTTATACAAACAAACCTTTGGCCTCCCATCACCCCAGGTGTTGTTTGGTTGGGTGATTTGGCGAAGGGGACCAAACAGAGAGGTCATCGGATCCATCGGATTAGGAGAGGATGGGGAAGGGAGTCGGCTGTGCCCTTTCAAAGGAACCATCCGGGCATTTGCCTGAAGCGATTTAGGGAAATCACGGGAAACATAAATGAGGACGGCCGGACGCGGGTTTGAACCGTCGTCCTCCCGAATGCGAGTCCAGTGAGCTAACCACTCCGCCACCTTGCTCGGTCGTGCCAGATGTGCTAAGTCCTTTATTTCGCTGGCAGCCCCCAACAACCTACCGCCCCTTAGCTGCCTTCTAATTTCCCTCAAATGTGCATCCTCATCTTGTTGGATAAATTTCCAAATAAGGCAAGGATCTTGGTGAAAACAGCAGCGTTCATAATACACTCTCCATTCCCTTCATTATGCTCCGGGGCAGCGTGTTTCCTCTCAGATATACAGGTCAATACGTCGGCTGCCACCTCATCCGAGCATTTAATGGCTTGGCCGAGAATTGAAATACGAAAATGTAGACAACCCAACGGGCTATACTGCCTGTTATCTGAGGCCTCGCGAGGACCTAGCTCAAGCCTTGTTTGTCTGTTTCAAATATAAAACTTTGATACTTGAGACAGAAACAGAATTTCTCAAATCCAAACAATACTGCGACGGCCTTCAGTTCATAGACACAATATTTCATCTCTACTTCGGTCAAACACCTCGTCCTGTAAAATAATCGCCGCTACTCCAACACTGATCGCATCTGGAATTCCCAACACCTGTGCATACTAAGTGTTTCCACGAACATGCCAAAGGCCGCTTGTTGGCTTTCAGTCCAAAGGAGTGGCGAACTACGCAAGGTTCGGAATGAATTTTGGAAAAAAGTTAACACTTTGACTGCTAGCCACGTAAACATTGCCATTTCTTAGAATATAGGCCATTTTTATGGTTTTCCAATATTTTGCATGAAGAACAGTAGCCAACATTTAAATGTGATATTAACTGTTTATGACTCCGTAGAACTACTTCTTATGGATAGTTGTTAAACATTTCTTTCACATAGGAGATTTTTTTTTGAAACAGGGCTTCTTGCGCATAACTATTTTGCCCTTGCTCCACTCGTATGAAGTGTCTCTTGTTGCAGCCTTTCCTGTTTGTCTGTATCAAATAAAAATGTGTTTCACGGTCCACAAAATGAAGAAACATCAGAAAAGAACGCAACGTGTCAACGAAAGTTTTACGAAATCAAAAGGAGATACTCACTTAAAGTTTGACACAGTTATTCCTGTACGAGGTTAGGATCATCATGTGAACCGTCGATATCGTCGTCCTCACTGTCATTGTCAGCAAAATCTTGCACCATCTCACGCAAACTTTCGTCGCCTGGAAGACAGCGTGAAAACGCGCCCTTCGTTTCTTTACGAACTGAGCGAACAGCTGCCGCCCTCCAGCAGCCTGACTTCGTGCAATAAACGGCTGTTTTAGAAAGTGAACGTCTCTTGCAACACGTGAAGTCGGATCGAGCCCTCCAGCATGCGTGTTTTCGTATTCAAAATTGGAGAAATTGCAACCCTTCACGTGACAGCATCGGTATTCCACCAAAATATTTGCGTTTCGTCAATTGATTGGACCGGCTGTCAAAGCGTTAATCATTCCGATAAGCCTGGCTATTGCTTGTCCATCCTTAGCGGTTTGGCAGCCACGAATGGCCTTATTCCTTTCTTGGTATATTTTCACACCTTGAGCCGACACCAGGTGTCCCGGAAAGAAAATCTTACAACACACTAAGTCGATTTTAGTAGGCTTCATGGTATGCCCTGCCCCCCTCAAGCGCTATAATACTTGCTTCAAATGGTTGAGATGTTCCTCGAAGGTCTTACTACAAACAACAACGTAGTCCAAATAATTACATACGAATAGAAGTCTCAATTTTCTAAAAATAGAATGTAATAGACATAACAGGACAGTCACACCAGTCGCTAAACCAAACGGAATTCAGGTGAATTAGTAAAGGTTCCAATCGGTACGGAGGGCTGCAAGGCGCTTGCTTCTTAACCGGCAAATGTACCTGATAGCAAGCTTGGTTGAAATCTATTACCGTGAGGTAACGGGCTTCCACAAAGCATGAAAACCAATTGTGCAGATTAGGTAATGGGAATGAATCTAACATCACCTTACGATTTACTCTTCGGCAATCTATGGCTGGTCGGTACGTCTGACTTCCTCTCTTAGGGGAAAAAGAAAAGAGTTTAAAGTGGCTATAATTTCGCACCTTACAAGCACCCATCCACATGCTTTGCCGTGAGCAACAAACACAATTAGGTATCACGTGATAGGTTGTACACCGTATATACGAGGGTGAGACAAATGAAAACCTTAAATATTTTTTTAAATATTATTTATTGTGCAGAAGTGGTACAAAGCTGTATCACTTTTTAACATAATCTCCCCCACGCTCAATGCAACTCCTCCAGCGCTTACAAAGTGAATAAATTCCTTTAGAAAAAAATTATTTTGGTAGTCCGTGCAACCACTCATGCACCGCATGGCGTACCTCTTCATCAGAACGGAACTTCTTTCCTCCCATTCTGCCTATGAGTGGTCCAAGCATATGGAAATCACTTGGAGCAAGGTCTGGTGAGTATGGTGGATGAGGAAGACACTCAAAATGCAGGTCTGTGATTGTTGCAACTGTTGTACGGGCAGTGTGGGGCCTTGCATTGTCATGTTGCAAAAGGACACCTGCTGACTGCTGACAGCAATCCACGTCGCTTTGATTTGATTGGAGGCCGCAGATGATTTTTTAGAAGATCTGTGTTGATGCACTGGTGACAGTGGTCCCACTAGGCACGTAATGCTCCAAAATGACGCGTTTTTCGTCCCAAAAGAGAGTCAGCTTTGGTGATGAGGAATGGCGCCATTCCTTGCTCGCTCTCTTCGTTTCCGGTTCGTGAAAATGAACCCAGGTTTCGACCCCAGTAACGATTCTTGCAAGGAAGCCATCACCTTCTCATTCAAGTCGCCGAAGAAGTTCTTCACAAGCATCAACACGTTGTTCTCTCATCTCAGGAGTCAGCTGCCGCGGCACCCATCTTGCAGACACTTTGTGAAACTGGACCACATCATGCACAATGTGGTGTGCTGACCCATGACTAATCTGTAGACATGCTGGAATGTTATTCAGTGTCACTCGGCGCTTTTCCTTCACTATGGCTTCAACTGCTGCAATGTTCTGTGGAGTCACAACTCGTTGTGCCTGACCTGGAGAGGCGCATTTTCCACTGAAGTCACACCATTTGCGAACTTCCTACTCCATTCGTAGGCTTGCTGCTGTGACAAACATGCATCACCGTACTGAACCTTCATTCGTCGATGAATTTCAATGGGTTCCATACCTTCACTACGCAAAAACCGCATAACAGAACGTTGTTATTCCCTGGTGCAAGTCGCAGTTGGGGCGGCCATCTTTATACTGATACTGCGACGGCATGTGTGCATCTGCACTATGCTGCCACCTACAGGCCATTCTGCACGCTGTTTGTAGCACGCTTACCAACTTACAGGATAACGGCGTGAAATTTCGGTTTTTTATTACAAATTTAAAGTTTTCATTTGACTCACCCTCGTATGATTATATGAATATCGTATATATGAATATTGTCACGTACCCCTTGTAAATAATTGTTAAGGATTATTGCATGAAAGGTGATGGAGTATCTTTATTATAAAAACGGCTTAAAGAATGATTGCCTATACTAGTAGAGGTTGGAACGCCAGTGGAGATGAAACGGCAGGAAGAACTCAAGCTCTGGGTGGAAGGCCCGCACAGGTGTTGGTGCTGCTTAAACACAGGAAGTAGCAAGACGGACGTCGTCGCACCTGAGCTCTGGAGCACAATAGGGTGACGGACGGCCGCTATTGTAGTAAGGGCCGCAAGGATAACCGGATAATACGTCCGAACTCTGCAAATTTTGGACGCAGGTGAGAGGAACGAAGAAGCGACACCTCGGAAACTACGCAGGCTTGGTTATTTCCAAGGTTTTTTTACTCAGAAGCCATTGTACGAGTATAGGTTTTTCCTCGCAAACTTCTCTCGCTGGACGACAAAACACTAAAATATGGTTGAAATGCTGATGAAGTCAAGACCCCACGCTGTCGACAGACGTTGATATACATCTACGGTACAGTTGAAAATGTGTGACCCGATCAGGACTCGAACCCGGGACCTCTTGCTTACATGGCAGACGCTCTATCCATCTGAACCACCGAGGGCACAGAGGATAGTGGAAATGCAGCGATGTATCCCTTTTACGCTCCCCGTGAGACCTACATTCTCAATTTAATGTCCACACACTACATTCTTAGTGCCCCTGCCCATTACACTCATTACTCGCGGCAGACAATCTTACCGAATCCCGTAAGAGTTCGGGCAATACGTGTGCATCCGCACAGAAGAAGAAGGTCAATGGCAGGTTACCCTCAACCATCTGAAGATGGTATCTGTTCTTACGGACATGTCCAGCGTCGCAGAATTCACTTAATACTTTCTGTGGTCAGCGCCCAGCTACAGTACTATTAGAGGCCCACTGTGCAACTTACTCTGGAGAATGTGCCGTACCCTTGGTATTCCATGCGTGCCGTCACAAGAGGTGCGGCAGGTTGGAAAGCTGCGCGGACAGAGTTGCAACTACGAGAGCACATCTTCACGAGGGTCTTTCTGACAGCGAGCACAGCTCTGGGCAGGGCTAGGGAGGGAGTGCGGTCGAGCGATTGGTCCTGGAAGGCACGAACTGGACCGGCGTCTTAAGCTGTGTGTGACGTCATACAGTGCTTCATTTCTGGTGCAAATTGTTGTTGATTCTCTCCCCCGTACGACCGGTATCGTGTTTATAGGAAAGCGCAGACAGTTTTATTGGTTGTGAACGTAGGTTCTCTGCCAGGGTGACTATTTACTATTGTGCGGATGTTAAACATTTTTGTGTTAATCGTATTCGAATCATTTCGGCCAGTTGTGCAGTGGTACTCATGAACCACAGGGTTATGGTATTGTACCTTTTTCTAGGTGACGAATGCTAGTGTACGTAAACAAAACACTTCGCCTATTTTGGTGCCTTCGACCTAGTGTTGTTGAGTGAACGCTTTGGTTCCTTTTTCCAATCAGTGAGTTGTGAAACTTGCATATTCTTCTCGAAGTTGTTGCCCATAACCCCGGTTTCGAATCGAAGAGAGAAAACTATTTTGAAAAGTTATTTGGAAACGTTTTATCAACCTGTTATAGTCTAGAACCGTAGCGAAATTACTTGCACCTCGTTATATTTCTGATTTCTTGTCGTTGTGTTATTTGGTAGAGACTGTGGTCACAATTATTTCAAAGCTAATTTTCACCACTAATGAGCCGTGGAGCTGCTCGATTCTATTGTGGCAGGGTTAAAGACACTTGCTGTCCTCGCAGCGTGCACGTCATGGCTTCCGGCGTCACTCCTCTATGTGAGGCGAACCACTGGCTGAGCGACTGGACGGAAGTTTCCGGCCCAAGTCTAAAAAATGGTTCAAATTGCTCTGAGCACTATGGGACTCAACTGCTGGGTCATAAGTCCCCTAGAACTTAGAACTACGTAAACGTAACTAACCTAAGGACATCACACACATCCATGCCCGAGGCAGGATTCGAACCTGCGACCGTAGCGGTCGTGCGGCTCCAGACTGTAGCGCCTTTAACCGCTCGGCCACTCCGGCCGGCCGGCCCAAGTCTCTCCTGAGCGTGGTGTACGCTATGCTACTGTTCGTGGAATGCGGCTGTCAAGTGAGGGCTTTGCACTATTGCACGTTGATTGAGTCTCTGTTCCAGAGCCGCGCGGGGTGGCCGCGCGGTTTGAGGCGAACAGCGCAGCCCCTCCCGCCGGAGGTTCGAGTCCTCCCTCGGGCATGAGTGTGTGTGTCGTTCCTATCATAAGTTAGTTAAACTAGTGTGTAAGATTAGGGACCGATGGTCTCAGTACTTTGGTCCCTCAGGAATTCACACACATTTGAACATTTTCTGTTCCAGAGAAAACTTTGTAATTGTGTTCAGACCGGTATGTTCTTGTAATGTCTCTCGTGCTCTGACTGTCCATTTTCTGATGCACGTGTTCTACCCCAGTGAAGTGTTGTACGTATTTGATGACTAACCAAGCAACTAGCAGTTCCCTCTGTTTTGAGTGTTACGCGGCATATTTCGAGCAGTCAGTTTCCCGGACTTGAGTTCTGCTGCAGACAATCCTTTTTTATCTCAAACTGCGCAAGACGGTGGTAAAATTGTAACTGGTTGTTTTGCTTCCGCAGTGGCGGAGTATCTGCAGTGAACTGATATTGACACTTGATTTCTGAGTGTTACAGTAAGCGAACTGTTTGCGTGATTCGTTGTCTCCACTAACTCGCTCCCATTAACGGTCCGACGATTGTTTGAGGTTCAAGCAGCGGCTACCCATTCCGGTCTTCGTACGGAAGACATTCCATCCACTGCCCTGGATGATGTATTCTTAATTGTCAAATTTTCGCTGCGTGTAACAGATGCGTTACCTTTTAAATGTATCACGAGTTTGCTGTAACATTCGTAACATTCAACTGAAAGAAATTTTCTTCAACGTTTTTGAGTTTTATCTGATCAATTAACTTACATGTAATATTAAATTTTGAATGTTTAAAGTTCAGTAGAGTCCGTTTCCATTAAGGGCGCTAGATTGTTTTTACGAGGGTGAGTCAAATGAAAACGTTAAATTTGTAATAACAAATCGAAATTTCGCGCCGTTATCCTGTAAGTTGGTAAGCGTGCTGCAAACAGCGTGCAGAATGACCTGTAGGTGGCACCATAGTGCAGATGCACACATACTGTCGCAGTATCACTATAAAGATGGCCGCCCTACTTGCGACTTGCACCAGGGAAGAACAACGTTCTGTTATTCGGTTTTTGCGTAGTGAAGGTGTGAAACCTATTGAAATTCATCGACGAATGAAGGTTCAGTACGGTGATGCATATTTGTCACAGCAGCAAGTCTACGAATGGAGTAGGAAGTTCGCAAATGGTGTGATTCTTGTGGAAAATGCTCCTCGTCCAGGTCAGGCACAATGTGACTCCACAGAACATTGCAGCAGTTGAAGCCATAGTGAAGGAAAACTGCCGAGTGACACTGAATGACATTGCAGCATGTTTACAGATTAGTCATGGGTCAGCACACTACTTTATGTATGATGTGCTCCAGCTTCACAAAGTGTCTGCAAGATGGAGGCCGCGGCAGCTGACTCCTGAGATGAGAGAACAACGTGTTGATGCTTGTGAAGAACTTCTTCGGCGATTTAAATGAGAAGGTGATGGCTTCCTTGCAAGAATCGTTACTGGGGACGAAACCTGGGTTCATTTTCACGAACCGGAAACGAAGAGTGCGAGCAAGGAATGACGCCATTCCTCATCACCAAAACCAAAGAAATTTCGAACAGAACCATCATCAGGGAAGGTTATGCTGACTCTCTTTTGGGACGAAAAAGGGCGTCATTTTGGAGCATTACATGCCTAGAGGGACCACTGTCACCAGTGCATCATACACAGATCTCCTAAAAAATCGTGTGCGGCCTCGAATCAAATCAAAGCGACGTGGATTGCTGTCAGCAGTCAGCAGGTGTCCTTTTGCAACATGACAATGCAAGGCCCCACACTGCCCATACAACAGTTGCAACAATCACAGACCTGCATTTTGAGTGTCTTCCTCATCCACCATACTCACCAGACCTTGCTCCAAGTGATTTCCATATGCTTGGCCCACTCATAGGCAGAATGGGAGGAAAGAAGTTCCGTTCTGATGAAGAGGTACGCCACGCGGTGCATGAGTGGTTGCACGGACTACCAAAATAATTTTTTTCTAAAGTAATTTATTCACTTTGTAAGCGCTGGAGGAGTTGCATTGAGCGTGGGGGAGATTATGTTGAAAAGTGATACAGCTTTGTACCACTTCTGCACAATAAATAATATTTTTAAAAAATTTAAGTTTTTTCATTTGACTCACCCTCGTACTTCAGCCACTCAGTTTTTGAAAACCTTAACTGAAACGTTTGATTTGAAATATATGATAAATAGATCAAAAACTGCAATCAGTACACTTGTTTGCTAAAATAATCATTGTTAATAAGGGTTTGCTTTAATGCGAAGTTTAACAGTATGCCAGATTTCCTTTGCAAAATAAGATTATGAGAAATAAATGTGTTATAGAGGTAAAAAAGAAAAAAAAAGTCGATTGCGTAACAAGCTCTTGCGATTTCGAATTCCATGCGTTTCGTATCCCTTCTCCGCCCCCTCCTCCATACGACTGGTAGCAAGAGCGTGATACCAAAGAGAGCGTGATACCAAAGATAAAGGAAATCTGGCATAATTAGTCAAGTAGAATTAAAAGGTACAGTTCAGAGGAACATATTAGCTTGGTACTATCTGTGTGATATTGGTTACATGTCTGTTTATTGTTAATTATGGATAACAGAGAAATGACTGGCATTCTCCATTTAAAAAAGAAATACTGGCTGTACGAGCTACGGGTGAGAAACCAAGTTACCGAGGAACTTGTAAGCAGACTGCTTGGCGCCTTGGACGGTCTGGTGCGCCTGCCTGAACAGGCCAAAAGCGAGGCTGATGCGGCACCTGCTGGTCTGTCCTCCGAATACCTTTCTGCAGTGCAAGCCAGTGCGGTGTTATTACAACACAATTCCCCACGCCATAAGCAAATAGTGCGTATCCATTCACATGCAAGGCATTTGGAAAATGGAGTCCTCGATTTATTCCAGAGTAATGTTGATAAGGAGCACATTTTGACACTGGAAGGGCTTCGAGGCAAAGTATCGGAATTTCTAATCTTAAGTGACGGCTTGCTTGCGCAGGGACGGCCGGGGGACGGGAATAACTACAGTGCTCAGTGCTTTGTTGTGGACAAGAGTGCTGATGCGGGGAGGGGTGTGGCGTTGTTCTAAGAAGCTTCCTAATCCGAGTCTAGAGAGGAAATCATTCAGTTTTGTCGTTAGTTGTCAAGTTTCCGCATGAAGTTATTCAACCGTCGCATTCGTCCGCGCTCATGGCTATTTGTCCCTTGAGTCCCTTGACAGACGCAGATTGTGTGGATTAGTGGCTCAGGTTATCCACGAAAAAGGTTCGCTGGAGGGGTTACGTAAACGGATCATTCGTGCGAATTTATACAGTAGGTGCAGAAATGAGTTCGTTAATAAACATTGTTTTAGAGTTCAGGGCTAGGATGAAGGTTTCGTCTGCAGTTCGCGGTCTAGTGGTCAGAGGGCTGCTCGCCCTCTGTAATAAAAAACTGAGTAAAGGAATCAACGATCAACTTGAACGGATGTCTTGTGACGTTCGCCCAGACCAAACGCAACGAACAATACCGAACAAAATGCCAAAAAAAAAGTGGCTAGCGTTGCTGCCTCTGGATCACGGGGTCCCGCGTTCGATTCCCGGCCAGGTCAGATATTTTCCCTGCTTAGGTACTAGGTGTTTGTGTTGTCTTCATCATTTCATTACCATTCGGAAAACTGACGAGGCTGGGAATTGGTACTGGCGCTGATAACCACGTAGTTAAGCGCCCAACAAACTATGTATCATCTATCTACATCTAGATCTACATGGATACTCTGCAAATCACATGTAAGTGCCTGGCAGAGGGTTCGTCGATCCACCTTCACAATTCTCTATTATTCCAATCTCGTATAGCGCGCGGGAAGAATGAACATCTAAATCTTTCCGTACGAGATCTAGTTTCCCTTATTTTATCTTGGTGATCGTTCCTCCCTATGTAAGTTGGTGTGAACAAAATATTTTCTCATTCGGAGGAGAAAGTAGGTGATTGTAATTTCGTGAGAAGATTCCGTCGCTGCGAAAAACGGCTTTCTTTTAATGATGTCCATCAAATGTCTCTGAGCACTATGGGACTTAACAGCTGTGGTCATCAGTCCCCTATAACTTAGAACTACTTAAACCTAACTAACCTAAGGACATCACACACATCCATGCCCGAGGCAGGATTCGAATCTGCGACCGTAGCAGTCGCGCGGTCCCGGACTGCGCGCCTAGAACCGCGAGACCACCGCGGCCGGCTGATGTTCATCCCAAATCCTGTATCATTTCTGTGACACTCTCTCCCGTATTTCGCGCTAATACAAAACGTGCTGCCTTTCTTTGAACTTTTTTGATGTACTCAGTCAGTCCTATCTGGTAAGCATTCCACACCGCGCAACAGTATTCTAAAAGAGGACGGACAAGCGTAGTGCAGGCAGTCTCCTTAGTAGGTCTGTTACATTTTCTAAGTGTCCTGCCAATAAGACGCAGTCTTTGGTTAGCCTTGCCCACAACATTTTCTATGTGCTCCTTCCAATTTAAATTGTTCGTAATTGTAATACCTAGGTATTTAGTTGAATTTACGGCTTTTAGGTTAGACTGATTTATCGTGTAACCGAAGTTTAACGCGTTCCTTTTAGCACTCATGTGGATGACCTCACCTTTACGTTGTTTAAGGTCTACTACCACTTTTCGCACCATTCCGTTATTCTTTCTAAATCGTTATGCAGTTTGTTTTGATCTTCTGATGTCTTTATTTGTCAATAAACGACAGCGTCATCTGCAAACAACCGAAGACGGCTGCTCAGATTGTCTCCCAAATCGTTTATATAGGTAAGGGACAGCAAAGGGCCTATAACACTACCTTGGGGAACGCCAGAAATCACTTCTGTTTTACTCGATGACTTTCCGTCAATTACAACGAACTGTGACCTTTGTGACAGGAAGGTTTTATCCACTGCGTGGAGGAAATTCTCAGCACTGGACTCACTCTGTGTTCGGAAAGCATCAAAGTGGATACTATTAATAATGCTTTACATGGGATACGTCCCTAGGACAGTTCACGGGTGGTTTTTGCCGGTAATCGTAATAGCTTCCGAGAACTTGATCAGCTAAGGGCCACCGGGGAAGGATTTCGGCTGTAGGATGGTGAAAAGAGTTGCTAGTGACCGTGGGGTGGGACCAGTAAGACCTGTCAATTCGAAACAAGAAGGCAGTCTCCATGGAGCTCGCCGTTCGGTCAACTAAGGAGGTGACGGGCAAAGATGCACGTGGCCACCAAATGCAGTTTCTGACAGTCGACATGAAACTTATTTCAGGCATACATACGTATGGCACTAACATATTGCAATGCAAACCTATTCACGTTTGTGCCAAAAGGCAGTTCGTTGCCGTAAATCAAATATACAATGAAAATATTCCTTGAAAAAACGGCAGAGGCAGCCAGAAACATTTGCGCCGTGTGTGGGGAAAATGTCACTGGACAGAGTACAGCAAGAAAATGGTTTTCTCGTTTTAAGGAGGACCGTTTTGACATTAGTGACTCTTCGCGTCCAGGAAGACCTTTGGGACTGATGAAGGTCGTTTAAACGCGTTAATCCTGAATGATTCATGTCTGTGTGGTTAAGGACTGGCAGATGTGATGAACTGTGACCATACCACCATCGTGTGACATTTGCATGCAGTGGGTGATGTTCAAAAATCAGCTGTGTGGGTACCGGACGCTCTAAGCCAAAATCACGTAGTGGTACAGTACGTGCATTTCTGCTCGCTCGTCATCAACTGGCTCGTGAACCGCACCGATTATTCCTACCCAGTATCGTTACTGGTGAAGAGAAACGGCTGCTCAGATTGTCTCCCAAATCGTTTATATAGGTAAGGGACAGCAAAGGGCCTATAACACTACCTTGGGGAACGCCAGAAATCACTTCTGTTTTACTCGATGACTTTCCGTCAATTACAACGAACTGTGACCTTTGTGACAGGAAGGTTTTATCCACTGCGTGGAGGAAATTCTCAGCACTGGACTCACTCTGTGTTCGGAAAGCATCAAAGTGGATACTATTAATAATGCTTTACATGGGATACGTCCCTAGGACAGTTCACGGGTGGTTTTTGCCGGTAATCGTAATAGCTTCCGAGAACTTGATCAGCTAAGGGCCACCGGGGAAGGATTTCGGCTGTAGGATGGTGAAAAGAGTTGCTAGTGACCGTGGGGTGGGACCAGTAAGACCTGTCAATTCGAAACAAGAAGGCAGTCTCCATGGAGCTCGCCGTTCGGTCAACTAAGGAGGTGACGGGCAAAGATGCACGTGGCCACCAAATGCAGTTTCTGACAGTCGACATGAAACTTATTTCAGGCATACATACGTATGGCACTAACATATTGCAATGCAAACCTATTCACGTTTGTGCCAAAAGGCAGTTCGTTGCCGTAAATCAAATATACAATGAAAATATTCCTTGAAAAAACGGCAGAGGCAGCCAGAAACATTTGCGCCGTGTGTGGGGAAAATGTCACTGGACAGAGTACAGCAAGAAAATGGTTTTCTCGTTTTAAGGAGGACCGTTTTGACATTAGTGACTCTTCGCGTCCAGGAAGACCTTTGGGACTGATGAAGGTCGTTTAAACGCGTTAATCCTGAATGATTCATGTCTGTGTGGTTAAGGACTGGCAGATGTGATGAACTGTGACCATACCACCATCGTGTGACATTTGCATGCAGTGGGTGATGTTCAAAAATCAGCTGTGTGGGTACCGGACGCTCTAAGCCAAAATCACGTAGTGGTACAGTACGTGCATTTCTGCTCGCTCGTCATCAACTGGCTCGTGAACCGCACCGATTATTCCTACCCAGTATCGTTACTGGTGAAGAGAAACGGCGTCTTTATTCTAACATAATGATAGGAAAAGAACGGTTAAGCAGAAACAAACACCCACCAGCATTCTGCTAAATTGGCAAAAAACGCTATAGAGGACCTGGGTTGGAAAGTCATTCCTCACCCACCTTATTCACCTGATCTTGTGCACTCAGATTTTCGATTTTTCCGCTCACTAATCTTATTCACCTGAATTTGTGCCCTCAGATTTTCACCTTTTACGCTCTCTACAGAACAACCTTCAAGGAACTTGCTTTCCGTATGAAAACGCACTCCGAACATGACGAGTTCTCCGCCTCAAAATCACGTGATTTCTACAGTCGCGGAATCGAACAGTTACCCCAGCGTCGGCAGACTGTTGTAAATAGTAAAGGAGAATATACGAGGCGTGTTTTTTTAAGTAAGTACCGTTTTGAAATTAAAAAACGACGTGCTGAGATATCTCAATAATTTTATTTTTACATGAAAGCCTGTACCTTAATCTACGCACTGACGCCATTACAATCTGAGTCTTCCTTGTTTACGTTGTGTATGAGTGTTTAAGATGCCTCCGATAATCGTGAGTCCCGCCGACTGTGAAGTACGGGCTGTTATAAGATTTCTTAGTGGTAAAGGCCTAAAAGCGATCGATATTCATCATGAGATCTGTGCGGTTTACGGAGAAATTATGAGTGTTGTAATGGTAAGAAAGTGGGTGAGAGCATTTAAAGATGGCCGCTCAAATGTGCATGATGAACAACGGATTGGGCGTCCTTCGGTCGCTAATGAAAGTTTGGTGCAGGAAGTGGACAATAAGGAGAGAAAAAACAGACGCTTTACGATTTGCTCCTTACGGGATGACCTGCCTAATGTTTCACGTAGTGTTTTGTGTGGCATTGCGACCGAGCAATTGAATTACCGAAAATTGTGCGTACGTTGGGTACCGAAAATGTTGGCGGATGTGCACAAAACCAAACATTTAGACAGTGCATTGACTTTCCTTGAACGGTACCACAACGATGGCGATGATATCTTAAGCCAAACTGCTACGGGCGATGAAACATGGGTGGCCTACGTCACATCAGAATCAAGGCAACAGTCCATGGAAGTTGAGCAAGGGCATCGTTTTGCTGCAAGACAATGTCCATCCGCATGTGGCGAATCAGACCGACGATCTCATCACATCTTTTCGATGGGAAACTCTAGATAATCCTCCATACAGCCTCGATCTTGCGCCCAGTGACTACCATCTGTGCCGCGCGGGATTAGCCGAGCGGTCTCAGGCGCTGCAGTCATGGACTGTGCGGCTGGTCCCGGCGAAGGTTCGACTTCTCCCTTGGGCATGGGTGTGTGTGTTTGGCCTTAGGATAATTTAGGTTAAGTAGTGTGTAAGCTTAGGGACTGATAACCTTAGCAGTTAAGTCCCATAAGATTTCACACACATTTTGAACTACCATCTGTTCCAGCACTTTAAGAAACACCTGGGCGGTCAGTGTCTTCAAAACGATGACGAAGTCAAAACAGTGGTGTTGCAGTGGTTAACAAGTCAGGCGGCAGACTTCTATGAGGAGGGTATTCAAAAACTGGTACAACGTTATGACAAGTGCCTCAATATTGACGGAAATTATGTAGAAAAGTAAATTAAGGTACAGACTTTTATGTAAAAATAAAATTATTGAGATATCTTAGTAAGTCTTTTTGTAAATTTCAGAACGGTATTTACTTGCAAAACACATCTCGTATTACTGAGGACTGAAGTCTCCGTTATGTGTATCTAATGTGTTTATTGAAATTGTGGAAAAATGCTACGAACATGTGCAGCAGCCCATTAAAATCTCAGTGTAACTATTGCAACCTTGATCCATTTGAACGTACGTACCGCAGTCAAGTCTTGTTGTCCTCCTTCACACTTTCCGCCATTGCCAAATTGATCACTCCTTCATACCTCAGTATGTGGCCGATCAAATGGACTTTTATTTGAGTCAGTTTCTTTTTACTCCATTTCCATCCAGTACCTCTTCTTTAGTTATGCGGTCTACCCATCTGATCATCAGTATTCTTCTTAGCAGAACATTTCAGAAGCCTGCTTATCAGATAACGGGTTTTAAATGATAAAATTTTCATGTCGCTTGGAACTGATGTCCATCAACGACATTCAGTATGAGGTGTGACTTTGGCAGGCACTTATATGCTCCTGTGTTTATTTTGTCAGGGCAGCAAACAGCTTCCGAATGTCATCTTCAGAAGCTTCTTACCATGCCTGAAAACAAGTTGTGCCAATTCATGAATACTGCTCCCTTCAGAATGGTATTAAAGCACACGTCTTCCTGTCGCATCTCAGACACATTCTATAGGCGACAAATCAGTGGAGTGGGCAGTTCAGTCGAGAGTCCGTGCATACCACAAGATGTGTGTAGTGTGAACTGCGGTGTGCATTCTGACATTACCTTGCTGGAATGCGCCATTTACCAGGATCCCATGGAATGAGTGAACTGTCCACTGAGACCCAGGGGTTCGCTGCAGCAAATACGGCCACTGACGTGACTCTGGAGAAGGCGGCAGTAGCCAGTTGGTCCACCTAAGCGACTGACTGCCAGCATTCACGAAAGTGTGTGCCAGCCGACTGTGAGCAGCCACCAACAGTGGTACTAGGGTTACCTGAGTTGGTCGCCTCAGCCGACTGTAACCTTTCACTCTGCCGTGACTGTGTCTGCCTACTATGGGCCACTCGTCCCTCCACCTGTGTGTGTCATATGTGTATGCGCGTGTCTGCTCACACCTGTGCCTAAAGCCGCTCATTCACAGGCCGAGCAGTCCGCAAACCCCAACTGTCGGGCGAGTCTGCCACGACACGTCCACCTTTGTATGGGCAATTTTACATCAGTTGGGTCCGTGGTCCAGTTGCGTCCGCTCCACCTGAGTTACTAGCCACCGCACAATCCGCCGTTTTAGCTTTTGTTTTGGCTTAATGAAAGCTGCTACATGACAGAGAACAGGTAGGGTACGCCACAAGTCGCACACAGTCAGCGGGAGAGGGGGGGGGGGGGGCATGCGGGGGGCGGCGTCGGCTGGCCGGTTGGCCACTGAAAATGTGACTTAAGTGACAGTGTTTAGATCGAGATGGGAAAGCGGTTTCAACTCCACACCCATTTAACAGTCTGTCATTAGACTCGCAAACTTTGGCTACGACCACTCGTCTACCACGATACAGATAAATGAAACAGTAAAACCATAAGCCATAGAAGTCTCCAGATTAACTAAAATTTAATTTGTTTGCATGTCACTGTATTCAGTTTGTTGATTAATGGGAAGAAACACTTGTGGATAGAAAGTTCTTACCAAAGTAAGGGTAAATGGATTAATAATACTATTTTTCTTAGGATCATTAAAGTGTTCAATTTTTCATGTAATACCAGATTGAAAATAAATTACCCAACTGATAGGTGTTTCTGAGTAGACAAGATGGGTTTTTGATGCAACTACTTAGATCTGAAGATGATCCACAGTCTCGAAACATGTAATCTAATTAAAAATGTGCAACTGAGATGGAACAATAAATGAGAACTATCTTAACTTTCTAAACAGTTGCTGAATCTCTCAAGACGATTATGTCGACTATAGTGTTACTGTGGTTTAATCTGCACAATGAAACACACTTGTGACTCTGCAGATAGTTTAGGTTTCTCAAAAATTGCATGGAGGTAGTTTTGCACGGAACAAAATTTTGATTACTCGAAATAAATATGTACACGACCTTATTTTATATTTTGTGTACTCTCTATTTTGTACTTCAATAATTTTTGTTCACATGTATCTGACGTTTCTACATCTACATCTACATTTATACTCCGCAAGCCACCCAACGGTGTGTGGCGGAGGGCACTTTACGTGCCACTGTCATCACCTCCCTTTCCTGTTCCAGTCGCGTATGGTTCGCGGGAAGAACGACTGCCGGAAAGCCTCCGTGCGCCCTCGAATCTCTCTAATTTTACATTCGTGATCTCCTCGGGAGGTATAAGTTGAGGGATGCAATATATTCGATACCTCATCCAGAAACGCACCCTCTCGAAACCTGGACAGCTAGCTACACCGCGATCCGCGATGCAGAGCGCCTCTTTTGAAGAGTCTGCCACTTGAGTTCGCTAAACATCTCCGTAACGCTATCACGCTTACCAAATAACCCTGTGACGAAACGCGCCGCTCTTCTTTGGATCTATTCTATCTCCTTTGTCAACCCGACCTGGCACGGATCCCACACTGATGAGCAATATTCAAGTATAGGCCGAACGAGTGTTTTGTAAGCCACCTTCTTTGTTGATGGACTACATTTTCTAAGGACTCTCCCAATGAATCTCAACCTGGCACCCGCCTTACCAACAATTAATTTTATATGATCATTCCACTTCAAATCGTTCCGTACGCACACTCCCAGATATTTTACAGAAATAACTGCTACCAGTGTTTGTTCCGTTATCATATAATCATGCAATAAAGGATCCTTCAAAAATGGTTCAAATGGCTCTGAGCACTATGGGACTTAACTTCTGAGCTCATCAGTTCCCTAGAACTTAGAACTACTTAAACCTAACTAACCTAAGGACATCACACACAGCCATGCCCGAGGCAGGATTCGAACCTGCGACCGTAGCGGTCGCGCAGTTAAAGGATCCTTCTTTCTATGTATTCGCAATACATTACATTTGTCTATGTTAAGTGTCAGCTGCCACTCCCTGCACCAAGTGCCTATCCGCTGCAGATCTTCCAGCATTTCGCTGCAATTTTCTAATGATGCAACTTCTCTGTATACTACAGCATCATCCGCGAAAAGCCGTATGGAACTTCCGACACTATCTACTAGGTCATTTATATATATTGTGAAAAGCAATGGTCCCATAACACTCCCCTGTGGTACGCCAGAGGTTACTTTAACGTCTGTAGACGTCTCTCCATTGAGAACAACATGTTGTGTTCTGTTTGCTCAAAACTCTTCAATCCAGCCACACAGCTGGTCTGATATTCCATAGGCTCTTACTTTGTTTATCGGGCGACAGTGCGGAACTGTATCGAACGCCTTCCGGAAGTCAAGGAAAATGGCATCTACCTGAGAGCCTGTATCTAATATTTTCTGGGTCTCATGAACAAATAGAGCGAGTTGGGTCTCACACGATCGCTGCTTCCGGAGTCCATGTTGATTCCTACAGAGTAGATTCTGGGTTTCCAGAAATGAGATGATACGCGAGCAAAAAACATGTTCTAAATTCTACAACAGATCGATGTCAGAGATATAGGCCTATAGTTTTGCGCACCTGCTCGATGACCCTTCTTGAAAACTGGGACTACCTGTGCTCTTTTCCAATCATTTGGAACCTTCCGTTCCTCTAGAGACTTGCAGTACAGGACTGTTAGAACGGGGGCAAGTTCTTTCGCGCACTCTGTGTAGAATCGAATTGGTATCCCGTCAGGTCCAGTGGACTTTCCTTTAGGAGGGAATTCTGTTTCCCAGAATGCCAGCTGTCTATCCAGTCAGAATCGTTGTAGGGTCCAGTTGTAACTCTGAGACGTAATTTTCTGAGACATATCACTCCCGTGCAAGGGGAAACTACAGCCGTAATTTTTCCCTAGGGCATGCAGCTTTACTGTAAGGACAACATTCCATTAGAACTACTGATAGCCTTGGGAGAGCCATCCCTGACAAAACTCTACCATCTGGTGAGCAAGATGTATGAGACAGGCGAAATATTCTCAAACTTCAAGAAGAATATAATAATTCCAATCCCAAAAAATGGTTCAAATGGCTCTGAGCACTATGGGACTCAACTGCTGAAGACATTAGTCCCCTAGAACTTAGAACTAGTTAAACCTAACTAACCTAAGGACATCACAAACATCCATGCCCGAGGCAGGATTCGAACCTGCGACCGTAGCGGTCTTGCGGTTCCAGACTGCAGCGCCTTTAACCGCACGGCCACTTCGGCCGGCTCCAATCCCAAAGAAAGAAGGTGTTGACAGATGTGAAAATTACAGAACTATCAGGTTAATAAGCCACGGCTGCAAAATACACAATACTGACCCTACGACGTATCTTAGAAAATAGATTAAGGAAAGGCAAACCTACGTTTCTAGCATTTGTAGACTTAGAGAAAGCTTTTGACAATGTTGACTAGAATACTCCCTTTCAAATTCTGAAGGTGGCAAGGGTAAAATACAGGGAGCGAAAGGCTATTTACAATTTGTACAGAAACCAGATGGCAGTTATAAGAGTCGAGGGCATGAAAGGGGAGCAGTGGTTGGGAAGGGAGTGAGACAGGGATGTAGCCTATCGCCGATGTTATTCAGTCTGTATATTGAGCAAGCAGTAAAGGAAACAAAAGAAAAATTCGGAGTAGGTATTAAAATCCATGGAGAGAAATAAAAACTTTAAGGTTCGTCGATGACATTGTAATTCTGTCAGAGACAGCAAAGGACTTGGAAGAGCAGTTGAACGGTATGGACAGTGTCTTGAAAGGAGGATGTAAGATGAACATCAACAAAAGCAAAACGAGGATAATGGAATGTAGTCGAATTAAATCGGGTGATGCTGAGGGTATTAGATTAGGAAATGAGACGCATAAAGTAGTAAATGAGTTTTGCTATTTGGGGAGCAAAACGACTGATGATGGTCGAAGTAGAGTGGATATAAAATGTAGACTGGCAATGGCAAGGAAAGCGTTTCTGAAGAAGAGAAATTTGTTAACATCGAGTCTAGATTTAAGTGTCAGGAAGTCGTTTCTGAAAGTATTTGTATGGAGTGTAGCCATGTATGGAAGTGAAACATGGATGATAAATAGTTTGGACAAGAAGAGAATAGAAGCTTTCGAAATGTGGTGCTACAGAAGAATACTGAAGATTAGATGGGTAGATCGCATAACTAATGAGGAGGTACTGAATAGAATTAGGGAGAAGAGAAATTTGTGGCACAACTTGACTATAAGAAGGGATCGGTGGGTAGGACATGTTCTGAGGCATCAAGGGATCGCAAATGTAGTATTGGAGGGCAACGCAGAGGGTAAAAATCACAGAGGGAGACCAAGAGATGAATACACTAAGCAGATTCAGAAGGATGTAGGTTGCAGTAGGTACTGGGAGATGAAGAAGCTTGCACAGGATAGAGTAGCATGGAGAGCTGCATCAAACCAGTCTCTGGGATGGAGACCACAACAATAACATCTCACACGTGGAGAAATATTGGCGTTTCTCGAGTCTTGTTCCATGCTAAGAAAGAGAGTTTACATGGACAGTGGGTCTTGTTACCAACTGTGGATTTGTACTGCATACATAATCGAAATCTCAGTAATAATGATCAGATATGTATTGATTGATTAATTAGAAAATCAATAAAATTATTCAGACAATTTATGCATTAAAATCAGTTTTCTCCAGTCATTGGAAATCACTAATGGCGTGCTTAAGTAGACCAGGGCGGAACACTGGGCACGGATTAATTTACAACTTCACTGATCAATTAATCTAGATAAGCCACAGGATGGCAAATATCAATATAAGCTTAGGGACGTTACATTCAAATTTTGGTTGCAGACATGTCACTGCGTAGGAATTCTAGTTCCTCCCGTGACCTTTGACCTGATGCCAGGACAAGTTACCGAGGACGAGGTGTCTGCTGGCCAAGAGCAGCAGGAACTGTCTTCCTCCACCGCTACCCCCAGGTAAAGCAGGCCATAGGGAGCTTTTTCAAAAAGTGGTTCTAATGGCTCTGAGCACTATGGGACTTAACATCTGAGGTCATCAGTCCCCTTGAACTTAGAACTACTTAAACCTAACCAACCTAAGGACATCACACACATCCATGCCCCAGGCAGGATTCGAACCTGCGACCGTAGCGGTTGCGCGGTTCCAGACTAAAGCGCCTAGAAGCGCTCGGCCACTTCGGCCGGCGACCTTTTTCACTAGGAGGATGCACACTACGGTGTTTGCGTCCGAGTTTACAAAAGCACAGAGGAGTGTGTTGTGAATCCCATTCTGGTGCTGTTCTTTGCGGTCTCTGGTGCTAGTGTGAGAGTTGCCGCCACCTTATTGCGAATTTCATAGCTTCCATCATTTTGCATGCAGCCTTGTGTAGCGTTAGTCAGCCTCTGACGGCTACTTCACTCGTTTCTACTTTGCTATTAAGTGATTTGCTCTGTGAGCAGCTGGCACCATGGTTTCATCAATACCGACACGGTGGGATTTGTCGCGCAACCCCTGCATTTGCGTTTGTATCCACAACTCCTCATGGCTAACCAGTTTGTCTGATGATATTCACCTCAGAGAGTTCATTTCAGTTCTCCACGTATGTACCGGTATTTCGGGAATGGACGAGTTATCATTTGTTTCTGTAGTTTTCCATGTATTTTTGTGTTCTGCAGCAAACTGGCTGTGCACCAAGTAATCCAGAATCATGGGTTGGTTTTGTTTCAGTTGTAATGGATGTGTACTGTACGGTAGGAGTGGGTGGGTGGTTGTCTGCTGGAGGCTGGCGATGGAGCGGGCGAAGAAGGCAGCCAGTCAGTTGACAGAATACATCATTAATGGACACGAACAGACACAGTTCAGCACATCTGAAACAGAGAGCCTGCAGGCGATGTGAGCTGATCCTGAGAGTCCAGCACACCGATGTGGACGTGCTGACGCAGGCCTTCCCCATGGCTGGTGACAGTGGCCCGGCTACTGCAGCAAGCTGGCAGATGGCGGCTGAGGTGTGCTGCTGGGTGGCGGAGAGACGGCGGCGCTCTGGCCGCTCAGACCTCGGTCGTTGGTTCATCGCCCTGGTGGAGGCAGTCGCACACATGCTGTGCACCGTCGGGCGCCTCAGCTGTGACGACACTGTGACGGGTTGGTCCTGGTGCTTCGAATCCCGTTTCCACGTGCAGGCAATTGTGGAAAACTCCTGTATCGAGGACAGGACGAAACGACTGGAATGGGTTGATGGTCTGGTGTGGTGTAACTGGTTTGATTAGATGTTGGGAGCTCACGTGATGTCACTCTTATCGACAAGCGGAAGTGCTGAGTATGGCAGCGTTGCCTCTACTGATGGTGCTGAACTGGCGGGGCACTGGCTGACAGACTGCGGCTTGGTTTCGATGATGGGCTTTGGCTCTGCTGCTGGCGTCTTGGCCATTACATTTCCTCCCTCCTTACGTTAATCTGGTCCTCCAGATTTCTATCTTTTGGTCTGTCTGTAACAGAGACACATATACAGGGTGGTCTATTGATCGTGACCGGGTCAAATGTCCCACGAAATAAGCGTCTAACGAAAAAACTACAAAGAACCAAACTTGTCTATCTTGAAAGGGGAAACCAGATGGCGCTAAGGTTGTCCCGCTAGATGGCGCTGCCATAGGTCAAACGGATATCAACTGCGTTTTTTAAAATAGGAACCCCCATTGTTATTACATATTCGTGTAGTACGTAAAGAAATATGAATGTTTTAGTTGGACCACTTTTTTAACTTTGTGATAGATGGCGCTGTAATAGTCACAAACATATGGCTCACAATTTTAGATGAACAGTTGGTAACAGGTAGGTTTTTTAAATGAAAATACAGAAGGTAGGTACGTTTGAACATTTTATTTCGGTTGTTCCAGTGTGATACACGTACCTTTACGAACTTCGCATTTCTGAGAACGCATGCTGTTACAGTGTTATTACCTGTAAGCACCACATTAATGCAATAAATGCTCAAAATGATGTCCGTCAACCCCAATGCATTTGGCAATACGTGTAACGACATTCCTCTCAACAGCGAGTAGTTCGCCTTCCGTAATGTTCGCACATGCATTGACAATGCGCTGACGCATGTTGTCAGGCGTTGTGCGTGGACCACGATAGCAAATATCCTTCAACTTTCCCCACAGAAAGAAATCCGGGGACGTCAGATCCGGTGAACGTGCGGGCCATGGTATGGTGCTTCGATGACCAATCCACATGTCATGAAATATGCTATTCAATACCGCCTCAACCGGACGCGAGCTATGTGCCGGACATCGCCATTCTGTCATGCAGTGAAACATCTTCTAGTAACGTCGGTAGAACATGACATAGGAAATCAGCATACACTGCACCATTTAGATTGCCATCGATAAAATGGGGGCCAATTATCCTTCCTTCCATAATGCCGCACCATACATTAACCCGCCAAGGTCACTGATGTTCCACTTGTCGCAGCCATCGTGGATTTTCCGTTTGTCCAATAGTACATATTATACCGGTTTACGCTACCGCTGTCGGTGTATCACGCTTCGTCGCTAAATACAACGCGTGCAAAAAAATCTGTCATCGTCCCGTAATTTCTCTTGTGCCCAGTGGCAGAACTGTACACGACGTTCAAAGTCGTCGCCATGCAATTCCTGGCGCATAGACATATGGTACGGGTGCAATCGATGTTGATGTACCATTCTCAACACCGACGTTTTCGAGATTCCCGATTCTCGCGCCGTTTGTCTGCTACTGATGTGCTGATCAGCCGCGACAGCAGCTAAAACACCTACTTGGGCATCATCATTGTTGCAGGTCGTGGTTGACGTTTCACATGTGGCTGAACACTTCCTGTTTCCTTACATAACGTAACTTTCCGGCGAACGGTCCGGACACTTGGATATTGTCGTCCAGGATACCGAGCAGCATACATTGCACACGCCCGTTGGGCATTTCGATCACAATAGCCATACATCAACACGATATCGGCATTTTCCGCAATTGGTAAACGGTCCATTTTAACACGGGTAATGTATCACGAAGTAAATACCGTCCGCTCTGGAGGAATGTCACGTGATACCACGTATATACTTATACGTTTCTTACTTATACGTTTGTGACTATTACAGCGCCATCTATCACAAAGCGAAAGAAGTAGTCCAACTAAAACATTCATATTTCTTTACTTACTACACGAATATGTAATAAAAGTGGGGGTTCGTATTAAAAAAAAAACGCAGTTGATTTCCGTTTGACCTATGGCAGCGCCATCTAGCGGGCCAACCATAGCGCCATCTGGTTTCCCTCTTCAAGATAGACGAATTTCGTTCTTTGCAGTTTTTATGTTCGATGCTTATTTCTTGAGATATTTGGCCCGCTCACGATCAATGGACCACCCTGTATATTTGTCAATGTTTCTTTATTGCTGGAATAAGACTTGGGCGTGTACTCCTTTTTGTTTCTATTTTTCACTTTATACAGATCTCACTCCTGCTACGCTTGAGTACTGAGTTTCTGCGCTCATTTTTAGTTTTTTTTCACAACTTTTTGTTGCTCAATGTGGTTGAATCGCTTCTTTACTGGTGCCGGCCTGGCTGTTGTGGACCACCTGACTGAAGGAAAATAAGGGTGGGCTTAGGAAAATGGACGTTTGAGATGGCTGTACGCAATACTCATTATGATCAAAATTACACAAACAGCTGAGGTGTGACTCCCTACGGTTACGAGTCGGTGGTGTCATGTGGTCCAATGTTTTCTTATGTGATCGAGTAGATGTTCCACCATCACACATCCGTCTGATCCAGGGTAGCTGGAAGAATTAGATATAGCATGGCGCTTAAGAGAGTCAGGTCTTCCTTGGGCAGGATTTCGAAAGCTCGTCCAGTAGGGAAATTAATTAGTAGTTGGTGTTTAGAGTGGTGGTTCCAGTAACGGTGCCAGGTAGCTGGGAAGTGAAAGCTGAAATGTCGCACCGCATAGTATTCATAGGAACCCTTGACCTTGTAGCTCTGTGCACTGGGCACTGCCGAAATGTCCATGGTCGTAGCAGGTGGCAGTGACTTCTATCTCTTTGGTAATACGTACAGCCAATATGACTATATGATAAATAATTGAAATCCGCAGCTACCAACACGTGTTGTTGATATACCTCGATGGGGACAGCTGAAAACGTGTGCCCCGACCGGGACTCTAACCCGGGATCTCCTGCTTACATGGCAGACGCTCTATCCGTCTGAGCCACCGAGGACGCGCTATTCATCTCGGTGGCTCAGATGGATTTAGCGTCTGCCATTTAAAAGGAGATCCCGGGTTCGAGTCCCGGTCGGAGCACATATTTTCAGCTGTCCCCATCGAGGTATATCAACAACACCTGTCGGCAGTTGAGGGTTTCAATTAATTATCATTTATTCTAGAGAAGCTGCACGGTCATCAGTGGTATCTGTTCTTTCGAGAACAGTTACTATCTTCATATACAATATGACTATCTTTCGGAAAAAATCGGTTTCTCTTGTAATGGCGTTCCTGGAGCGTTCGGGTGCCGGCTTCTTGGAGCACTTTGTCAAATCCCTCATTATCTTAAATGACTGAATGCCCTAGAAAACACAAGTTATAAAGACTGCTCAGCCCTTAAGAGAAACGCCACTGTGTGTCAGACACATACTTACATTCTGTCTGCTTACCTACTTCTAAGCACTAACTAACTGCGTATAAATCTAAGTAATTGATTTAAATTAGACAGGTTAATGATCTATTAATAGTTCTCCTAACTGTTACCCGTATGAAAATATTCTCTATGAACCTTTGTCATAGAAATAACGTAACGCAACTAGCAAGTAAATAGAAACATTCAGCCGGTAAGACCAGCTCATGGTCCTAAGGTGTATCGGTGTTTTGGAACAACCTCAGGCACACTCAGCGTCCTTTTGTTATTTATACCTTCCTTTCTTCTGTTTTCTCTACTCAGTTCCCTTCCTCCTTCGGAAGGGTCTACTGGCAATTGAGGCAGTGCTTCTGGTTCACGGGTGGTTTCTATTCATATGGATAATCGTGGTTTGGGTCGGCAGTTGTGTTTTATCATTAACTAGGGATGTTGTTTCCCCTACCTGATAGGGTCCTTCGTACCGTTCAGTGAAGTTCTATGTTTTCCTTTCGGAAGCTGAGAGTTAGAAAACATGACCCACTCTCCAAAGTGATGCTTAAGTACTTTTATTACAAGTACTGTGCTGTGTTTCTGGAGCCTTTGAGTTAATTATTTCACCTAATGTCATATCCCTTTTAATAAAGTTCCGAAGAGAAGATACATCCTCCCCTGGAGAAGCTTGGCATGACTCATAAGGTGAGGGTATTTTCCGACCAACGACTACTTCGTAGGGCGAAAGACCCGTGTTTTCGTGGATTTTTAAATTATGTGCGCCTACAACATACTGTCATAGGGTACTCCAATCATCGTGGTTACTATTCACCCAACAACTTCGCATTTTAGTCAATATCCTATGAAGTCTCTCTGTTCTACTATTCGCTTGTAAGTGTAGGGCACTAGTTCATAGTTGCTTAGTCCGCAGCAATACTCGACACCGCTGCTTAAATAATTCAGACATGCAGTTTGTGTCTAGGTCTGTTATTATTACATCTGGTGTGCCGAATTTCAACAGCCTGCTGTTAAAGAAAGCGAACCACAGCGTCTGCTTGTTGGTTTGATATGGTGATGATGGCCAAGTAATGCGAGAAATGGTGATTAAAAGTAACATGTATTGGTTTCCCAATGATTTTTGTGCAGTAGGCCAAAGACGTCAAGGCTGAAAAGGTATCTCTGCCTAAGTCAGTCTCCGCAGTGGGATTCGCTGTCGACCCGGCTCTGCTCTTTGAGTGAAGGGATGAGATTCTTTACGCAGCACTCAATGTATTGTTTCCTTTGCGGTCGCAAGTAACTTCCTGCGATGCGGTGTTTCGTGACTCTCTTCTGCTACTCCCAGCTAAGGTGGAACTATGGGCGTGCCTCAATACTTCGTCCTGTAAACAGTCTGGCACGACAATGCGGCGGCCGCATCGTGTTTGCATGTAAAGCACTCCATCATCAGAGCTGAAGCACGCGTTTTGTGCATCGCTGACAGTCATGGTTAGTGGCCTGAGCCCTGTATCGCTCTTTTGTGCTAGTTTTGTCGCATTCGACAGCGTTTACTTTTCGACTTTATCTGACAGCGTTACTGAGTGACTTCCCTGGACGATGCTCTACCTCAAAATCGAATTTGCTAAGCCTTAAGACTCAGCGAGTTAGCTTGCGGTTGGATCCTTTAACCCCAGAAACCATTTTAATGCAGTGTTATCTATTACGACCTTAAAAAGCCTCCCACACAGACAGCAACGAAAATACAAAACGTTAACGCCAGAATTTCCTTTTCTCAACTTGAATAGCTTTTTTCTGTATTATGTAGTTGCCTGGAAGCATACGCTATGGGGCGTTCCCTCCCATCCACCTCTTTGCTCAGAACATGGCTGAAGACATAGCTCCTCGAATCACAAGAGAAGGTAAACGATAGAACATGAGAACAGGACTCGTGGTTAGTAATGTCTAACCGTTGAAATGTTTCTTGACAATCCGGAATCTAATTGAATTTTACAACATTCTTGAGCAAATGCATAATGGTCTTGTTACCTCTGCAAATTGTGGAATGTATTTTATACATAAGCTTCCAATCCTGAGATACGATTGAGCGTCTTTTACTGTGTGGGCATTGCGAAATGTTTTACAGCTTTCCCAAGTCATGGGTTGGTACCTGCCCCATCCTGGCCAATAATGTGTTCCCGGATATGTTTTGAGTGCACTACTATGTCATACAGATAAAATAGGCATTACTTCAGTTTCAGGCTTCCTAGAACACCGCTTAATAAGCATTGGTAAGTCGCTGGCGCACTTTTTAGATTGAAAGACATCCGACGATACTATAAGTGTTCAAATGGAACCGAAAATGCAATCTTAGGCCGATCTTCTGACGCTACTTCTGATTGGTGATTGTGACTGCGTAGACCTAAGGTGGTGAAGTGACGGCATTGCCCCAGATTATCTGCTGTCTCTTTGATATTAGGCGTGGGGTATGCAGTGGTGACTGTTCTCTAATTTAAAAATCTGTAATTACAGCAGCACCTATAAGCGTTTTTCCCGTCCAAGGGCTTCTTGGGTGCAATTACTACTGCAACTGACCAGTGGCAATTATTTTCTTCTATGATTCCATCCCAAAGCTATTGACTTATGAGCTGCATTACTGGTTGCAAATAGTGGGCTGCACGGTATGGTTTCTTGTGTACTGGCAGCTCGTTCCTAGTTGGAGTTCTGTGTTGTAGCAGAGATGTAGCTGGTAGTGGTCCAGACGGGTTAAAGAACCCTGCATATTCTTCTAGGAAGTTCTCCATATCTATTCTGTCACGTTCTTTTAGATTCAATACTTCTCACTTCATTGCAATTAGATCGACACAGACTGCCCCGGCTTCTGGTATTCTGCGTGGAAATCTCACTGTACTTCGTTCTCTGAAACATCTTAAGTTAGCTGCCAGTGCTCCTTTTAATAGCGTCACCTCCCCTGTACCAAAAATATCTACACTGACAGGTACTACTTGGCTACATACAACTCCTGCGCATGTGAAAAACTATGTCGTACAAAACATTGCGCCAGATGTAGTACATCATTGTCTAGCAACTGCTCTATTACACATACCACATACAGTGTTAATTGGCAGAGCAGCTCCTACGTTCATCTAGACCAGCTTTCGTGTAACTTTTGGTGCCGTGTCCCGTAAGAGACCATGCACACAGTTTAACTGGTTTACCCGACGTCCCAGGTGTTCTTTGTTATAGTTTGGCTCTATCAACCGTAAAATCTAGATAGAAAAATGCCCCATCCAACTCTACCGTATGCTGCTGTAGATCGACTCTGGCGTGATTTTTAATTAGGAAATCCAGACTCGGAACGATGTCATAGCTAAGCCCACAGAAGGCAAAACTTCCACACTATTCGGAAGTCTCTCCCTCCCACTCAGAAACCGTACAATTTGGAACCGAAAGAATTCACACTTTTACCACTCACACCACTTAACTCTCAACGTTGTACCCAATACACTGTGGCTAACCACCGATACCTGTGCTCCTGCATCCAAACACAACTTACGACCTTCCCTGTATCTGGCCGAACAGCCAAAAGTCTGCCACTGACTTTGGACTGGGGTGACCCAGAGTCAAATTACCAGGAGCATTGCATAATGGTCACACTGCGCCTTGTATCGTTGAACGCAAGGGCGCGAGTGTCATGCTGATTCTACCGCCCATGCGCCTGTGGGCATTTCTGAACAGTCTTCACCTGCCTGCACCTCTGACATTGTGGCTTTGTACGGAAACTTTCTTTTTTACTTTCAATTTCTTGCCTTTCGGTTTGTTCCCATTCAGCCATCTCACTATTGGAGCCGTATTTCTTGTCAATTACGACTATATGGAGGTAAGGACAACACAACCACCAGTCCCTGAGAGGAGAAAGTCTCCGACCCGGCCGCGAATCTAACCTAGACCCTTTAAGCTAGAAATCTGCCGCGCTGAGGCCATAGGTGCCGAGGCGTACGTATAGAAACGTTGAATGTAGCCCGGAGCACCAAACCTATAAGACAAAATTCCGCACTAAACACTACACGCTTCTCTCTTGGTCTAGTTACACGATCAATTTCAGTCAAAGCTACTGTAGTTGCCACTGCCTCGTCCACGCTTCTCGGAAACAACATGCATGCTTTCTGTGACATATCGGACGGCAGGCCCCACGAAAGGCGCATGCAGTTCCTGTTGTTATGTCTTCTGCAAAATGGGTTTATTGGGACAATCATCGTTCGTTAATCCATATGTATTGATACTGCTTTCCCTGATGCAGTTCACAAAATATTCTCCTTGCTCCTGTGCTACACTATTAAGTTGTGTACAACAATACCATGAACATACACTCACTCTTCCAGAACTTTCATAAACTAAATGACTTACAATCTCTTTCCGTAGCTATATCAATTACAGACATAACACTCTGAACTTTTACTATTTCAGCTAGATCTATAGTTATTTCTGCTGCTATTATCATAGTTCCAAAACAGACAAATTCAACGCGGTTCAGTCTTAGTTGTTTCGGAGAAATTACCATATTCGGAACTTAGGTTCCGTTTTGAACATGAAACCGATTGCTATGTTACGCGGCAACTTCTGTTGTTATGCAGAACTGTCGGGCTGACAGGGGCGTTTCAACTTGATACAACTGAGAGAGGTTGATGACAAAAGCGGAACAGGGGGGAAAAGTTTAATTTAAAACTGATACTAGTCACATTTGCCTAAATGTGGCTGGACCGTCACACCAACTGGAAGAGAAAGGACGTGGCGTCTAAGGATGACCCACCAGTTAACTACGGCAATGTAGTTATGATCCTGAATCTTCCAGAACCTTGAAAGAAACGTCCGCGGCAAAGACTGCAAGGCCGTTAAACTGGTCTTTTCATTATTACTATACTAAAAGTAGACATACAGTAAGATCTGTTTAAAAACGCGAAGTTGTAACCGAAAGCTCTGTAATTAATATACCTATGAAAATAGACTACGTCATTTAATGAGAACTTTCTTACAAGTCATTTATCAACTGTTCTGGAAATATTTGAAGAGAGGAGCAAAGCTGAATACTCTGTATAAGTTAAATGAAATTAAAGTAAAAGTTGATCTACATCTGAATCTACAACATTACAGTTTTAATCTGCCAGGAAATTTCATATCAGTGCACACTCCGCTGTAGAGTGAAAATTTCATTCTAGAAACATCCCCCAGGCTGTGGCTAAGCCATGTCTCCGCAATATCCTTTCTTCCAGGAGTGCTAGTTCTTCAAGGTTCGCAGGAGAGCTTCTGTGAAGTTTGGAAGGTAGGAGACGAGGTACTGGCGGAATTAAAGCTGTGAGGACGGGCCGTCAGTCGTGCATGGGTAGCTCAGTTGGTAGAGCACTTACCCACGAAAGACAAGGGTCCCGAGTTCGAGTCTCGGACCGGCACACAGCTTTAATCTGCCAGGAAGTTTCATTACTTTGCAGTTCACACTTAATTGTTCGGCGGAGTGTGCTATTTCCACACTATTTCTCGGCTGTTTATAACAGCACGTGGGAAAAGTGAACACCTAGATCTTTCTGCACCAGCTCTGGTTTCTCTAATCTTATTACGACACTCATTTATTCCTGTGCTTGTTGGAGTTAACAAATTATTTTGGCATTCGGCGGGTAGGGGGTTTGAATTGTGTAAAAATTCGCAGTAACGAGAAACGCCTTAGTTTTAATAATTGCCACCCAGAACCCTCTCCCCTATTTCGTGCGGTACAAAACGAGCTACCAATCTTTGAACTCTCCGTCAATCCTATCTCGTAAGGTTTTCCTACTGCTCAGCAGTACTCCAAGAGAGGGCGGACATGCGTAGTGTAGGCAGTCTCTTTAGTAAATTTGTTGCACCGTCTAAGTATTCTGCCAATTAACGCAGTCTTTGCTTATCGTAAATTTTCTGTGTGGTGGTTCCAATTTAAGTTTTCGTAAACGTAATCCTGAGATATTGAGTTGAGTTGAAAGTCTTTAAATGTGTGTGATTCTTCGTGGAATCGAAATTTTACGTAATTTCTCTTAACAATGAGTGCGAGAGCAAGACCTAGACGAGTGACGTCATTGTCACCGCCGCTGCAGCTCGCGCCGCCCACTCCACTGGGAGCGCATTGTCCGGCCCGCTGCCGGTCATCGCCGGAATTACATCGCGACCTTCCGCTGCACCTGTGTGACGTCACGGCGGTGGGTGCAGCACGACATCGGGCGTGCTCAACTGGCGGTAGGCGGGGCCGAAGGCCGCGGCACGCCCAGCGCGAGGCACCGGCGTCGCAGCCCTTCACGAAACCTCTACTCCAAACGCAGCTCCCCTCTCGTGGTGTTCTTCTGTCAACCGAGTTATTGCGCCTATCGTAATTCACCTTCTATATCGAAAAAGCTGTTGTTAAGTTGCATATTATTTGTAAATTAAAACGGCAACCTGCAACAATTTGGTGTTGGTCTACTTAATTCAGAAAGCACTATTACTGTAGTATACATAGATAGTTAGATGGCTCGTATGCTTTCATCAAAACCAATGGCATGTTTGTCAACGTACCTTGAACTGTGACACAAGCAGTCAGTCTGAATGAATTCGAAACCGGTGGCAGCACTTTTTCATCGAAGTTGTTGTTATGGTCTTCAGTCTAGAGACTGGTTTGATGGAGCTCTCCATGCTACCCTATCCAGTGCCAGGTTCTTCATCTCTGAGTAACTACTGCAACCTATATCTCTCTGAATCTGCTTAGTGTATTCATCCTTCGGTCTCCCTCTACGATTTTTACCCTCCACGCCTCCCTCAAATACTAAATTGGTGATCTCCTGATGCCTCAGAACTTGTCCTACCAATCAGTCCCTTCCTCTAGTCAAGTTGTGAGAGAAATTCCTATTCTCTGCAATTCTATTCAGTACCTCCTCACTAATGACGTGATCTACCCATCTAATCTTCAGCATTCTTCTGTAGCACCACATTTCGAAAGCTTCTATTCTCTTCTTGTCTAAACTGTTTGTCGTCCATGTTTCACTTCCATACATAGCTACACTCCATACGAATACTTTCAGAAATGACTTCCTGACACTTAAATCTATACTCCATGTTAACAAATTTCTCTTCTTCAGAAACGCTTTCCTTACCATTGCCAGTCTACATTTTATATCCTCTCTACTTCGACCATCATCAGTTATTTTGCTCCCCAAAAAAACTCGTCTACTACTTTAAGTTTCTCGTTTCCTAATCTGATTCCCCTCAGCATTACCTACATTCCATTATCATCGTTTTATTTTTCTTGATGTTCATCTTATATCCTCCTTTCAAGACACTGTCCATTCCGTGCAGCTGTACTTCCAGGCTCTTTGTTGTCTCTGACAGAATTACAATGTCATCGGCAAACCTCAAAGTTTTTATTTCTTCTCCATGGATTTTAATTCCTACTTCGAATTTTTCTCCGAATTTTTTGTTTCAGTGAAGTAAATAAAACCAAACTGTGGCTGTTTGTTACTGTACGTTACAGAAGTTCTGTGTCAAACATTAATCCTTCACCAGTAATGTCATTATTTCACAAAATACCATTAACACTGTTATCGTTTGATTCTGTCTGGGTTTCACCTTTATCTACATCTTCGTGACCGTTATGCAATTCGCACTTACGTGGCTGACACAGGACTCATCTAACCGCTTTCACACTACTCCTTTAACGCTCCACTCCCGAACAGCGCGAGGCAAAAACGAACACTTAAATCCTCCCGTGCGAGCGCTGATTTTATTATGATGGTCATTCCTCTCTATGTAGGTGCGCGTCAACAGAATATTTTCGCTTCCGGAGGAGAAAGTTGATGGTTGAAATATCGCGGAAACATCTCGCCGCAACGAAAAACGCCTTTGTTTTAATGGCATCCACCTCAATTCTCCTATCAGAACCGTGACACTCTCTCCCCTACTTGGCGATAATACAAAACGAGCTGCCCTTATCTGAATTTTTTCGATGTCCTCCATCAAATCTATCTCGTAAGGATCCCATAATGCACAGCTACACTCTAGCAGGGGCGATCAAGGTTAGTGTGTCTGTTGTATCTTCTAAGTGTTGTGCCAATAAATCAAAGTCTGTCGTTCGCTTTACCCACATCATCATCTATGTGATCGTTCCAGTTTAAGTTGTCCTTAATTGTAATGCCTAGGTGTTTGGACGAACTGATGCCTTTTAGATTTGTGCAATTTATCGTGTAACTTAAAATTGACGGTACTCATATGAATGACCTTAAACTCTTAGTAATTACATACAAATGAATGATAAAACTCAGAGAAGCCGACATCGGGGAAATCAGTTTGGGAAAAATGTGGGCACACGCTAGGCTGTACTGACCACACCACTTCTCCCTGAACACAGGCAAACCTAGTTATGTAGCATTTGTAGATTTAAAGAAAGTCTTTGACAATGTTTCAAGTTATGAAAGTAGCAGGGAGAAAATAAAGCGAGTGAAAGGTCATGTACAACCTGTACATAAAGCGGGCTGCAGATGCAGTCGAAGGACATAGTAGGGAAGCAGAGGCTGCGAAGTGAGTGGTACAGCGTTGTACCATCTTCTCGATTTTATTCAGGTTGTGCGACAAGCGAACTGTGAACGAAACAAACGAAATATGGAAAGGAAATTAAAGTTCAGAGAGCAGAAGCAAAAAGTGTGAAGTTTGCCGATGACAGTATAATTCTGTCAGAGATGGCAAAGGACTTAGGACTTCAGCTGAATGGAATGGATAGTATTTTGAACAGAGGTTAGAAAATGAATATCAATAAAAGTAAAACGAGGGTAGTGGAATGTAGTCGAATTAAATTGAGTGATGCTGAAGGAATTAGATCAATAACTGAGACGCTAAAAGTGGTCGATGAGCTATGCCATTTGCGCACGAAAATAGCTGAGGAGTATGTAAAATGCAGACTGATAACAGCAAGAAAAGCGTTTTTGAAAAATAGAATTTTTTTGCATAGAATGTAAGTTTATGTATTCGAAATTCTTTTCTGAAGGTATTTGCACGGATTTTAGCCTCGTGCTGAAGTGAAACATGGACGATAATTAGTAAAGGTAACAAAAGAATAGAAGGTTTTGAAATGTGGAGCTACAAAGAAATACTGAGTATTAGCCGCTAGATCCGTTTGCTAATGAGCATGGACTGAATAGTAATCAGGAGAAAAGAAATTTAAGACATAACTGGACTGGAAGAATGGAGCGGTTGATGGGACACACAGCGAACAAGGAAGCTGAGGAGGAAGGTGCGGAGATGGGGCAGTGAAAACTGCAGAGGGAGTCGGAGGTTTAGTATAGTTGTAAGGTTGGGGTTACGTTTTTTCTTATTGTAGAATGGAGAACAAGCGTGTGAGGTGAAATGAGAAGTTCAATGTCGCAATATCTCTCACCAAATTACTGCTTTTCACACAGTTTTCACCTCGCCAACATAAAAACAGCACAATGGATAACGCATCTTGCCAACATCAAAAAGGGAAATAATTTCATACGCAACAATGTCATATATTAACTCTCTGAAAGAACATTAATCCTAAGCACAATATTATGAAAGTTTAATTGGAAGTTTCTTTACATTAATCCCAGGACAATAATATGAAAGTTTTTTTACAAAATTGCTCCTACATATACTTTATGGTGTTGGTCAGTACTACGAAAACCGTCCGATTCCGGTTCAAAGTTCTCCAGACATGAACCGTATCGAACATTCCTGTGAGAGATTGAAAAGGGCTGTTTATGGACGACGTGACCCACCAGCCACTCTGAGGGATCTACGCCGAATCGCCGTTGAGGAGTGGGAGAATCTGGACCAACAGTGCCTTGATGAATTTGTGGATAGTATGCCGTGACTAATACAGGCATGCATCAATTCAAGAGGGCGTGCTACTGGGTATTAGAGGTACCGGTGTGTACAGCAATCTGGACCACCACCTCTGAAGGTCTCGCTGTATGGTGGTACAACATGCAATGTGTGTTTTTAGTGAGCAACAAAAAGGGCGGAAATGGTGTTTATGTTGATCTCTATTTCAATTTTCTGTACATGTTCCGGAACTCTAGGAACCGAGGTGATGCAAATCTTTTTTTGATGTGTGTATATATATAAAGAGGTCGGAAGTGTTGCGTTCAAACTGGAGAAACGGTAACAGCAAAATGGATTGGTAGGGAAAGCTCATTGACTTCGAACGTGGACCAGTGACTGGATGTCAGCTGAGTAACAAATCCATGAGGGACATTTCAGCCTCCCTGAACCTGACCAAGGCCACTGTTGGTGATGTGACTGTGAAGTGGAAATGCTCAGAACTTTTATTTCTTCTCTTTGGACTTTAATTCCTACTCCAAATTTTTCTTTGGTTTACTTTACTGTTTGCTGAAAGTACAGACTGAATAACGTTGGGGATAGGCTAAAACCACGTCTCACTCCCTTCTCAATCATTCCTTCCTTTTCGTGCCCCTCGACTCTTATAGCTGCCGCCTGGTTTCTGCAGAAGTTGTAAATAGCCTTTCTCTCGTTGCATTTTAGTCCTGTTACCTTCAGAATTTCAAAGAGAGTATTCTAGTCAACATTCTCTAAGCTTATAAATGCGATAAAAGCAGGTTTGCCTTTCGTTAACGTATCTTTTAAGACGAGACGTAGGGTCAGTATTGCCTCGCGGATTCCTGCATTTTTTGATCTTCCCAACGTCGGCTTCTGTCACTTTTTCCAGTCTTCTGTAAAGAATTCATGTTACTGTTTTGCAACCATAACTCATTAAACTATGACGAGTAGGACCGCTTCAGCTGTATGATAAATCTTTATTTCTGATTCAACTAGTTTCGCTGCATAATGAGATACATCCCCAGGGATACAGATTTATAATTCATTCCATTATGGTAAAACTGTTTAACTGTGAAGAGGTTGGTAGTCCAATTTAAAATAGAGCAGAATGTAGGAACATCATTCCGGTACAGGACAGCTAAGGCTTAACATCGTCATCACAAAACGAGGTCCGCAGGGACCGTCCACACTTCTTAAGCTCATAAATTGGAGTTATGTTTTTAATTTATTACTGTTAACATAATTTCCATCCTCTTTTATCATTTCATAGAAATGGCAGACAAATCTTTAATCTTTTTGAGCGAATGAAGCATTGTACTTGCGAGGTGCCGGGGCTAGCAGTGTATTTAACTCTAAATTCTTCTAGGATCTACATATGTAAATGATGCTCTAAGCCCCCCTATTCTAACTCCGACTTTTGCTGTTGCACAAGGATTAAAAAAAAAAAAACGCGAACTGACTCTAATCAACCCTGCCAGTGGAGTAGAAGAGAGTTTGGCACCTGCAATAATTTAATTTGATAAACAAGTTAAATAAACGAAGGTTTCATTAGCCTAGTGAGGAATGATAGGGTTGTTCTACCGATTAACAGAATGAAAGTTCTGTCCAAAAATAACAATATGATTTATTAAGACTAAACACAAAATAATAAACAAAAACACATGAAACATTTACAATACATCAAATTGGCTCAAATTGGATACTCAAACAAACACTGTGAATGTGAAATTGTCCCTAAACTAGATTGTGAGGATTATGATGAAGTGGTATGTGGAGCTAATTCCTTGCAACTCAAATCTTAAGAGAAAACACATAGCCAACCCAACATTAATTGCTGCTACCCAAGACAGAACAAAGTTGGAAAAAGACGAACAGGCGCGCTCTGCTGGGCTCTGATTATCACCTAGGAAAATCCCTGTCTGCCGGTGTTGCGGACATACCTTACCAATCTGTCTTCTTAACTGCAAGAACTCGATTTGGCGTACCGGAGGCGATGGCTGGTTGCTTCGACGTCCTCGACCGAAAAGGCGAGAGCTGACTACCTAGAGCACCCGTACAGGCCGAACACACAACATTCCCGCCGCCACGACAGTGGCCGTGGTTAAACGTTCCAATCAGCAACTCGAAAACCGGCGGAAAATTCCACTCTATTGCCGGAGCACTACCATTCCACCAATGGAGATTCTTGGGGCCAATTTCTGCACTGATTTTGCTACGTCACGGAGCTATGCCCTGAGCAAGCCAATCACAGTTACTATTTTGCAGAAAGCGCGGGAATTTTCCCGCCACAACTGCCTGGGTACACAAGTCATTCCCACGCCTCGCTGGTAGCCCGCCAGAAAGTGTTTTCACTAAGTTTCTGCGAAGTAATGGAACCTCTAGCCCAGCCGCTACTTCAGACCCCTCCGGGCGTGTCTTTTGACAATGTCGGCGTCTGCAAAGCATTCACTCGACTTCCTCACACCCGTCGGCTTAACCCTTTCCAGATCAGCAGAGCCCGCCTGTCACCGGACCACCCGGGTGACGAGAGACGCTGCGTGGGAAGTCCGCGTGTGAAGGAATAGCGACTTTTCACTGCATGCAATTAGAAAGCAAAATCGTAAGATAGAAATATGAGAGGGGGCTCATGCCACCTCTCATACTTCGTTGCTAAGTCTAGCGTTGGTGCCGTTCTGCAATATGACGGATGTCCGGCGACGGCAGAGAAAACCTACCCTATAATATTGTTGGCAGCGAGACTCGCACACTGCAGGTGCCCACGTACCTTAAGGCACGGTGCACGGAAACAGGGGCGTTATCGTCTCACCAATGCTGGGCCAGTTCTTACGTCATGTGTTTGTTGCTCGTTCTTGTCAGCACTGTTACTAAAATATCACTGATCACTTTTCCCATTTTCTGTAATAACGAAATATTTGAAACGAATGCTAGTTTTAGGAATAAATATTGCTCCTTTAGTGAAAAAGGTTTTTTTATCACTGCTGCTATGGCTAGTTGGTATCTCGTTTTTGTGCGCGGTTATTAGTAAAAACTAAAAAATATCTTTTATGATCAAGACCAAACAAATACAGAAAAATATCGGTTACTTAGAACTAAAATACTGGTACTAGTTTTAACCGGTCGGTTTTTCCCATTCCCACTGCTATCTAAATAGTTGCAAAGGCCGAAACTGAAGTCAAAACTTCAAAGCGACCAGGACGAGAATGACCACGAATGACTCTCATCAGATCTGTAAGTGGCGAAGCCACCAAAAAACTGTCTGTTTGCCAATCCACGATGTTCTTACACGAGCTCCTAACAGGATGGTTTGTAACATATCTTCCAGTCTCCCCTCAAAAAAGTGTATTTATTCGCTAGTCAACCTCTGAATTTTGCAAGTTTAAGCAAAATGCGAACAGTCAGGTGCAGACTTCCACTCTGCAAAAAATCTTTCAGCTAAGTCCACAGCGAGCAAACCCACACTTCGTTTTCGTGGAAAAAAGCGGCTAACACTCTCTCTACTTATTTTAGGCAGTGACCAATTATAGCACCTCCCACTGAGTACAAAATGAGCAAAATGAGAAAGTGCGACAAAATCTGAGCCCTGTCGGCAGAATGACGCATCGGCACTTCATCAAAAAATGGTCCAAACATTCCGCACGTTTAACGCTTCCACAGGCCTGGCGACGTTATCTCGCGAGGGGCCGCCCATGGTCGGTTCGTTACGACTGGCGCTCAACTTGCGGCCAGCAGGCGCTACAGAGGGGGAAATTTTGATGAATAGAACAGACCGTAAAGAAACGCACAGGTCTGCCCTGTAACTCCGAAGATTCCTTTATCCCACACTGCCGTGTACTATTTTGTGCGGACCGCCTGCCAGACACCTAGACCGCAAAAACGGCTCCCTGCACATAAAGCTCAGAGGAACGCCGATAACTGAACACTGTCTCTGGCCTCGTGGGAGAGGGAGTCACCTTCTGCTGCTCTTACAACTCGTGAATGTCGGTCCGCAGGGAGGCTACACCTTCCGGCCAACACGACACCACGAAAACTTCCTGACAGACTATCTGTCAGCTTAGTATGTTATGCAAATCCAATACCAAATAAATTGGCATAACTTAATTTGAGGAATGTTATGGCGTCTGCAAACATTTGTATGCCAGCCTGAATATAAAATCTTGCATCACTTAATCAGAAACGGCCTAATGCTTTTCAACATGCTTTCACTGAACATACAGAAACAAAGGAAGAAAAAGAAGAATTCGGAGTAAGAATTAAATTCCATGGGGAAGAAATAAAAACTTTGAGGTTCGCCGATAACATTCTAATTCTGTCAGAGACGTCAAATGACCTGAGAGAGCAGTTGAACGGAATGGGCAGTATCTTGAAAGGAGGATATAAGATGAACATCAACAAAAGCAAAACGAGAATAATGGAATGTAATTGAATTAAATCGGGTGATGCTGAGGGAATTAAATTAGGAAATGAGATGCATAAAGTAGAAAATGAGTTTTGCTATTTGGGGAACAAAATAACTGATGATGGTCGAAGTAGAGAGGATATAAAATGCAGACTAGCAATGGCAAGGAAAGCGTTTCTGAAGACGAGAAATTTGTTGACATCAAGTATAGATTTAAGTGTCAGGAAGTCGTTTATGAAAGTATTTGTATGGAGTGTAGCCACGTATGGAAGTGAAACGTGGACGATAAATATTTTGGACAAGAAGAGAATGGAAACTTTCGAAATGTGGTGCTACAGAAGAATGCTGAAGATTAGATGGGTAGATCACATAACTAATGAGGAGGTATTGAATAGAATTAGGGAGAAGAGGAGTTTGTGGCACAACTTGACAAGAAGAAGAGACCGGTTGGTTGGACATGTTCTGAGGCATCAAGGGATCACAAATTTAGCATTGGAGGGCAGCGTGGAGGGTAAAAATCGTAGAGGGAGACGAAGAGATGAATACACTAAACAGATTCAGAAGGATGTAGGTCGCAGTAGGTACTGGGAGATGAAGAAGCTTGCACAGGATAGAGTAGCATGGAGAGCTGCATCAAACCAGTCTCTGGACTGAAGACCACAACAACAACAAACAGAAACAAAGTATTTGCAATAGTTTTCATGCGTTCTTACAAGAATTATTTAGAGAAAAATTTACAGTAAGTCCTTTACACACGCAAATGAATAGACAAAACTAAATTTGCCACGTGTGATGTAGTGTTACCCAGTGATGGCGAAAATGGTGTAAGAAAGACAAGTAGGTGATGTAACTGAAAAGAAAAGTGGATTAGTGTAAGTAGAGAAAAAGAAAAACGATTGGCTGGCTGAATATCGAGCAAGCGTGAACTAGATACAGCGTCAGTTTGGCAAAAGTATGTGCATGTGTAAAGAAAGCGAGATCGGAAAAGGATACACTTCCTGGAGGATTTGACTAACAAAGGCAAATCCAACACCTTGGAGAACGAAACGGACGGTCTCAAAAAGTGAAGACAACAAGGACTTCTGGAAAGAGCAGAAAACTGGTGACGATGGACCACACCTACGTGTTAAATGCGTAGCAAATAATGACAGTAAACACCACGAGCGACAAAGTTCCTGCACTTTGCATTTTTACGACGCTCTCGAGACAGAGTGGTCGCCAGCGATAAACGAGAAGAGGGAGACGCGGACAGTAATAAATGCGGGCTCTGTGCCCCCGGCGAGAAACCTCATCACAGCGCCGCAAATAATGAGCGGCGCGGAGCTGCGCGGTCGAGGGGAAACCCCGCAGAGCCGCGCGGCTTAGCGGGGAAACCCCGGCGGCAAAGACAAACAATACTATACAGCGGGACGGCCGCTGCAAGCCCGGGAGGCGCGCAAGTCGCGGCGCGGCGTCGTCTCGCTGCAAATTGCGATCTATGGTCGCCTGCTTAATGTTCTCCCGCTGTTTTATTCTCCCGCGCTTTTCCTCGTCTGGTAAACAAGTTTTATGGAAATAAAGGACACAAATTTTACTGTCCGTGTGGCATTTGTCGGATACGGGCAAATCGTTCTTTATGTGCAACAACAACAGGCGCTTCCAGTTCCCTACGAATCCTACAGTGATGCGATATATCTTATATTTACCTTGCTGGCCGACACCACGAAGTCGGCGCGCAAGAAACGTCGAATTGGCATGGAGTGCTTTATATTCTTGAATATGCAAATTATTGGAATTTCAGCACAACCTCAGAGAGCAGGCAGAAGTACGCCATATACCGAGTGTATACATCCTCTGTAAAGAAAATATTATGAAGCGGGTTTGTCAACCAGAAATCACTTTTGAGTATCTTTCTTTTCTGCGAGAAGCTCGTATAATGCCAGGAGTGAGAAGGGGAAACGTCTGCCAGAAGGTGCCAGAAGTCGGCAACGGCGGGATGGAGTAGGCCTGCAGTATCTGAGCCTGTCACGCAAATATGGAATCGATGGGTTCAGCAAGGCTGCACTCGAATGCCATGCGGGAACCCAATGAGCCCACGCGACTAGCACCCGAGGGGACAGACGTATTGTTCACTCGGCGCCATCCGGGATCTTCTGACCATGTCACATACCTTGAGACACGAAATGAACTTGTTGACAGAGCGGCATTACACTCACAGTGTAATCACGTGTAAACAGCAAGCTAGTTGTTAACATAGTGACAACTGCTGCAGATTTTCGCGACATGCCAACAGAGACGTGCGCGGCAGCGGTGCTCAACACTGGATGCAACAGTGTTAAAATTTCCGTCTTTTCAAATGAGCCCTGGTTAACCCTCATGGAATCATGTACCTGTATCTGTCATCTAAGCTCAGTTCCATTGGATGCTCAGTGGAGATAGAGATATCGTTGCCGCCCTGTGTGGTTCTCTGTGCACTGTATAACCCAAAAGCATGAAAAATTTAATCATTTACTCTTACGTCAATACTGTAAACACATAATAAGTAAACTTTCTTTATTTGCTATCCCTTCTGATGTAGCAATTTTAATGGCTAGCAGTGTGTGTTATACGAGTCATAACTGTCTTTACGTGAGGTATCAACATACCTACGAATTTTATTTCGTATGGGACGACGCACAGTGGGTCAACTCGCCTCAAAACCTCACCATAATTAAAAAATGGGTATAAATCCTACAAAACTGTGTTCTTTTTAGATTTTTTCGGTAGCTGATTAAGAATCCGAAGTCTGAATTACAACGTTCAAAAATGGCGGATCCAATACGGTGGATCAAAAATTAAAAATTTAGAGGGTACTAGTACAACTTCGGGTATAACGTACTTTGAGGTCGCTGATAACGAATTAGAAGTCAGAATCACAGTACTTGAATGTTTTATTCGGTATTTTACATTTTTTCCATAGAAAAAATAGTCACATTCACCACTTGCGTCATTATTGCTATCAGAAGGGTCACTGTTGGGTTGTCCAAATGGAGATGTTCCGAAAAGCAGGTCTTTTACCTCAGGTGGCATCTGTTTATCCTCCTCGAATGTCATTTACTAGATGCTCGAGATGACTGGACCAGCGAATTTGCCGTAACAGCTTTCAATACACTGGACCGTGCAGGGACACAACCATTGTTTATCTGCAGTGTCAAATCAGTTGCTTTTTTCTTGAGTCTACTCCAACCTCATCCACAACTTCGACAAAATTAATTGCAATTGCTTTTCATTAACAGCGGTCAACTGAAAAAGGACTGCCTGTGTCCTCAGACAGTTTTGAGTGTACAGCAGCGACTTGATTATCAGGACCTGCTACTCATGCATTTCACACAGACACGTATTTGCCTCTTTTTGAATGCGAAGTCGATGCTAAAAAAAAATCTTTCAAACTGCTCATCACAATATTATCCACAACACATTGTTTATTGATTAATTTCACTTTAGCAATTAAGCAATTGTTTAATTGGCCGTTAATTAATTATTTAATTGTTGTGGATTATTGAACAGCAATTTCCACAACATTGTGCATTATTTTCAGAATATTGTGCACTATTACACAATTGTCAACTATGTGACACTGTACCCCCTAGAAAAATGACCGTCTACTAAAAACGCGCAAAAATGTACATAAAAATACATTTGAATTCTTTAATTATATAACGGACATTCAAATGATACCTGGACACTAAAGTAACGGTAACGATTTAATTAACTCAGAAGTGTAGTTATACACAGAACACATACTCAAAAGTAGTCACCAAAACTGTTGGCACTTTTATCCCATTGCGGCACTAGCATGTGGAGTCCATCCTTGAAGAGGCTAGTAGGTTGCTGTTGGATCCAGGCCTGGACCCAGCCACACACTTCGTCATCCGTTGCGAATCGATATCCACGAATAGTTTGTTTTAGAGGTCCAAACACATGAAAGTCGTGTGTGTGTGTGTGTGTGTGTGTGTGTGTGTGTGTGTGTGTGTGTGTGTCTATGTGGGGATGGGGGCATTATGATGCAGGAGGATAACGCCATTGGACAACATGCCTCGGCGTTTCGACTTGATGACTCGTCTAAGGTTCTGTAAAGAGGCTTGATAATACGGGCCATTGATGGTGGTTCCCCGTTTGAGGAACTTGACAAGCAGTGGGCCTTTTTGGTAAAAGAAGGACACCATGACCTTACCAGAAGTGGTGTGCACGGCCTTTGATTTCTTTGGAGGTGATGAAGTCGCATGTTTCCACTGCTTGCTCTGACGCTTGCTTTCCGGTTCAAAATGGTGACACCATTTTCGTCACTTGTGATAATACGCGACAGAAATCCGTATTCCTCCTCATGATAACGTTGCAGATGACTCAAAGACAGCGCCAATCGAGTATTATTACGCTGTTCGGCGGTCAGTTGGTGGGGAACCCACTGCGTACAGATTTTTCGAAAGTTCAAGTGTTTTGGTGTGGGCGGTGCCCACGCTAATACCCAGCGACCGATGGATCTCGTCCATGATGATTCTGCGGTTGTCCAAGACTAAACCATTTCCGGTGTGATGACACGATGAGGCTGTCCAGGACGAGCATCGTCTTCCAGTGATTTGCGCCCCTCGAGGAATCGGCAGCGCCATCCCACAACACTTGAACGACTCGGACTGACTCGCCGAACACAGCCTTCATCCGTCGATACATTTCACGGCCTCCAACTCCCTCCGCCGCCAAAGTTCCTGCTTTCTCGCCTGCATGTTCGGTAGTGGCCGACAACTTGTGTGACCACCTTCTGTTCGGCGTGAAACCACATTGGCGCTATGCAGCATCAAACGGTGCGCACGCGCCAGTCTCTCTAGCAGTAGACGGCGTCACCATACCCGCAGTTACGCGGTGCCACCTTACGTTTAAGGCAAAGGTAGACGCACTGACCAGTTCTCATTTGAATGAACCTCATACTACTAAGGCAGGAGGTGGGCCATTTACAGAAGTGGAGCACACGGGAGAAAATTTGTAGCCAGCGATTTCGGATAATGTCAGTACGTGTTTAGTTTTAAGTTGACATACGTCATGGCCAAAAGATTCAGTTCCTCCTGCAGTCTTGCGCCGCCAATTCCTTGCTCTCCTAGGCGCATACCATGCCTCGGAGGTTATCTATACCGATGGCTCGATGGTTAATGGCCGTGTGGGGTACGCTTATGCTCATGCGGACTATGTCGACCAGCGCTCCTTGCCGGAAGGCTGCAGTGTTTTTCACCGCAGAACTGACAGCCATTTTTCGTGCCCTTGAGCATATTCGTACCAGCACTGGAGAGTCCTTCGTCATTTGCTGTGACTTGCTCAGTAGTCTGCAGGCTCTTGACCAGTGCTACCCACGCCATCCCATTGTTGGTGGCATCCAGGGGTCCATTCACGCTCTTGAACAGCGTGGTCGTTCGGTGGTGTTCATCTGGACCCCGGGACACGTTGGGATCGCGGGAAACGAACTCGCCGACAAGTTAGCCAAAGAGGCTACCCGCAAACTGCCGTTGGAGATCGGCCTCCCGGAAACTGATCTCAGAACGGTTTTGCACCGTCGGGTCTTTGGGTTGTGGGGAGACGAATGGCGCACTCTGTCTGCACCCAACAAGCTGCGGCAGGTAAAGGAGACCACGACTGTGTGGGGTTCCTCCATGCGGGCCTCTCGCAGGGATTCTGTTGTTCTGTGTAGGCTCCGCATTGGCCACTCTTGGCTGACGCATGGTCATCTGCTGCGTCGAGAGGACCCCCCTCATTGTCGCTGTGGTGAAACCATGTCGGTGGCCCATATATTGTTGGAATGTCCTCTTTTAGCCGCCCTCAGGCAAACTTTTAACCTCCTGGGTGATTTATCGTGTCTTTTAGGTGACAATGTCTCTATGGCAGATCGGGTTTTAAGTTTTATTCGCGCAAGCGGCTTTTATAGGTCAATTAAAATTTTTTTCAAATCACCCTCTTTTGAGCTGTATCTTTTAATTAGTTTTGTGCTGTAATTCGACTCCACCCTAAACTTTTAGGCTGGAGGTTTTAACGTGTTGCAGAGTGGCTGGCTCATCCTATTTTTTTCGTGATCAGCCAGCCACGTTCCTCTGCTGAACTGTTTTACTTCTTTCTGCCTTTCTTCTCTTTGTTGTTTTTGTTGCTGTGCTCCGTTTTCCATGTTTCTTTATTATTGACCTTGGGGATTTTCTTCCCCTGGAATTTTTATCTTGTGTTTTGCATGACTACTGGATGGTTTCACTGTGCTCTGTGTGTTCATGAAACAAGGGACCGATGACCTATGCAGTTTGGTCCCTTTAATCCCCCAACCAACCAACCAACCAACCAACATACGTCATTACATCAATCAAAATGTCATAAACATATCTTCTGCATGGCTACACGACGTATTTCATCCTTACAACTGGGCAGCATCGCTGTCTTATGCTAAACAGTCCACACAAACAATATCTCAAAAATGAGTCAATGTACGGTTCACCGATTACGGAAACTGTCACAGCATGTATCATATCAACTTTTGACTGTAACCCAACCACAGCCAATAGACAGGAATGTACCAGTGCTGCTCGCAAAAGATTTCGTAGGACTAATGTCGGAATGGGTCCCCTTTCTATTTCTGTGTGTCCAGTATTTGAAGCGAATTGGCCGACTGTGACGCGGCAAATGAAGAAACTATGAACTTTGCCTTTAGGTGTTCGGTTTCCTGCGTTTACATACTAATTAGAGTGTTATATAGTTTTTCGAAATACTTCAAGGCGAATTGCATGATAGCTTTTCAGTGCTTAGCACAACATGTATGTTGTTATTACCCATGTTCGAATCAATTACGCAATCTTAGTATTTGATCTATCTATGTACAACCAACGGATAATGCACTCTGACCGAGCGAGGTGGCGCAGTGGTTAGACACTGGACTCGTATTCGGGAGGACGACGGTTCAATCCCGCGTCCGGCCATCCTGATTTAGGTTTTCCGTGATTTCCCTAAATCACTCCAGGCAAATGCCGGGATGGTTCCTTTCAAAGGGCACGGCCGACTTCCTTCCCCGTCCTTCCCTAATCCGATGAGACCGATGACCTCGCTGTCTGGTCTCCTTCCCCGAAACAACCAACCAACCAATGCACTCTGGATTCAATAAGATGTTTGACCGGATGTCATGAAATAATTTGCAGTTTTACTCAGGGCCATCAGTCCCGTGTTTTAAAATTCAAGCACATCCCTCCCAAGTTAACATGGACACCACTGGAATCTTATCCTGACAATGGAAGAAGGACATTATATATACATTACACAGAAAGTTTAGTTACTGTTTCGAATTTTGATGTTTGCTTTTAACCGTTTCGAAAATAGACTCATCACACGAATTCTTTGAGAAAAATCCCACTCCTGTATACCCTCTGTAATGACATACCACTCCCGATGCAAGTTAACAAGACTAAGGATTATGGAATCGAGTTATTGTATTTTTGAGGAAACAACCTCACTAATGACTATGTGGGATTTAAAATACCATATTGCAGGTAACAGGGAGTCAACTGACACGGAAAACATTGTATCGAAAGCATAAAATTAATGTAGAAGAAAATAAGTGGGTCGTAGTAGTGATTGACTTGGCTCCCTAGAATCTGAGGATTGTTACCCTTACTTACGTAGGAATACGGTATCTCAGCTCTCCAAACCCTTAATATGACGATAAGTTATATTCAATAAATCAACTCTCGTCGCTGCGACATACTATGGCAATACTGAAATGCAAGAAATGTGTGAACGAAGCCAGCAGTTTGCGGACCAATGCAGTAGTGTTACCCGTCATTTACACAGCGATATCCGCTGTTCACATCCGGTCATTCTAACCTCAGGAGGATGGAACGCTACCACTAGAAAAACGAACCGCTTCCCCCACTCTTGCAGTGGGACCCTATAGTGGCCCACGAGGCCGCCTAAGTGCATGCCAGCACATGAAAGTGTCGGACAGAAGATCAGCTTGTCGCAGGTGGTAACTAAGCAACTGGCTACATCGCTGGACCCCGCTCACAAGATGTGAACTGCTCAAAGTTTGGGAAATATTACGAGTTCGAGAACGTAATCGCAGTACTGAACTGTCAGGAAAATCAGATATCGAGAAATATCAGAAAAACATGACTAGACGTGACCTTTGGACATGTTTCACACTTTATAACTCATTAATAGTTCTCCAGGGCATTCTGTCGTTTCCAGCGAGGTCAGTCCAGGAGATTCTGAGTGTGCATCTGTGGGCCCCGATCTCAAAGGTGTCCACTGTCTTCGTTGTGATCTTGTTCAGCGTCAGTTCTACTGCAGCTTACTTCTACAGCAGTTCTGAAGTTCTTTTTTCTTCTGGAAGTGTCCCACACTCTGTCGTCAAAATGTTGGATAGAAATTAAACTGTCTAGTGATCTGGTTGTAAAATCTGAAGCAATTTTTACTTTCATCACATTAGTAAAGTTGTAAGTTTATGTTTCGGGAATCTTGGGACATCACAGCAAACCGTCCATAAAGCCACAGAGGATCAGTGCTGCCATTAATGAGAACAAGTATTAATCGTGTCGTATCACGGCCGGTGTGATATTAACCAGTATTCGTGTAGGCTAGGTGAATCGGGGACAAGTGTTCACTTTTGCACAAATCAGTCGCTTTTACGCACTATGGCGCAGGACAAGTAACGTAATGACGTCAATATTTTTGATAATTTCTCGTCATTAGCTAACAACTAACTTTTCAGAAAGCGAAACTGTGGAAAAGGGAAGAAAGAGCAGGGTTAACAATGAATTGTCATTTCAGAGTGTTTCTAGTCCACACTGCATATTCTCGTCCGCAACATCACCTTTCCATTTGGAGTGCGTTATCTTGCATTTGAAGAAACGATCAGTGTGTAACAAATCACGCGAAGAACTGGAAATTTTCTGATGACAGATGAGTTCATTTGGACAAAACTATTTTCATAACCTTTTAAACTGTTTTAAAATTGCTACACCAAGAAGAAATGCAGATGATTAAGGGGCATTCATTGGACAAATATATTATACTAGAACTGACATGTGATTACATTTTCACGCAATTTGGGTGCATAGATCCTGAGAAATCAGTACTCGGAACAACCACCTCTGGCCGTAATAACGGCCTTGATACGCCTGGGCATTGAGTCAAACAGAGCTTGGGTGGCGTGCACAGGTACAGCTGCCCATGCAGCTTCAACACGATACCACAGTTCATCAAGAGTAGTGACTGGCGTATTGTGACGAGCCAGTTGCTCCGCCGCCATTGACCAGACGTTTTCAATTGGTGAGAGATCTGGAGAATGTGCTGGCCAGGGCAGCGATCGAACATTTCCTGTATCCAGAAAGGCCCGTACAGAACCTGCAACATGCGGTCGTGCATTATCCTGCTGAAATGTAGGGTTTTGCAGGATCGAATGACGGGTAGAGCCACAGGTCGTAACACATCTGAAATGTAACGTCCACTGTTCAAAATGCCGTCAATGCGAACAAGAGGTGACCGAGACGTGTAACCAACGGCACCCCGTACTATCATGCCGGGTGATACGCCAGTATGGCGATAACGAATACAGTTCGCAGCTCGTGGTCGTGCGGTAGCGTTCTCGCTTCCCGCGCCCGGGTCCCCGGGTTCGATTCCCGACGGGGTCAGGGATTTTCTCTGCCTCGTGATGACTGGGTGTTGTGTGATGTCCTTAGGCTAGTTAGGTTTAAGTAGTTCTAAGTTCTAGGGGACTGGTAACCATAGATGTTAAGTCCCACAGTGCTCAGAGCCATTTGAACCATTTTTGATGACGAATAGACGCTTCCAATGTACGTTCATCGCGATGACGCCAAATACGGATGCGACCATCATGATGCTGTAAACAGAACCTGGATTCATCCGAAAAAATGGCGTTTTGCCATTCGTGCACCCAAGTTCGTCGCTGAGTACACCATCGCAGGCGCTCCTGTCTGTGATGCAGCGTCAAGGGTAACCGAAGCCATGGTCCCCAAGCTGATAGTCCATACTGCTGCAAACGTTTTCGAACTGTTCGTGAAGATGGTTATTGTCTTGCAAACGCCCCCATCTGTTCAAAAAATGTTCAAATGTGTGTGAAATCTTATGGGACTTAAGTGCTAAGGTCATCAGTCCCTAAGCTTACACACTACTTAACCTAAATTATCCTAAGGACAAACACACAATCATGCCCGAGAGAGGACTCGAACCTCCGCAGGGACCAGCCGCACAGTCCATGAGAGCAGCGCCCTAGACCGCTCAGCTAATCCTGCGCGGTCCCATCTGTTGACTCAGGGATCGAGCCGTGGCTGCACGATCCGTTACAGCCATGCGGATAAGATGCCTGTCATCTCGACTGATAGTGATACGAGGCCGTTGGGATCCAGCACGGCGTTCCGTATTACCTTCCTGAACCCACCGATTCCATATTCTGCTAACAGTCATTGGATCGCGAGCAACGCGAGCAGCAATGTCGCGATACGATAAACCTCAATCGCGATAGGCCACAATCCGACCTTTATCAAAGTGGGAAACGTGATGGTACGCATTTCTCGTCCTTACACGAGGCATCACAACAACGTTTCACCAGGCGACGCCGGTCAACTGCTGTTTGTGTATGAGAAATCGGTTGGAAACTTTCCTCATGTCAGCACGTCGTAGGTGTCGCCACCGGCGCCAACCTTGTGTGAATGCTCTGAACAGCTAATCATTTGCATATCACAGCATCTTCTTCCTGTTAGTTAAATTTCGCGTCTGTGGCACGTCATCTTCGTGGTGTAGCAATTTTAATGGCCAGTAGTGTATTAATTGGAGTGAAGAAGACAGAGTCCTCATCAACTCTTACGTTAGCCCCACGCCATCTGTGGATGGCACAGTTTCGTTTGCTTTGGCTACAGGAAATGTTGAATAAAGAATGAACGATCTCGAAGGAGCATATATCGAAACAGAAAAGGAAATTGACTTAAGGGTGTCAAAATAAGTTACTATCAGTTTAAAGAAAGGCGGAAACAGTATATAATCAGTGAGTCATATGACGAATGTACGTAGAACAACTGGTAGCAAGGTAGGAGATGGATAAATAATGGACAGAAGAGGAAAAATAATGTTTCGCGTTTATTTAGAGAAGAGAAAGTTCGACAAATGTCGGACTTGTGCTTCGTGGCGCGACACTCGCTATTTCTCCCTCAAAGGACCGGTCCACAGTGGCGCTCTCGGCCGGAGAAAGGGGGCAGTCACCGAGCGACCGGCGGCGGCCGCGGTTCGCTGGTCAGACAGAGCACCGGCTGGCACTAGCGAGGCGGCGGCCAGCGGCCAGCGGCCGGCTGCGGGGGCGGCAGGGGGCGGCCGCCACGCAATTACGTGCGCGCCGGCGCTGTTTTATTGCTCTCCTTTCCAGCTCCTCCTCTGCTCGTCCTCTTCTGTCGCCCAACTTCCTGTGATTTCGTCGCTCAAATGCGAGCTGCTGCCGTTGGAATACCTCACCAATTCCTCGAACTTTTGTATTTCAACTGTTCTTTCCCTTATATAAAGTAACTGGAATTTGGTAGTTATCAAGTTATGTTACGATGATATCTTCTCAGCTATTATGTGCTCTGTATATCCTTTCACTGTTTCATTACTCATCAGACATTTTAACTACGTTTTAAGGTGATCGTTGCATGGTATCTATACCAAATGCCAATAATACATCATAAAATGTAATAAATATAATAATAACTAATGGACAACAGTTGACTAAAACAATCATAATGGCTGTAAACAGTTTTCTCTAACCTCCCTCTCTCTCCCCTTACTAAAATACACACGCACATACACACACTCACTCCGAAACGCGTATGTATTCAGTACCAGCGATGGCGAGGCATGACAGAATCTCCGACCAGAGAGTTGTTTATCGTTGCTAGTCTGCGCTTGACTGCGCGAGAGTGCAGTTGCGAGTACTACTCAGTCGGAAGTTGTGTGTGAGGAGTCGGCGGGCGTCGACATGGGTCTCTGGTCACGGTTCGGGACGAGATATATTGTAAAATAAGGTAATGAAGCAGCATTGCGCATATCTGATAATGTAATGTATGTTAATTGTAATTAATTTGTTCAAGAAATGCCCCAATAATAATTTTGTTTTCAAAGCAATCGTTTTTAAGAAAAGAATCATTCCAATTGAAACAATATTTCCCATGCTTTTCCTCCCAGAAACAATTTATCAGATTAATTATTGCACAGGGCCTAAGGTCAGCGATGCTGCCCTATTATTGTGGGTTTAATGATTAAATTTCATTTCTCAATTTTTGTGTCGAGTTTATATTTGGGTCATTATTATTCTATAATTTTTATGGGGACCAAATATTTGGCTCGTTTTCATTATCATAGACTTTTCTTTTATCTCTGCTGGGAGGTTACGTTTTACAGCACGATGTCCATTCACATTTAATTTTTTTCCCATCGTTTTTGTGGGGAGGTTACACTTGGCTGTATTCCGATTAACATTTAAATATTGTCTTTTTATTATATTTCTGCGGGGAGGTTACAACTCACACACACACACGCGCACACACACACACACACACACACACACACACACACACACACACACACACGCACAGTTTAGATGTTTTTAGAGTTCAGCTCCACCTCTGTTTACCATTTCCATCTTTTCCATTAGTCACTAACACACTCGTATTACCCGAACTGGTTACATTTAGGTGTTCTTCATTACTAAACTCTAGCAATTTGCCATTTTAATAGCCCGTTATTATATATTACACAAACTGTTCAAAATGGTTCAAATGGCTCTGAGGACTATGGAACTTTACTTCTGTGGTCATTAGTCCCCTAGAACTTAGAACTAGTTAAACCTCACTAACCTATGGACATCACACACATCCATGCCCGAGGCATGGATTCGAACGTGCGACCGTAGCGGTCGCGCGGTTCCAGACTGTAGCGCCTAGGTCCGCTCGGCCACCACTGCCGGCTATAAACTGTTCTTGCATGTTGGATTCATACGCAGTATCCTAGAACACAAGGTATTTCACAGTTACTATTACAGCCTTGTGCCAGTTGTACAGAGTTGTTGCTAGATAATACAAAGGATTAAAACTAAAGTAGAACTTGGAGCAGAAGATGGAGCCCAGAGAAGATGGGCCGGCCGAAGTGGCCGCGCGGTTCTGGCGCTGCAGTCTGGAGCCGCGAGACCGCTACGGTCGCAGGTTCGAATCCTGCCTCGGGCATGGATGTGTGTGATGTCCTTAGGTTAGTTAGGTTTAACTAGTTCTAAGTTCTAGGGGACTAATGACCTCAGCAGTTGAGTCCCATAGTGCTCAGAGCCATTTGAACCATTTTGAACCAGAGAAGATGGAGCCCAGAGCAGTTATCAGGCCGCAGCTGGTCACTGAGCAGCACGGTCAGCGGAAGCAACCAGGTCAGATATCTGTGACAAGTAAGAATACAACTGGTAAAGTAGTATTAATTCATCATGTTGAACATTAAACAGCGTATGTGGGGGTCACTTGGTTCAATAGCGGTAAGTTTCCGAATGTGTGGAGATAGCTTTTGGGTTATTGTAGAAGTTTTATCACAGTCAGGAGTGGTTACAAAGTCATACTCGCTTTAGGTTTCCTGGTTGTACATCATGCCAAAATTGACTTTGAATGACGTATAGTAGAACTGGAAGTAGCACTGTGTCATCTTACTTTTACTGCAAAAAAACTATTACAGTCAGAAGGAACAGCTGACACATCATGTGGGGCACCCATGCTGTCCACAAGTTCCCTTAAGGTCAACCCACAGTATATACAGGGTGAAAAGTGTTTGAACCGACAAACTCTGGGAGGTTGTAGGGAACATCAAAACAAATATTTTTCCCTAATGCCATTTTTTCCTATGAGGAGTATTTAAACCGGTAGAGGAAGATTTCTTTGGCGACAAATTAATCAAACCAACAAACACTATTCAATTTTTTTATGACCAAGAGACAAGACATTAACACCACCCAATTTCAATTACAGTAGATTTTCAAATATGCCTCCATTGACACGTAAACAAAGGTTACACCGTCGGGTCATGTCCAGTCCGACACGGGCAAAACCCCAGGATTATCCTGAATTGTTCCCGCTGCTGCTACTATTCGGACAACCAGATCCTCTTCTGATGCAACAGGAGTTGCGTAAACAAGGTTGTGCCTCTCTCCCCACACAAAAAAGTCCAGACGGGACATATCTCGGGATCGAGCAGGCCACGGTACAGGACCACCTCTGCCAGTCCACGTTTCTGGGAACCGTCGGCTCAGGAATCGACGCACACGACGACTGAAATGTGCCGGCGCCCCGTCGTGTTGGAATCACATGCGTTGTCTTGTAGGGAGCGGTACGTCTTCCAGCAATTCTGTCAATGCTCTGACGAGAAAATTGTAGTAGTGCCTACCATTTAATGCCCTAGGTAGCAGATACGGCCCAATTAAACAGTCCCCAACAACACCGACCCACACATTAATGAAGAACCGCACTTGATGAGCGCTAGTAACTGTGGCATGTGGGTTATCCTCACTCCAAACATGCGAATTGTGCATGTTGAAGACTCCATCACGCCCGAACATTGCTTCATCGGTAAACAACACAGAGGATCGAAGTGTAGGATGCATTTCACACTGTTTCAGGTACCACTGCGAAAACTGTGCTCTGGGTGGATAATCAACTGGTTCCAGGTTGTGGACACGCTGTAAGTGAAATGAACGTAACAATTGCTCTCGAAGGACTGTTCTTACATTCGTCTGATTGGTCCCCATGTTACGTGCAATTGCACGAGTGCTGATTGAAGGATCCCGCTCCATATGCTGCAAGACAGCTTCCTCAAATTGCAGCGTTCTCACCGTGGGGCGGCGTTCCTGTCCAGGTAATCTGCTAAATGACCCGGTCTGACGCAGACGTTGGTACACAGCAGCAAAGGTCGTATGATGCGGGATACGGCGATTAGGGTATTGTTGTTGATAAACCCGCTGTGCAGCTCGTCCGTTGTGGTGTGCTACATAGTACGCACCAACCATATCAGTGTACTCACTCCAGGTGTATCGCTCCATTAGTAAACAGAGACAATGCACTACTACACTGGTAGACAGCAGTTGCCTACAACTGAAGAGCGTAATACGGCCTCCAACAACTAAAGATCGTAATATGGCCTCTAGCAACTAAAGAGCCTAATACGGCCTCCACCGGTTTAAATAATCCTCATAGGAAAAAATGATCTGCCAGTGGATTCTGTGTGTGCTGTTAGGCCTTTGCCAGAGAGTGAAGAGTTAGGTAAAGTACGCCGGCCGAAGTGGCCGTGCGGTTAAAGGCGCTGCAGTCTGGAACCGCAAGACCGCTACGGTCGCAGGTTCGAATCCTGCCTCGGGCATGGATGTTTGTGATGTCCTTAGGTTAGTTAGGTTTAACTAGTCCTAAGTTCTAGGGGACTGATGACCTCAGCAGTTGAGTCCCATAGTGCTCAGAGCCATTTGAACCATTTTTTTTAGGTAAAGTACAATTTTCTGCATGCCTTAGTTTATCATGTTGTTGTTGTTGTTGTTGTTGTTGTGGTCTTCAGTCTTGACACTGGTGTGATGCAGCGCTCCATGCTACTCTATCCTGTGCAAGCTTTTTCATCTCCCAGTACCTACTGCAACCTACATCCTTCTGAATCTGCTTAGTGTATTCATCTCTTGGTCTCCCTCTACGATTTTTACCCTCCACGCTGCCCTTCAATACTAAATTGGTGATCCCTTGATACCTCAGAACATGTCCTACCAACCGATCCCTTCTTCTGGTCAAGTTGTGCCACAAAGTTCTCTTCTGCCCAATCCTGTTCAATACTTCCTCATTAGTTATGTGATCTACCCACCTAATCTTCAGCATTCTTCTGTAGCACCACATTTCGAAAGCTTCTATTCTCTTCTTGTCCAAACTATTTATCGTCCATGTTTCACTTCCATACATGGCTACACTCCATACAAATACTTTCAGAAACGACTTCCTGACACTTAAATCTATACTCGATGTTAACAAATTTCTCTTTTTCAGAAACGCTTTCCTTGCCATTGCCAGTCTACATTTTATATCCTCTCTACTTCGACCATCATCAGTTATTTTGCTCCCCAAATAGCAAAACTCCTTTACTACATTAAGTGTCTCATTTCCTAATCCAATTCCCGCAGCATCACCGGACTTAATTAGACTACATTCCATTATCCTTGTTTTGCTTTTGTTGCTGTTCATCTTACATCCTCCTTTCAAGACACTGTCCATTCCATTCAACTGCTCTTCCAAGTCCTTTGCTGTCTCTGACAGAATTACAATGTCATCGGCGAACCTCAAAGTTTTTATTTCTTCTCCATGAATTTTAATACCTACTCCGAATTTTTCTTTTGTTTCCTTTACTGCTTGCTCAATATACAGATTGAACAGCATCGGGGAGAGGCTACAACCCTGTCTTACTCCCTTCCCAACCACTGCTTCCCTTTCATGTCCCTCGACTCTTATAACTGCCATCTGGTTTCTGTACGAATTGTAAATAGCCTTTCGCTCCCTGTATTTTACCCCTGCCACCTTTAGAATTTGAAAGAGAGTATTCCAGTCAACATTGTCAGAAGCTTTCTCTAAGTCTACAAATGCTAGAAACGTAGGTTTGCCTTTCCTTAATCTTTCTTCTAAGATAAGTCGTAAGGTCAGTATTGCCTCACGTGTTCCAGTGTTTCTACGGAATCCAAACTGATCTTCCCCGAGGTCGGCTTCTACCAGTTTTTCCATTCGTCTGTAAAGAATTCGTGTTAGTATTTTGCAGCTGTGACTTATTAAACTGATAGTTCGGTAATTTTCACATCTGTCAACACCTGCTTTCTTTGGGATTGGAATTATTATATTCTTCTTGATGTCTGAGGGTATTTCGCTTGTTTCATACATCTTGCTGACCAGATGGTAGAGTTTTGTCAGGACTGGCTCTCCCAAGGCCGTCAGTGGTTCCAATGGAATGTTGTCTACTCCGGGGGCCTTGTTTCGACTCAGGTCTTTCAGTGCTCTGTCAAACTCTTCACGCAGTATCATATCTCCCATTTCATCTTCATCTACATCCTCTTCCATTTCCGTAATATTGTCCTCAAGTACATCGCCCTTGTATAGACCCTCCATATACTCCTTCCACCTTTCTGCTTTCTCTTCTTTGCTTAGAACTGGGCTTCCATCTGAGCTCTTGATATTCATACAAGTCGTTCTCTTATCTCCAAAGGTCTCTTTGGTTTTCCTGTAGGCAGTATCTATCTAACCCCTAGTGAGATAGGCCTCTACATCCTTACATTTGTCCTCTAGCCATCCCTGCTTAGCCATTTTGGACTTCCTGTCGATCTCATTTTTGAGACGTTTGTATTCGTTTTTGCCTGCTTCATTTACTGCTTTTTTTATATTTTCTCCTTTCATCAATTAAATTCAATATTTCTTCTGTTACCCAAGGATTTCTACTAGCCCTCGTCTTTTTACCTACTTGATCCTCTGCTGCCTTCGCTTCTTCATCCCTCAAAGCTACCCATTCTTCTTCTACTGTATTTCTTTCCCCCATTCCTGTCAATTGTTCCCTTATGCTCTCCCTGAAACTCCGTACAACCTCTGGTTCTTTCAGTTTATCCAGGTCCCATCTCCTTAAATTCCCAACTTTTTGCAGATTCTTCAGTTCTAATCTACAGGTCATAACCAATAGATTGTGGTCAGAGTCCACATCTGCCCCTGGAAATGTCTTACAATTTAAAACCTGATTCCTAAATCTCGGTCTTACCATTATATAATCTATCTGATACCTTTTAGTATCTCCAGGGTTCTTCCATGTATAAAACCTACTTTCATGATTCTTAAACCAAGTGTTAGCTATGATTATGTTGTGCTCTGTGCAAAATTCTACCAGGCGGCTTCCTCTTTCATTTCTTAGCCCCAATCCATATTCACCTACTATGTTTCCTTCTCTCCCTTTTCCTACACTCGAATTACAGTCACCCAAGACAATTAAATTTTCGTCTCCCTTCAAAATCGGAACAATTTTTTTATTTCATCATACATTTCTTCAATTTCTTCGTCATCTGCAGAGCTAGTTGGCATATAAACTTGTACTACTGTAGTAGGTGTGGGCTTCGTATCTATCTTGGCCACAATAATGCGTTCACTATGCTGTTTGTAGTAGCTTACCCGCATTCCTATTTTCCTATTCATTATTAAACCTACTCCTGCATTACCCCTATTTGATTTTGTGTTTGTAGCCCTGTAGTCACCTGAGCAGAAGTCTTGTTCCTCCTGCCACCGAACTTCACCAATTCCCAATATATCTAACTTCAACCTATCCATTTCCCTTTTTAAATTTTCTAACCTACCTGCCCGATTAAGGGATCTGACATTCCACGCTCTGATCCGTAGAACGCCAGTTTTCTTTCTCCTGATAACGACATCCTCTTGAGTATTCCCCGCCCGGAGATCCGAATGGGGGACTATTTTACCTCCGGAATATTTTACCCAAGAGGACGCCATCATCATTTAATCATACAGTAAAGCTGCATGCCCTCGGGAAAAATTACGGCTGTAGTTTCCCCTTGCTTTCAGCCGTTCGCAGAACCAGCACAGCAAGGCCGTTTTGGTTATTGTTACAAGGCCAGATCAGTCAATCATCCAGACTGTTGCCCTTGCAACTACTGAAAAGGCTGCTGCCCCTCTTCAGGAACCACACGTTTGTCTGGCCTCTCAACAGATACCCCTCCGTTGTGGTTTCACCTACGGTACGGCTATCTGTATCGCTGAGGCACGCAAGCCTCCCCACCAACGGCAAGGTCCATGGTTCATGGGGGGGGGGGTAGTTTATCATACATACGGAAAACTGATGGAAACAGATATATGTGCCTATCAGTATGGATAACTTTAGCTAGTAGTTAATTTAGCAGTACTAGATGAGAACGAATTGGATAGGTATTTCATCTCCGACTACACAACACTGGGGCAGTCTGAAATTTTTACTGCACTGAGGAAGAAAATAGCACATTTAGCGGAAAAATTATTAGAAGAGTATATACGGTTATCGATACCCCTGGACCATTTCCTGCCACACCATTAACCCTACGTCATAGTCCCAAAGGGAGTGAAGCACCTGTCTGTAAGAAACCGTACTGAGCCCACCAAAATTTACAGCCTGTTGCTACGTGGCACCTGTTCCCCGAAAGTGTCACACAATATGTTCCATAGTATGCTCATTTTCTTTGGTCAATGTAGTCGATCTCTTACATTGCATCGTAGCTGCATACACAATTCAGTGCTGCCAGTGACTGCCCAGCTAACTGCTTCTTTCCATCCCTTCTTTTATTATATTGAGGGCCTCTGCAGAGATAACAGCTTCCAGGCTGGCTGGGCAGACATAGAAGTTTATTTAAATGGACCAGGAGGAACCATACATGCATGCAGAACTAAGGGCTAATTTCAAAATGGGTAGTCGAAAAGAGAATTTGCTTTGCCCAGCACCACAATTCAGATGGTATAAAAGTCAAGTTGTCTCCCAAAAAACAGTATTATTCGAGATATGGGGAATAATTCTTTTAGAAAAGATAAAAATCTAAGCCAAGTACAGCCTCTCAGAGATGGAGCAGCATGAGAACCACTGTCTGCTTCGGCAGCCGCGTCATTGAAGCATGTTTGTTTCAAATCCTTACACAAGGTTTTCTGATTGGTTCATAGTGTTTATTTCTGTAGAGTGCATACTTTCTCCTGCATGTCTACATGTAAGCCTTTCTATTTATCAGCTTCAGAATTATACTATGTTGTGGGAGAGGTTTCCTGACTTCCTCCTCATGCCACGGCACTATTGGTTAATTATAGCAAAACCCACAGGAATAGGTGTTCTGTAACCTTTTTACAAAATTACTGCTGGGTGGAACTCGCAATATCTGCTACTACTGGTCAATGAGGTTCCTGCTCTGACAGAAACAGGCAAGTTTCGGACCATTAAGATGCAGAACACATGCTGCTGGGAGACTGAAGGAAACATTTACCACTGGGGAAACAAAGAGTGAACACTTACGAAGGATGAACTGGAGAATCTCCAGCCGTTACTGCTGCTGACTCCCACCTTGACGGTGTATGAGAATGGTAAGAATGACATGGCGCTGGAATCACTGGTTCGGTAGGGATGCTACATTAGTTAACTTCCATCTGGAGCTAGATGTACAGCTTTAACGCTTCATAGTAAGCTAGTTGCTTCCATCATGCACATTGACGGTCTTACTGGTGTTCATACTTATACTCTTGCAGTCGTTGTCTGTATCTATGATTAATCTAATAATTATGCCTTTATCATACTCACCCACGTGTGCCTGGGTTAGATTTAACACTTATAATACCTTGTTCATTTATTAACCTTATTATCTCAGTGGGTAAATCACGTTTTGACGCTTCACACTAATAAAACTGAGTATTACAGTGACGACTTGTTTCTGTTGTAGACAGATGGTCCCTCCTCTCATTGATATATCCATATGTGGAGTCACATTTCATTGGGCCATCCCCGTTAATTATCACTGAATAAGATGTTTCCGTTTATGCAATATTATCATTTCCTGAGAGTTGGCATCATCTTATTGGAAGCTTTGCTTCTCTGTAGGTCACCAGAGATCAGACTTATAGCATCCTAGGCATATGATAAACAGTTCAGCGTGCACCCTACTCTGCGATAGAATTTATAAACCAGCAGCTTCAAGATGTGACCATAGAAACAAATAATAGACCCTACGATGCACCTGTTGTCATTGTCCCGAAGAAGTTGTTAGATGTGAGCACAGCATGTACGTTAGATTGGAACTACCGTTATTTAATACAGAATAAAATTTTAAATGCCTTCCCTTGGCCAGATATAACAGAAATCCTAGATAATCTCAGCCAGTGAACCTATGAAGTGGGTATCACCAATTAGAGGCAGCAGACGATCATCTGAAAACAGCATTCTCAACCATTTCTGGTCATTATCAATATCTTTGCATGCCTTTTGGGTGGAAAAACGTGCCAGCTACTTTCCTGTAACTATTAGATGGTGTTTTGTGACGATTAAAATAGAAGCAACGTATGGTTTATTCAGACATCATCATTGTGTTCTCTAAGGATGTCCAGGAACATTTATGCAAAAATGCAGCACGGTTAATCATTAGCCTGTAAAAGTGCCATTTCGTTTTGGAAGAAGTCCATTGCCTTGGGCCATATTATGAGACGAAACTATGTACGCACAAATCTATGTCACGCACCATAATAAAGGAATTGCAGTCATGTTTAAGTCTAGCCAATTTTTACCGACAATTTGTTCCAAAATTCAATGAAACCGCAAGATCTTTTCTCCCACTAATTGAAAAAAGGCGTAAGGTGTCATTGGTCTTCAGATAATTAAAAATCATCTGTAAAAATGAAAGATTTATTGACCTTTAGTCCAACACAAGCCTTTCCAGATTACCAAAAACATTTATACTGTTGTGTCACACCAGCAGTTTTGCCTTTTTAAGTCAGGAGATTATTATTATTACAGGATTGATCAATACAAAGATTAATTAATAACAACATCTTGTTGTATTCCTGTTATCCTCCGCCAAGCCTCTTTATCCAGCGCATCTTCCTTGTCGATGCTGCAATGTTCCATTACTCCATTTATGTGGTCTGTCCAAGAACCTCGAGGTCTTCCACGCTTACGTCTGCCGGGTCGTTTCCATTCATAAACCTTCTTTGGCCACCGATGATCTGCCATTGTTATCATATGTCCGTACGAATTTAATGATTTTCTTTCAGTTCTATCTATCAATGAATCATTTGCCTTCATTCTTGTGTTACTTCATCATTAGATTTCTTTCGATTCCTGATATTTTGGCACTCCTACGCAAATAATCCATTTCCACGGCTGTTAGTCTTCTTTTGAGATCCGCATTTAAGATCCATACTTCTGGTCCATAGCATAGCATTGATTTAACCATTATATTACCTACTCTTTTCTCATTGCTGTTGGAAATATTCTTATCCCACCAAAAAGAATTGATACACCCTAACACTTTTCTGCTTGCTGTATCCTATATTTTACTTCTGTATGGTCCAAACTATTTTTATCAATGTGTGCCCCGAGATATTTAAATTTCTCTACCTGTGTCATAAATGCTTTGTCATTGATGTGTACCGGTACTTCAAATTTAGCATCACTATTCACCACCAGATACTCTGTTTTTGTTAGACTCATTTGTAGTCCCCACCTTCGTCGTATCATGAACTCAAGGTCATAATCATCTTGTGTTATAATAGCTTGATCTGCAGCAAAACTTAATGAAAAAATCTGTACATCGTTGACAGTGATTCCCATTCCTCTGCAGCTGTTCTTCCAGTTTCGGAGAGCCACTTCTACATATAAAATGAACAAGATGGGTGACGTACCGCAACCTTGTCGCAAACCTTTAGTGACATTAATAGGTTCTGATATCTTTGAACCTCCAGGTTAGGGTTAGGTCTACGGGCCATCACCTCATTATCCACAAAAACGTCTACAAGCTAGAGAATCTAAAGCGGAGCCTCGGAAATCGGATGGAAACTTTACGACACGTCAGGAGATACATACACAAAAACATCATATAGCTTATGCCTTCGGATGCCTTAGTGATGCAGAAAAAAATTATTCTTCTACTGAGAAAGAAATGTGGAGTAATGTACTTCTGATGTTAATTATATAGATGACACTTCATAATAATAACCAGTCGTCTAGCACCCAACTGGACCTAAGATCTAGTTACCAGGTTACCAGATGGATGTTATGTCTGAGTGAGTTCGATTTTGGATTAATACATTGTCCAGGCAGATGGCACTAAAACGCAGATTGAGTCGCAAAATACGCACTGTGGAACATGCCGGTGTGGACTCAGAAGAATGGAAGGAAGAGCAAAACAATGGTCTAGACTATCAGTGGTTGGCAAAGCAACCACAGTTCAGCATGGAAGGTGGAGTACATTACAGAAAGACGAGATGTAGGTTAAATACAGTAATACCAGCAAAATTATGAAATAAGGTGTTGAGGCAAGGCCATGATTCAATTCTGGTCAGACCCAATCGTCACAGAGCTACAGAATGCAGAATAGCGTAAAATTAATGGTGGATGACATGAAAAGAGGATGTCAATTATTGCGTAAAGTATGTGTCCCTTGCTCTCAAAGGGCAGAACTCAGTCACCAAAAGTTTACTTTACGAAGGTTACCAGAGTCATACACACCTTTTCAAATGATTGGCATGAATGTACTCAGAAAATTTGCTTAAACACCAACGGGACACTGTTATGTGCTAACAATAACCGATCATTTTTTATGTTTCGTTTCCATAATAGCCATATCTAACCGGTAGGCAGAAACAGTGGCATATATTGTGGTCAACCATTGGATACTTAAGTATCGAATATCAGAAACAATGCTAACAGACCAAAGAAAGAAGTTTCTGACATTTAATAAACCAGTTATGCTGCTTATTGCACAATAAGAAACTTAGGAGCAGTGCATTACACCAAACTTTGGAACAGTGCATTACATCCACAGGCAAAAGCATCTACTGAGAGCATCCGTGAACTGATTACAAAAAATGTTAAATTACTGTGTTAACTTTCACCACAACGACCACGACACCCCGCTTCGGTTTGTTGAGGGAGCGTACAATTCGAAAATCCACTAGAGCGCAGGGTTATCCCTGTACGATGTTGGTTTTGGCCAGAAGATACTTTCTCCTTTTGTACTTTGTAAGTTCCCAAGAAAACGATATATTGTCAATAAAAAATTCCTCTAAAAGGTTGAAGACTATTTCCCGCCAGTTAAGAAGATGAACACCAAAGCATTCGAGCGGCAAGAAAGAACTCATAATGAGAAGGCAGTTTTAGCAAAGTATCATGTAGGGCAATGGGTTACAATGAGCAATCCCTACGTACCGAAAGGAGCCAGCCGGTGCGACCGAGCGGTTCTAGGCGCTTCAGTATGGAACCGCGCGACCGCTACGGTCGCAGGTTCGAATCCTGCCTCGGGCATGGATGTGTGTGATGTCCTTAGGTTAGTTAGGTTTACGTAGTTCTAAGTTCTAGGGGCTGATGACCTCAAATGTTAAGTCCCATAGTGCTCAGAGCCATTTGAACCAAGTACCAAAAGGAATGTGTTGTCAGGGAGAATTCCAAGGGTTTTAAATGACATAAACAGCCAAAGTCAAGTTGCAGCTTCCAACTCACGTCACGGTAGTCTTCTTAATCCTTCTAAAGGAGCCTTAGTTATTCTGATACATTGCTAAACACTTAGGCCGTAAGCAAGAACAATTAGCTATCAAGAGGAAAGCAATATAATGAGGACGCATGGTGTATGTGAATTTTGTGTATTTTCTTATTACTATTAGGGATGTGAATGAATGTATGTATGTTACAGTATGGTTAGGTTTATGATTTAGGGAGTACTGTATTATAGAGAGTGATGCTTTACGAAAGAGGCTCTTGTGTGAAAATAAGGGAAACATTTTATGTAAGTACTAACCTGAAGCAAGTTGTAGCGAAATATTATTTGCAATATTATTAATTGCAGAAAAACTCTAATGATTACAGTGGTAAGAAAAACACTGTTGTACAGCGTACGGCAGGTTAACTATGTTGTGATGAGTTGATGGGAAGTAATTGAGCAGGCTTGAACAGCAAGAAGGATTAGCATTAGACAGTTGTGCTCTAATAAATCTCTGATAGAATGTCCTAAAGCGATAAACACAGACAAAACAGAGTTTTTTAAAAAAATGGGTCTGCATTGGATACACTCTGTGGTAAACGCACTTATTATTATTTTCGCTTGTTATGAGCAACGGTGTTAACAGTGGCAGACAGTGCATAGAAATACAGGGTCGAGGATTATTGATCAATGACAACTGATGAAACATTTACAGACCAAGTTTTCGATTACCCGTCACCATCATAGGAACTAACATCCTAAATATCACTGACACGACAAATTACCTGCCCAACCAACCTCTAGAGATCCGACCCGCTGTAAATCTTACTTACTGCTCGCCTCGATAGATCAAATATTAGCGACATAAAATGGCTGCATATGCACTGAACTCCTTTTAGCCCACATATAAAGTACCGTATAGAGCATCAACGCCAACTTGTAACGATGGGAACCTCAACCCCAGCTGCTTGTACGAATTTAGCCACAGCCACAGCAGCGGCGGCAGCGGCGTCACGCACGGTCAGCAAGCAGAGGCCATCACACCGGGGGCGCTGTCACCGTGACGGACTGTTCACCTCGCCCACCAGTGCAGCCCCCAGTTTTCGAGTGCCGTGACTGTAAAGGAGCAGCAACAAAGAAATTACTGTAACCTCACCAGGACCTTCCTGTGCTGCACCACCATCCATCTTCAGCAGAGAACCGCCACGCACACCCAGCCGTCCTCTCACCCCGTTACAGTAAAGCTGTGATAGGCAACTCTGGACATTTACCGTTAAGTCTGGAGATGGAATCCCTTTCAAATCTGTTGCCTCACGGGGACAACACAGCAGAGGAACTAATGACTTTGTCCTGCACGCTGTACAGAAGCCCGTGGCGTGGCCAGTGTTCTGAGTACTCATCCTCTGGCTTTGTTCTGCGTGACGGAGGACCCACTGCTCAGAGTCGAGAGAGCAGCGCGCCCGTGAAGCATCACAGTCAGAGCCCGCCTAGTTGCGAGCGGACCACCTTTCCCCAGACATTGTTTTAATCAGATGAAAATGGCACGTAATGACGTAACTACAATACGAACTGATGACGGCACCCTTCGTATGAGTGCCGTGAAGTGGCAGACTTTAAAGTAATTCGGTTCTTCAAACTAATTTTATATCCAAACGGTGCATTTTCGGACATTTGTTCCCCGTCAGAATTTCATCTGCCACGACCTTTCTACAACCCTTATAATCTTGTAATAGGAACTCTGAAACTTCGTGCACATTCCTGTATGAAATCGCATGATTATTCAATAAAACATTTCAACCTGTAATTGTAATTTTCATGTTTTATTTCAATCTTTAACAGCAATACAAGATATTATTTCTCTGTTCTATATAATATTTACTTAAGATTGTTTTAAAAATATGATTTTGTTGTGTAAGACGTAAGTTACTTACATCTTTGTACTACTGAATATCCATTCTATTTCAATTATCTTGTAGTGGTATTTTTGAAAACTGTGTAAGCAATGTGTGAAAGTTACTTCACTGCAATATCATTTATTTTTTTTATTTTTTTTGGGTCATCAGTCTTGTGACTGGTTTGATGCGTCCCGGCACGAATTCCTCTCCTGTGCCAACCTCTTCATCTCAGAGTAGGTCTTGCAAACTACGTCCTCAATAATTTCGTGGATGTACTCCTGTCTCTGTCTTGCTCTACAGTTCTTGCCCTCTACCGAC